>NC_086444.1:199907224-200218474 GCF_028390025.1 Pseudophryne corroboree
AGTACAAATTAAATAAATATATATATATATATATATATATATATATATATAACATTTTATAATGCCTTACAGTCTGTCTGATAACAGTATGTTTGTTTGTTTGTTTGTTTGTTTGTTTGTTTGTTTGTTTGTTTTGTGTTTCCTTTTAAAAATATATATTCTTCATGGCTAGACAGCAATTGTACTTTGTACTATCAAAAAAACTCCAGTACATTCTAGTTATTGAAAACATTTGTATTCTTAGTAAATATTCTTCATTGTTTACCTGTTCTGCGTAAACATATGTAATGAAACCATTTAAACACATTACATTTGATAAGTAAATCCATTATTGCTTGTCTCATAGGCCCAGGGCAACTGTTTAAACAAGTATTGATTTTATGCAACAAAGTAATAGATCTGACACTTTTGTATTTGCTACATACGATGGACACAGTTTCCTAATTTTGAATCCCCTTAGCACACGCAGTTCAGCTGTTACACAGGGACCACACTGTTTCAAGAACTTCAAAATGTATATTAGTAACAACAATACATATAAAGTATTTTCTACTATAGTAGTGTCATTTCTGCGATTCACTAATGAGTATTCGAGACATGTATGAATCACACAGTTATCTTAAACTAATATCACTGTATATACTGTACATATTAAGTTATTAACGATAATAAAAATAAAATCGGGAGGCTTTTAAATTATAAAATAACGAATACCTTTGTACGTGGGTGTTGCAAATCGTCAACGTAGCAAATTAAAGCACAACAAATAATCAAGAAATAATAATAATGTAAAACAAATAATTCTAACAATTGGAATGCTTGTGCCGATTGCGTTTATTTGGGTTCACAACGGATACAATATTGCACGCAAATGTTAATAATAAGAAAAAATAATAATCTTTTAAACAAACTTCCTAAAAATTCTGTCAATCCGCATCGATAAAATAATTTTAATTTACTTTTAACAGGTTCCCAACAACTTTTCACAGACTATTGCCATTTGATGCATTACCAACTGCAATTTAGTGTTAGAACACTATTTTATATAATAATCTATTATACTTTTATAATGTAATAGTCAGAATTATTCGTTAAATATTATAATTCGAGCTTAATAAACTATACATTTAATTTTAATATTTGGCAACGAAAGGGAGGAAATTATTTTATAATGCAATTTCTAAATAAGAGGAACTTCTAATGTTGTTAAAAGATGAAGATAAAAAAAGTACCTAGACATATCCGGGGGAGCGGACTGTGTGATCAAGATTATTAGGACATATGTGCATATTTATAGATAACAAAGGAGGAATTATCACGACTGTTAATTGGGGAAATAAGTCTCTTCCATTCGGCATATCAAACAAATAAATGTAGGAATTATGACCCAGCATTGAGTGACTGAGTCTTCAAACCGGCTCTATTTAACCCACTAATTGCCTGTGGTGACCAGCATCCTATTCCACTCCGTTTTGGCCCGGCAGTGTAAGGGTGGGTTAGGAAGTAGCTCAGGTTGTCGGTGCTGCTGCTGCTGCTGCTGCTGGAGTTTCTGGCAGGATCTTTAGCAGAGGTTGGACTTATTGCTGCTGCTCCCCAGTGGCTGTAATTAACGAGCTGTCTAGATTGACTACAGCTCATCAAATTTCACATGGCAGATCTGGCCTCCCAGCAGCCCAGGTGTATGTGTGCTACCTGCTCTAGCTGCAGGCTCCTCACACAATTATACAGCAGGGGAAGGGTCACATAAAGGGAGGGGGGGGGGGGGGGGCTGCTGCATCCTATGTGCTCTGTATCAGTAGCTCACACAGCATCAGATCCCTGCAGCCAGCATCTTTACAGACACCAAGTCTGAGGATGTGCTCTGAAACATGCTCAGTCATCCACACTGCATGCAGCTTCACAACGTATTCATAGAAGTTTGTATTATGACTTCAGCGAACACTCCACCAAGCGCTGTCCATGGTGCTGTGCTCTGAGGGAGTCACTGTCCCAGCTGGGTGTTACCTGGAACTGACATGCTGCCTCCTAGTGATCATAGGGATCAGGCAGTATGCCCTACAGCTAGTGTTACCTTTCACTTGCACATGCATGAGATGAGACTCACTGATCACAACGTGTGTGTGTGTGTGTGTGTGTGTGTGTGTGTGTGTGTGTGTGTGTGTGTGTGTGTGTGTGTGTGTGTGTGTGTTTATTCTTAATCATCTAATATATATATTGTTTTATAGTAATAGAAGTTAATAACACACTTATATCCCACAGACTTATCTGGCAAGTGCATTTTATGAACCTTTGCCTATTTGGTATGAATTACACAAACTGTGCTACCTCCACACAATAATGCTATCTATTGAAATAAATTACATATTAAACTTGGAATATATCAATTATATTGGACAATTATTCCGACAGAACTGAATATTTATTTTTGTTTTTTTGTTTTGCTTTTATAGTTTACCAGTTTTTCCCATCATGAACTACCTGTTACTGCTACTGGTGTATGGAAAGGAATATTACATTCACCTGTCTCCCCATATGGTATAGGGCGGTGATTGCAGCCTTTCTTATATTTACCGATATACAGTATAGCAAGAAATGCTTCCAGCGTCAATTTACAAACACAGTTTCTCTTGTAATCCATAAATATTTTTTTAGATAGAAAAACGTATATGTCTAACACATTACAAGAAATAAACTATGAATCAAATACAATCTGATAGACTTCAACCGACATTATAAGTCAGAATATCCCTGCGATACAATGATTTTATGCATCACCTTCACTTTGGTTTAAGTAACTGAAAAGCAAACCATTGAATAACAAGCAGTAAACGTTACGGATTGCAGATAGATATAAATATTTTTAATTTCAATGATAATACAATCATTTTTTACTTTCTACATGAAACTGATTTTGAAACATGATTAGCAAGCATAGTACTGTGTAATTTATGGCAATGCAGCCTCTGTTGTGAGAATAAAAACTCCTTAAAATAATCTCTGACCTTATAACTGTCACAGTGGAGCCATCCTGTCATTTCTGTGAAATGCTATGCGGTTGTTATGTGGTATGTTGATGCGCTTCTTACTGCTCACATATGGATATGCACAGTGTATTACTCTCTCTCTCTCTCTCTCTCTATATATATATATATATATATATATATATATATATATATATATATATACACACACACAAAAGTAGATAAATAGGCACAATCGTGAGTGTATATATATATATATATATATATATATATATACACACATAGATAGATAGATAGATAGATAGATAGATAGATAGATAGATATACACAATTAATTTTATATATATATATATATATATACACACACACACACAAACATATATATATATATCTATATATATATACATACACACACACACACACACACACACAAAAACAAACACACACATATATTTATATTACGGTTATTGCCCTACTAACTGTACGAATAATTGAGGTGGTTTGTTGCCATGTGCGACAGTTTGTTATAGAAATATAACAATGTTTAAATGTCCCTTGATAGATCACAAAAAGTTTGATGTATTTAGGGTAATGTCTCAAAACTTTTAATTATTGTGCACATACACAATGCTTTGCATGTTATTTTTTTGTAATGGCAGTGGATGTACGTAAGCTTAACAAACACCTTGCGCCATCAACTGATACCTATATGCAGGTTATTCTTTGTAAATAATTGTTTCACATGCACCGGGTATATGCAACACTCCTGCTGTAGTATGTATACCCGCGTCCTATATTTACTGTGCTTTATACAATATATATCTGTTTTTTAAAAAAAAAGTAAAAATTAGATTGAGATAAACCAGATTCTACCAGCCTTAAAATACAAATAAAAATGCTAGAGACGCAGCAACTGGACAATAAATACGACACAGAGTGGTAATAGGATGGTCCCCTTGTGTGTAAATATAAACACACACACATATACATATATATGTGTGTGTGTGTGTGTGTGTGTGTGTGTGTGTGTGTGTGTATATATATATATATATATATATATACAGTATTTCTTTATACACACACCCCTTAACTTGGTGTAATGTAATAGAAGTAGACACATACACATCTCATGGATCTATAAGGGAATCCCTGTATGTTTTGCTCTCACCCCCATGAGTGCGGTGTCTGCACATTATCCGTAGACCATACATGCAATGCTCATCCTTCATCTCTAAATCCACATTGATGTGTCTGTGGCCCCCAGTGATAATCTCTAGTTTGCCTTCAAACAGACTGGGGCTCACACTAAGCCTCCGAGAGATTGTTCATTCATTCATCGAGCACAGAATCTTTATATTGGCCAGGAGTAAGGAGGAGAAGGGGGTAAAACTTCCTAAGAAACTTCATATAGCTCCTTAGGTTTTGCTTAGCATACGTGATAAAACATTGATTGTTGCCGGCTGCTGACCCATGAAATTTGGGGGTTAGTTGTCTCTTCAGACCATAGAATATAATTATGCAAATAAAGGGCTGTCACTGATCTAGTGAAATACTCAGAAACACAAGCAATGAAAACGTGAACAAAAAGTGTAAATTGCGTTATGAGCGCACAATGGCGGGAAAACAACAACAAAAATCCCCCAAATAAAGTTCTAATGAATCCCCAAATAGCACCCACCACCTATACTCCATCTGCCCCACAATACGTCTATACTCTGCCAGTCACTGGATGGTTAGTAGCTGGTGGGACTGGTGTCCCATCACAATGATGAAGGTTTCCTAGCAATCTATCATACATTTAAATGTCGCGTACATTTGGCGAGTTTTGCCCGTGATACTCAGAAATGCAGCGGTTTAGCGTCGCTGATAGCTCATTTCTGAATAATATATTTCTGTTATGTCCTTGAGTTTGCGGTGCAGATGGCTGTCAGGGTCACCGCAGCAGTTCCACTACTTTCTTTCATAGGTACAAGAGCCCTACAGAGATGAAATGTAACAAGGCTCTTGACACATCCCTGACTCTCAGAGACATCACTACGAGAACATCAATGGTGGAAAATGTACTATTTCCTCAACAAGCCTCTGCAATCAATAACCCCATACTCTACATTTGTAACAATGTGACATGACAACTGTTTATTACTATAATAGAACACTTTGATGAATATATCCCACACAGCGATATACCTTTGTTGAAGAACAATTATATACATTATCTGAAAATCAGCTGATTCCTTATATTCTGATTCTGTGACCATTAATTAACCTGTATTTTAATGTTATACACTGTAATCTAATGATAGCTAATTTAACAAAGCTCACTAATATAATACATTATTAAACAGATCTTATTATTAAACTGTTTATTTTTCCAGCTATGGTGGAACTACAAGTCCCAATATCAACTGCATGTAATAATGGGAGTTGTAGTTCCACTAAAGCTCTGTAGCATAGTGTAGACACTTTGATTTGAGGGCTCAAATGCATAGGGTCTTTATAATCTCAATCCAGTGACCTCACTTTCTATAGGTGGTGTGAAGTCTTAAGCATAAAGACTTTGAAATAATTTGTTTCTTTCTAAACGAATTTCAGGATTCAAAATAGCAATAGTAACCTTATTTATTATCCTGTTTACGCCTCTAAATTGGCCTGGGAAGGAACGGAGGACGGATTTAAATATTTGACAATTGGAGACAGAAGAAGAATTAGCAGCCTTCAAACCAACCACTCCTGGGGTTTACTATCTCAATGGAGGAGCAGGCGGCAAGTTTTCTGTTTCAGAACCTCAGCCAGTTCTGTTTGATTTCAGAACACACATCACAGTCCCAGGACCATACTTCCTCCCTGATTATGTGCAATAATATATGCATACTGTAGGTTGTAAAATAGAGGGGCTAGGACACAAGCCAAAGAAATCCCCCAGTGCATCTGAGCAAAGGAAAAGACTTTGAAACACAACCTCTCCAAAATATCTGCAGATTTCCCAAGGGACTAGCAACAATATCCACATAATGTAGTTTTACCTCCACACAGATGAGGAGAGAAAGTTTGTATTAGCTCCAATCATGCTCTAAATGATGCTACTGGTCCAGTGGCGTAAGTTTGTCACAGTTTCCCGGAGGCAAGATAAATATTGGTGCCCCCCTATTTCCTATATTAAGATAAATATATGTATGTGTGCGTGTGTATATATATATATATATATATATATATATATGTGTGCGTGTGCGTGTGTGTGTGTGTGTGTGTGTGTAGACACTTTACTGATGGGAGTTATTTGCTCCTGTAGAGGAAGCATGAGAATTCTAACTATATGAAGTTACGTGTAATTGTCAGAGAAGTATCTTCATATAGTTAAATTCTCATATTTCCTATACAGGAGCAAACAGCTTCATCAGTAAGGTGCCTGCTTCCAGTGTAATAGGTTGTGGTTTCTAATCCTGGGTATGACACTTGTAAAATGTGTATATTCAGTATAATAAAGAGGGTGTGATTAATAGGTGCAGGGACCAGTGAGGAAGTCGGCTACTGAAAAGACAGCGACAGCTATCAATTAACTTAATTCAATGGTGTCACAGAATGGGAGGAGAAGTGCCCCCCTTCAGAGCAGGAGCCCGGCGGCAGATGACTCCGTTGCCTCCCAGAGTTCTGCCTTTGTACTGGTCAGAGCTTGAATGCTTATTGCAATGTCATTTCTGCAGCCAGGTAGAGACATATGTAAGAAGAGATGATGGAGTGAAAAATATGATGGGTCTGCAGAAATAAGTAAAGATAATTTGAGATCTTAGAGCTGGATGGTGAAATATGATAAGAGGGGGATAACTATGTGGAAGATATGGATACATATTTAATGGTAGGAAAGTGAGAAGAAACTGTGAAACATGAATAAAGAAAGTTTATTTATTACTTTATTAGGTACACCTTCAGAGTAACAGGTACAAACCCCATTTTCCCCCATACAGCCTGAATTCTTCATGGCCTGAACTGAAGATGCTGAAAACATTAATTAGAGATTCTGGTCCCTGACAGTATTACACAGTTGCTGCAGATGTATCTACTGCACATTCATACTAAAAATCTCCCACTCCACAATATTCCAAAGGTGCTCTATTGGAATGAGATCAGACGATTGGTGCACACTGTTTGTGGCCCAGATTGAGACTACATGTACTTTATGACATGGCGGGTTATCCTGATGGAAGTAGCCATTAGAACATATGAAGAATATGGCTATAGATGCTCAGGATCACAACAATACTCAGATGGGTTGCGGCATCTAATCAATGCTCAAATGGTATTAACGAGACCTAAGTTTACCAAGAAAACATTCCCCACACCATTACAATCTGATCCATTGTCTCAAAGTTGAATGGATCCACACAGATAAATTGTGTTTACGGCAAATTCTGACTTTACCATCTCCATGTCGCAGCACAAATACAGATTCATCAGTAGGTGACTTTTTCCAATCTTCAAATGCCCGGTTTTGGTGAGCTTGTGCCCACTATAGCCTCAGTATCCTGGTCTTAGCTGATAAGAAGGCAGCTGCAGTAGCCCTCCCGCTACAAGGGTTGACATATGGTTATTAAAGAATTGCACTTCTGTATACTACTGTGGTAATGCATGGTTATTTAAGTTACTGTTGACTTCTAGTCAGCATCAACAAGTCTGGGCATTCTCAAGTGGTTTTCATCCACAGAGCTGCCAGTCACTCAGTGTCTTTTGCTTTGCGCACAATTCTTCATAAACTCTAGAGAATGTTGTGTGTGAAAATCTCAGATCAGCCATTTCTGAGACACTCAAACCACCAGCATACATAGATGTCATAGACTATCACAATGGTAACAAGCAGTATGGGGACATTGGAAGGTAGACACCATAACAAGTACTTGTCCACATAATAGTGTATGCGATCTGGTGTCCCCATACTGTTTAATGACAAGATGACAACTTCCCAATCCACTTTGTCTGGCACGGACAATCATTTCATGGTTGCTTAGACACCATTTCTTCCCCATTCTGGTGTTTGGTCTGAAGAACAACTGCACCTCTTGGCCATGTATGCATGCATTTATGCACTGAGTTGCTTCACTTGATTAGCTGATTAGATATTTGCATTGACAAACAGCAGTACCTAACACAGTGGACGCGGAGTACTGGAACTGGATTTGAACTTTGACATACATATCTTATTTTTAACGGGAATCGGTTATGCGACCAGCATTCGGGAGACCGCCGGTTACTAGACCGACGCTGGAATCCTGCACGGGTGGTGAAATCCCGACAGTCGGCATGCGGAGTGACAGGGGCTATTCACACTTGTGGGTGTCCACAACACCCATAGAGTCAGTGGCAAATGCAGGATTTATGGAAGGGGGTTTCCAAATCCAGTCCACAATCTCCTACTCTGCAGAACATTGTAGCAAGTGCGGGAGTCTAGGGGAACGGTAGAAGAACCCAGTAACAACCCTGGACATTAATGTAAACAATGTTTTTTTATATGCTGGATACTGTATGGAATGCAGTATTAATATTTAACACTATAGTTTGTCTATAGTATAGGCTGTATCAACTATATTTAAATAATATAAATAAGTGGTCGGGAAAAGGTTAAACATACTATAATAAATAAATACACATACATAATTGAACCAGTACTGAACTTTCTAAGCACACATTCTCCCACCTCATGGTGGGAGGCTCCTGTCTCCTCTTCCTGGTAGCTACTCTCTGGTCCAGTGCACTGATTGAGACCTCATGTCCACACATACAGCAAATGTGGTAGAAGAAGCTGCTATCACTGGACATGTGCAGCAGCTCTGCTCTGTCTCTTAAACTACATAATGTGGCTGCAGTTCTAGTAATCATATTATATACCATGCCATTGTTGTCATCATTTGAGCCAATTGACAAGAGGAGGGTGGTTTCTGGGCAACCAGAAACCCCCCCCCTGTGTTTGCCTATGAGAGTGGTAACAGAACCTGTGCGGGCCACCAAGGGGCTTTGTTGCGCTAGTTCCCCCCCTCTGTATCCCAACTGCCGGTCACCCATACGCAATCCATTTTTAACATGTTTTATTCTTCTACTAAATGCTTGTCCCCTACCCTATGTGTGCTTAAGGTTTTCTTTTATTATGTCTGTGTGGCTTATCTATTGCTGACTTACTTAAATAGTCTGTATTATGTGCATTGTTTTTTTATGTCTGTAAAGCGCCTTGAGTCCTGCTGGAGAAAGAGCGCTATATAAATAAAATTATTATTATTATTATTATTATTGTGTCTCCTCCTCCCCTCACTCCCCAAATCTTCACCCACTGTTATAGTTTGGACTCTGCTTCTATGAACGTTCATATTACTCACCATTATGCTGCCCACTGGCATTCTACTCTATGTCATTTGCAGCATATTAATCTAAAACTATAATTTATATCTGTTTTAATGTAGTTGCATTTCTAAATGCCCTATGCTGATACTGCCACATCATAGACTCCAGCTCAACTGTTCCTTTCCGTTTCTCTGTATTTCCCACTACATGGTACACTTCTGTGACTGTCTCATCCTACCCCACTGTAACCCATGTAGTGTGCCCTAGATGGTGCCCTGCCTGGTACTGCCAAGGGCAGGATAAGCAACACACCAGATTATTTATGCAATGGGTATCCTGTTCACTGTTTATTTTATCCTTGTATGTCTCATATCCATGTAGTGCTTATTCACACATTGTAACCAAAGCAGTGCAGCCAACATGGCTGCCTCACCTGCTGCTCCGGGTAGAAATCGTGTTCAAGGAAATTGATACATAGATTTCAAACGCTCCAATAATGCCCAATTCCACCACTAAGCACCAATAGGTGAACAGAAATATTTTATATAGTACCGTTTTTCACATGGATAGAACAGGACCACATAGATCAGAATTTACTTCTTTCTCAGCAGGACCTGCAATAAATGGTGTCCCCCTTTCATATATTCAAGAGAGCTCAAATAGCTCATAAAGGGGTACACCAAAACATAGGTTCAATAGTACATCACACTTACAATAAAAAGACGAATAAGTGCACATAAATGTATCCCCACTGGCATAAACTGCAGCTCGGCGTAGAGTCACCCAGATGGACACAGGCAGTCCAGGACACAGGCTCCGGAACCGGGATCCAGACAAATGGGTCACCACCAACAAACAATAACCAGCCTTTTTATGGGGCACACAAAAGAGAAACGCGTTTCGGATCGTAATCCTTCCTCAGAAGCAGTTCCAGAGCCTGTGTCCTGGACTGCCTGTGTCCACAGATCTGTGCACAGATACTGGGCTTTCCTTGCAAATTTTCAGAGGGTTCCCTACCTAAGCGATTTTCCTCTGTACCTGAGTATCTGAATTTTCATATGCGAGTAGTCATACTACAAGGCCTGACTGATTGTCCAACAGAAAGTCCCAGTGACATATGGGGTCTTTCATCAAGCACGCATGAATAATTTGTCAAGTCATGTTATCCGTTTAATGACTATACTTACCAGGCAGTTGAGATGTACCCCTGATGAAGTCTTGGAATCAGATGAAACGCGTTGGGTTATCTTTATTGTGATGTTATCTCCGAATCAACATTAAGGAGAAGGAGGAGACTGTAGAGAATTACCTGCAATTGTCTTCAACTCTTAAAGTTGTGTTGTTATAAGTGTGGAACAACACACCTCCTCTCTATAAGTACTGACATTTAATTTGTCATTGTGTTGTTTTAATAAATTTTTATGATGGAACATGTTATTATTATGTTTTAAATTATGAAACTGATTAAGGGTTTTGTTTAATATTGGGTGTTGACACAACCCCTTGGTGCCAATTCTTCTATTGTTACATATTCTTACACTTAGTTCCTCCTAACAGGGAACTTAGTCGAATTAGGCTGCATCTATAAATTGCCTTTGTATCAATTACAGTGATCGTATTAAGTGGAGTAATCCATTAGAGCAGAAGGAGAGTATTTGTTTGAGATACATATATATATATATAACAAAGAACCGGGTGTGCGATGGGAAGTAACGTGGCACCGTCATATGCCAACGTATGTTCGAGGAAGAGGCTCTCATGTTTCTCCAGGATCAGTCCATCGCCCGGTACATAACATTATTCACCAGGTACATAGACGACCTGTTCATCATTTGGACAGGGGGTGAACCAGCCTTGAAGTCCCTGTTGGAATCCATCAATGACAGACCCTCGACACTTAAAATCACCTATCAATGGTTTACGTCATTTATCAATTATCTGGATGTCCAGGTCGCCATCAAGGCGGGGAGTCTACAGACCAGCATATACAACAAGCCCACCGACAAAAACACTCTCCTGCGGGCTAACAGCCACCATCCGCGATCTCTGAAGCTAGGTCTTCCTAGATCCCAAATGATGAGAGTAGCCCGAATCAACAGCCAACCTGTCCTCTTGGAGGAGGAATTGGACAAGATGGTTCTAAAATTCATCGCCAGAGGATACGAATGTACTGCACTGGAAGCTATTAAAAGGGAGGTACTACAGTTACCCCGCTCCAGTCTATTACAAACCAAGATAAGGTCCACCGACAACAGAATTGCTTGGACCACTACGTTCGATACCTCTAGTGTGGTATTAAATAGAGCAAATAGAGCTCTTTGGCCAATTGTATCTTCCGACCCACACCTCCCTTTCAAGCACAAGTCCCCAATAATGTGTTACAGAAGAGGTCGCAACATCAAGGACTTGGTAGTACACACCGACATTTCCAGCCTCCCCATCCGGTCCCAAAAGGACTCATTCCTGATCAAGAAGCCAGGTTGCAATCGCTGCCTGGGCTGCACAACTTGCAGCCATATGCTGACGGGCTCCACCTTCACTGTACCTTTGACAGGCAAAAAGATCATTATACGTCATGTGGTAACCTGCACCTCTACCTACATCATTTACCTGATTACTTGCCCATGTGGCTTATGCTACGTGGGCAAGACTATCAGATCTTTACGGGAACGCATGGCCTTACACCGCTCTGCAATTAAGGCGGCCCTCGCTGGGAGTCCTTCAGAACAATCGGTGGCCAGACATTTTTATGAAGCAAGGCACCGCTTATCCGATCTCAAGCACGTCATCATTGACCATGTTCCGAAATCCCTTCGAGGGGGGGATCGGGAGGGTCTACTCCTTCGCAGGGAGACCTCCTGGATCTTCAGACTCAACACCACCCAGCCGGATGGACTTAACGAACAAATAGTGTGGAGTATCTTTGGATAATTTTCCAAAAATTCAGCACTCATTATGACAAGAACAGTTGGAATGTGGTGGACACTAGTTTTGGCCCTGGCCTTCCTCTTCTAGTTCCTTTTAATGATTTATCCTTATTGTTCCACCTTGTTCCCTTCCTCT
Organism: Pseudophryne corroboree; assembly: GCF_028390025.1. Lineage (NCBI taxonomy): Eukaryota > Metazoa > Chordata > Amphibia > Anura > Myobatrachidae > Pseudophryne > Pseudophryne corroboree. Next base: position 199,919,593 of record NC_086444.1, read on the forward strand.
CTTTCCACCCTTCCCGATTACAGTGGCGTTTGGCTTGTCCCACGGTCCTGTATGCTGCATGCCTGCCCATGTATAATCATAGGGTCTTTACTTAGCATGTCCATCTTTTTCCAGTTCCTTATCTTTCACTAATAGTACAGGTCGCCTCTGTATACATCACTTTTGCTCTATAAGATACTATTAGCATGTCTCTCTAGGGTGTATGTGGTATTCCAGTCACTCTGATTTCTGTTATTGTGTCCAGGTTACGCACAGACACTTCGGTTACGGCGTCCCGACTGCTGCTTAGCAACAGAGCAGCTTCGTCATCCCGAGCCGCACGCGTACGTCATCACACAGTGCCGCTCAGGCCGCGCACCGGGATCACGGGCGGCCGCACTCTGGTGGTTTGGCGGGCTTCCTCTCCTTATAGGTAAGTAACATTATCACAGTTCTCACTCTTTCACATCTTGACAAAGGGGTTAGACACCCCGAAACGTTAGATGTATTTTGCTATGTATTTTTAATACATTTTCACATAATTACAAGTCCCTGAGTGCCGCAGTTTTTCTTTCTAACTATATATATATATATATATATATATATATCTATCTATCTCAAACACAAAACAATTCCAGAGTGCGCTAGTCTATGATAGAGATAGATTATATCTAATTTTCAATGTTCACATTAGAATTACCATTAATTTAATGTACTTATTAGTAGAGTATAAATGAGAGGAGGAAATACAAATTCTTGTTCTTCTTCTTATTTTATTTTGACAATAAGATCCAGTAATCCTGACCCTTGTATTCCAACAGTGGTGGGAGGTAGTCCTGTGAAAATACCCATTTACGAGAAATTCACCCAAAACAGAGAGCCAAATGGCCAATCAGTAAAAGATAGCAATTTATTTTCAGTTCTAAATCAATTTTACAATTTTTAAAAATTAAGTGAAGTAATAGTTTTACACCCTTAAGTTTTTTGTTTTTTTTAAATGGTCACATCCAATACAGGAGAGAATGTAAAGGCCAGTACTCACTGGCCGATGCGGGAGAGATGTGTGCTGAGCGTATGGGGGGAGACAGGGGCGCTCGTTTCACCCAGCGGGTGAAATGAGCGACCTGCTAGATTGGCCTGCATGCAGGCCAATCTAGCATCAGCGATAGCGAAGCATGGGGCTGCGCATCGCTATCGCTGTGGGCGGTACACACGGAGCGATCATGCTTAAAATCTAATCTCAGATTACTTAGATTTTAAGCAGCGATCGCTCCGTGAGTACCCCCCTTAACAATGGCCTCCCTCCACCCGGTTCTGGTGTGGGATCTCAGAAGGGTTCTCACTGAATTTGGACTGTGAACTATATGTTGGTAAAACCCTACATGTTTTGTCCTAAAAAGGACTTAAACATCAAAGACCATCTATAAGGAGGGATACAATAATTTTAAACCAGACCGATGTGGACTTCAGATTCCATAAGGTAGTGAAAGAATGAATGTGTTTTTCCCTATATGGACACGATCCCATTACTAGATCGTTGTAAGAGAAGAAACTTTTGTAAAATATATGGTATATCCTTAAACAGCTTTATCTGTAGTAAAATGGAGAGGACCCCTCAATGGAGCTATAGATTAACGTCTGGTTCTTTTCCGTGGACCCCCTCAATGGAATTGTAACTAAAAAACTGGTTCTTTTCCTTAGTGAATACAGCAGAGGTGTGTTCTGGTCTTCAGCTCAAAGACACACCTCTGCTGTATTTCACTCAGGTAAAAGAACCAGTTTTTTTTTTTTTTACAATTCCATTGAGGGGTCCACTCCATTTTACTACCGATAAAGCTGTTTAAGAATACATCATTTGTGCATGTTGTATACCTTTAGGCTATATGGATTTTACAAATGTTTCTTCTCTTACAACAGTCTAGTAACGGGATTATGGGCCTAATTCTGAGTTGATCGCAGCAGCAATTTTGTTGGCAGTTGGGCAAAACCATGTGCACTGCAGGGGAGGCAGATATAACATGTGCAGAGAGAGTTAGATTTGGGTGGGGTGTGTTCAAACTGAAATCTAAATAGCAGTGTAAAAATAAAGCAGCCAGTATTTACCCTGCACAGAAATAAAATAACCCACCCAAATCTAACTCTCTCTGCAAATGTTATATCTGCCTCCCCTGCAGTGCACATGGTTTTGCCCAATTGCTAACAAACTTGCTGCTGCGATCAACTCAGAATTACCTCCTATGTCCGTTTAAGGACAAAACACATTCATCCTTCCATTATCTTATGGAATCTGAAGTCCACCATCAGTCTGGTTTAACAAATTACCCGATGTGACAAGGAAATTATTGTACACCCTCCTTATAGATGGTCTTTGATCTTTACCTCTTAAGTCGTCCTTTTTAGGACAAAACGCATAGGGTTTTACCAACATATAGTTCACAGTCCAAATTCAGAAAGGACCCTTCTGAGATTCCACGCTAGAACCAGGTGGAGGAAGGCCATTGTTACATACTCTTCTGTATTGGATGTGGATTGGATTATAACAAAAAAAAAAAAGTATGGAAAAATATTACTTTACTTCATTTTATAAATTGTAAAATTGTTTTAGAACTGAAAATAAATTGCTATCTTTTACTGATTGGCCATTTGGCTCTCTGTTTTAGGTGAATTTCTGGTGAGTGGGTATTTTCACAGGACTACCTCCCACTATTGTTGGACTACAAGGGTCAGGATTACTGGATCTTACTGTCAAAATAAAATGAGAAGAATAAGAATTTGTATTTCCTCCTCTCATTTATACTGTACCAGGGGCGGATTGGTACGGAAGGAACGCCCGACCGATTTCCGTTTGGCCGGTCCGGTCATCCCCTCATTGGCAACTGTCACCACTCATGCAGGGCTGGCTGCCACGAGCGGAGCTCAGCTTCGATTGTGCAGCGGTAACTGAAAGTGCTCAAAGTGTGCCAGTATGCATACAAGAACTTCAAGCGCTGCAATTTTTCTTTTCACTTCTTTAGCAGCCACATCACAATCCCTGTGGCAGCTCGCGGCACCCCCCTCTCCACCCGGTGGAGGGGAGTAAATTGAAGGGCAGGTGAGCGAGATGGCAGCATCCATAAGACAAGATCTCATCGAGCTGATGAGCTAGCTCCAGTGGCTCCCACAAGAACCTGGTCAGGAAATGAGTGTCAGGGTGTGCAGGCTGGGGGTGGCTCTATGTATAGATGCATAGAGAAGATGTGCTGTGGGACTATGCAGCCACATTGGTGCTAGTATAAAGTACAGTGGTCCTGGTGCCAGGCATTATGTACATCTGTACAGCCAGAATGAGGAAGGACCAATACCATACCTCCTAACTGTCCTGATTTTTGCGGGACAGTCCCTTGTTTTTGGGACTGTCATGCTGCCCCACTTGCGGGCCACAGTGTCCCACGGTGGGGTGGTGGTGGGGCAGTTGGGGGGCTCCTGTCACTCACTGCTCTGCTTAGCAGAGCAGTAGTGAAAAGATGCACACAGCTTCTATTCATGGAGGCAAGAGGGACTGGGGGCATAGCAAGCAGCTCACAGAGCGCTGGCCATGCCCTCATAGTGACGGAGAATGGAGGTGTGGCCTGCGAGAGCGACATTAGCATTAAGCCACACCCCCATTACCGAGGCCAGAGCCCCTTTTCTGGGTGGTCGCGGCTTCACCGCGCCATAGTCCCACTTTACTTTCTTTGGCCACAAAGTTGGGAGGTATGCCAATACTGTGAGCATGAGCCCATCAGCCCATGGCTATAATATGTTGTGGCAATAACAGTGTAGGATGGAAGTGCTGCTTACAGACCCTTCAACATCACCCAATCATCTACAAAGGTATTGAGGGGTGAGGAAGGTATTGAGGGCTGAGTATGGTGTTGAGGGGCAGAGGAAGGGACTGAGAAAGGTGATGAAGGGCTCACCACCCCAGTCTGCCTCACTGCCCCTATCCTCTTAAGGACACACCCCCTTGTTAATAACCACACCAACTCAAAATCAGGCCCTCTGTGGAGGGAGTATCCCACCCCTTCCCCTCAACAAACTACACCCCCTCAACTGACCCCACCTTTCTTAGGGCTGCTTACAGAAATTTCCTGGGCTGGTTTTCCATCCCAATCCACCCCTGTACTCAACTAATAAGTACATTATATTGATGATCATTCTAATGTGAATATTGAAAATGAGATATAATCTATTTCTATTATAGACTAGTGCACCCTGGAATTATTTTGTATATCTATATGTTTTATGGCTCCTACTAACAGAGGTTCCTCCAAGAGTTGCTACTAATAGGCGCTGGATAAGGGTTTTAGTTTGTGTTGGTTGACACACACACACACACATATATATATATATATATATATATATATATTTACAAAACTATTTTCTGCTATTCAGGTAGCAGGAAAATGTAAAAACAATTGTGTAAAAACTTAGTTTATATAATGCCGACTCGGAATGGCTTTATAAGAAGTAAAATCCTAATTTCAGCCAATAACTGCAGGGATATAGGGAGTTCGTCCATTGAATCTCTGCAGACAGATGAAACTCTGCCCACTCTCCATCCCTGAATCAGTAATTACACTGCCAGTATTCCCAGCAGTTTTGGGCTGAAATAAGGATTTTACTTCAAATAACGCCATTCTGAGATGGCATTATAAAAACCAAGTTTCAACACATTTTTACATTTTCCTGCTACCTGAATAGCAGAAAACAATAAAGTGCTAAAGAGAGTAACGACTTGCTCTCTACAGTGGGATATTGTAGGAGCAGGATATTAATAATGTATTTATTTATTTATTACCAGTTATTTATATAGCGCACACATATTCCGCAGCGCTTTACAGAGAATATTTGCTCATTCACATCAGTCCCTGCCCCAGGAGAGCTTACAATCTATACTCACTATTACATGTACACACATTCACGCTAGGGTTAATTTTTTGTTGGGAGCCAATTAACCTACCTGTATATTTTTGGATTGTGGGAGGAAACCGGAGTACCCGGAGGAAACCCACGCAAGTACGGGGAGAATATACAAACTCCACACAGTTAGGGCCATGGTGGGAATCGAACCCATGACCTCAGTGCTGTGAGGCAGTAATGCTAACCATTACACCATCAATAATGGTATTATCTTCTCCATTAACCCTTTGCTAAACAGCAGGGATTCTTAAATTATGCGGAAATGCTAGTTTCTACATAATTTAAAAATAAATTTGTTCGCTAAATAGAACTCAGGGTGAAAATAGCGATGGGAGATGAGAAGAGAAGGTGAGTATAGAGGAAGAGGGATGAGAAGGTTGAGTGACAGTAGAGGAAGAGGAATGAGAAGACAGGGTGAGAATAGAGGAAGAGGGATGAGAAGGATTGGTGACAGTAGAGGAAGAGGAATGAGAAGACAGGGTGATAATAGAGAAAGAGGGATGAGATGGTTGGGTGAGAATAGAGGAAGAGGGATGAGAAGTTTGGGTGAGAATAGAGGAAGAGGAATAGGAAAAGAGGGTGAGAATAGAGGAGAGGGGATGAGAGGGTTGGGTGAGAACAGAGGAAGAGGGATGAGAAGGTTGTGTGAGATTAGAGGATGAGGTATGAGAACGTTGGGTGAGAATAGATGAAGAGGTATGAGCAGACAGTGAGAACAGAGGTTGAGGAATGAGAAGGTTGCATGAGAATGGTGGAAGAGAGATGAGAAGGTTAGGCAAGAATAGAGAAAGAGGGATGAGAGGACAAGGTGAGAATAGAGGAAGAAGGATGAGAAGATAGGGTGGAATAGAGGATGGGAGATGAGAAGACAGGGAGAGAATAGAAGATAGGAGATGAGTAGACAGGGTGAGAATAGAGCAAGAGGGATGAGAAGACGGCGAGAATAGAGGATGGGAGATGAGAAGACAGGGAGAGAATAGAATATAGGAGATTAATAGACAGGGTAAAAATAGAGAAAGAGGGATGAGAAGACAGTGTGAGAATATAGGATGGAATACAGGGTTAGAATAGAGAATTAGTGATGACAAGATAAGGTGAGAATAGAGGAAGAGGAATGACATCTTTTTCATCTGATTGTATGTTATCTGTATGCATCATGGTCCCTCAATGTTCAGTGCTATGTAACATGTTGGGAGAAATAAAAGATAATAAGAACACCAAATAAGAATAAGTGAAGGTCAGAAAAATGGGAAATGGGAAAAGAAAAGCTAGGATTGCCACGATCCAACTTTTGCCTTGAAGTGGCCACAAGGGAAGCGCAATAACAGAAGCCAGCATCCGCTGTAATATAGATAGCCTTAAATTATTTTATTCTATGCTAGTATAAATCTTTCTTACATAAAACAAAACTACTTTTTATACAGTGTTACGCAATGGGCTATATGTTATTTAGAGGATAAAATTTGAGAGGTATGTGGACAATGTCATAATAATAGGAGGCCTGACACATAAGCAGTAAATTTGCCCTGCCCTCAGTGTATGATCTGGTAGCACAATAACTGCATGCCACAACAAGGGACATTTACAGGGCAGCAGCCCACCCCGGGCCGGTGCAAGGTCTTTTGGCACCCTAGGCAACACTCCTTACCCCTCACCCCCCACGCACACACCCTCTTAGATGAAAAAGTGTGGATGTGACAGATTTATGTCAGTGTTCAACTACTTCTCACCGTGCTGGCACTGTGTGGTGATCTGTGTTTGGCCGGCTGGTGGGCTTGTTCCTGTGTACAGTGTGGACCTCTCGCAGCTGGTGCCACTGTGATTGGTCATTGAATGTGGGGGCGTGTGGGAGAGCAGTAGTGTATCTGCAGGGTACAGTGTGTACAGTGGGCGCTGCTGCTGGCTCTGGCACTGAATAATTTTTTTTAGAAGGGACAGAGGATATTGCCCATACTTTATCACCTCTCTATTAACAACAAATAGACAAAAGAACACTTTAGTGTTGTATGTAATGTGAAAAATGAGAGCGAGACAACGCTGCATCTTTTGTTCAAAATTCACTTTCAAGCTTTTAACTCCACAATAGCCACCAATGCAAAAATTGATTATTAAGAAATGTCTGTCAAGCTTGACATTAATCATAGATGTAATAAATCTTGGTTCAGAAAATAGGATTTTAATTACCTGCCGGTAAATCCTTTTCTCGTAGTCCGTAGTGGATGCTGGGGTCCATTTTAGTACCATGGGGTATAGACGGTCCCGCAGGAGCCTTCGGCACTTTAAGACTTTTCAACAGTGTGAACTGGCTCCTCCCTCTATGCCCCTCCACCAGACCCCAGTATAGGAACTGTGCCCGAGGAGACGGACATTCTCGACAGAGGAATTACTATTAAACATGTGGCGAGATTCACACCAGCTCACACCATCCATAAACAACATGTCGGCTAACATGGCCTTTAACATAAGTCATGCCAACCAGCATGCATAACGCAACAGAAACAGCTGTTAACATCTGAACACATGAAAAATGTGCAAAAAGATAAACGTAATCAGCAGGAAAAATTAGCACTGGGCGGGCGCCCAGCATCCTCTACGGCAGGCATTCCCAACTACGGTCCTCAAGGCACACCAACAGTGCAGGTTTTAGTGATATCCAGGCTGCAGCACAGATGGTTAAATAAAAATAACTGAGGTGCTAATTAAGTCATCTGTGCTGAAGCCTGGATATCACTAAACCCTGCACTGTTCGTGTGCCTTAAGGGGCCGTGGTTGGGAATGCCTGCTCTACGGACTACTAGAAAAGGATTTACCGGCAGGTAATTAAAATCCTATTTTCTCTTACGTCCTAGAGGATGCTGGGGTCCATTTTAGTACCATGGGGATGTACCAAAACTCCCAGTATGGGCGGGAAAGTGCTAATGTTCCTGCAGAACTGACTGACCAAATCTTAGGTCGTCAGCAGCCAAGGTGTCGAACTTATAAAACTTAGCAAACGTGTTTGCACCTGACCAAGTAGCAGCTCGACAGATTTGTAAGCCAAGACACCCCGGGCAGCCACCCAGGACGAACCCACTTTCCTTGTAGAGTGGGCCTTTACCGAAGTCAGTAACGGCAATCCTGCCGTGGAATGAGCGTGCTGAATGGTACCCCTGATCCAGTGCGCAATAGTCTGCTTAGAAGCAGGACCCCCAATCTTGTTGGGGTCATAGAGGACAAACAAAAATTCTGTTTTCCTTATCCTAGCCGTTCTTGCAACATAAATTCTCAATGCTCTGACGACATCCAAGGATTTTGAGACGGCTGAGGTGTCAGAAGCCAGTGGCACCACCACTGGTTGGTTGATATGAAAAGAAGACACTACCTTTGGAAGAAAGTGCTGACGTGTTCTCAGTTCAGCCCTATCTTCATGAAATATTAAGTAAGGAATCTTGTGTGAGAGAGCTCCTAACTCAGACACCCGTCTGCCTGAGGCAAAGGCCAATAGCATGACCACTTTCCAAGTGAGAAACTTCAACTCTACGTCTTGTAGAGGCTCAAACCAGTCCGATTTAAGGAACTGCAACACCACATTAAGATCCCATGGTGCCGCAGGAGGCACAAAGGGAGGTTGGATGCGCAGAACCCCCTTTACGAACGTCTGGACCTCAGGAAGAGAAGCCAATTGTTTTTGAAAGAAAACTGAAAGGCCGAAATCTGAACCTTGATAGATCCTAACCTCAATCCAGCATCCACACCCGCCTGTAGAAATAGGAGAAGACGTCCTAATTGAAACTCCACCGCAGGAGACTTCTTGGATTCACACCAAGATACATATTTCCTCCAAATACGATGGTAATGTTTGGGCGTTATCCCTTTCCTGGCCAGAATAAGTGTGGGAATGACTTCATTGGGAATACTCTTACGGGCTAGGATCTGGCGCTCAACAGCCATGCCGTCAAATGCAGCCGCGGTAAGTCCTGATAAACTAACAGCCCCTGCTGAAGCAGGTCCTCTCGAAGAGGAAGAGGCCGAGGATCTTCCAGTAATAACTCTTGAAGATCTGGATACCAGGCCCTCCTTGGCCAGTCTGGAGCAATGAGAATTGCTTGAACTCCTGTTCTTCTGATGATCTTGAGAACCTTTGGAACAAGTGGAAGTGGAGGGAACAGATACACTGACTGAAACACCCACTGGTTCACCAGTGCATCCACTGCTATTGCTTGTGAGACTCTCAACCTGGAACAATATGTCGGAAGCTTCTTGTTGAGACGAGATGCCACATCATGTCCACTTGAGGAACGCCCCAACGACTTGTTACCTCCACAAAGACTTCTGGGTGGAGGCCCCATTCTCCTGGATGGAGATCGTGTCTGCTGAGGAAGTCTGCTTCCCAGTTGTCCACTCCCGGAATGAAAATTGCCGACAGAGCTTTTGCATGTCTTTCTGCCCAGAGGAGTGTCTTTGTCACCTCTGCCATTGCCGCCCTGCTTTTTGTTCCGCCTTGACGGTTTATGTAAGCTACTGCCGTTACATTGTCTGACTGGATCTGTATGGGACGACCTTGAAGAGGTGTGCCGCTTGATGAAGGCTGTTGTACACATCCCTCAACTCCAGAATGTTTATGTGAAGGCGAGTTTCTTGACTTAATCATCTTCCTTGGAAGCTTTCTCCTTGCGTGACTGCTCCCCATCCTAGGAGACTTGCATCCGTGGTTACAAGGATACAGGCCTGAATCCCGAACCTGCGTCCCTCCAGGGGGTGAGAAATTTGTAGCTACCACAGGAGCGAAATTCTGACTTTCGCCGACAAGATTATCCTTTGATGCATATGGAGATGCGACCCTGACCACTTGTCCAGTAGGTCCCATTGGAAGATCCTGGCATGAAATCGGCCATATTGTAGCGCCTCATAAGCCGCTACCATTTTCCCCAACAGGCGAATGCACTGATGAATTGATACTGTTCTTGGTCTCAAAAGTTGTTTGACCATGCTCTGGATCTCCAGAGCCTTTTCCACTGGTAGAAACATTTTCTGTACCTCGGTGTCCAGTATCATTCCCAAAAATGATAATCTCATTGTCGGTTCCAACTGGGATTTTGGAAAGTTGATGATCCAACCATGCTGTTGAAGCACCTTCAGGGATAATGCTATGTTCTGGAGTATCTTGTCCCTGGATCTTGTTTTTATGAGGAGATCGTCCAGGTATGGAATTATGTTGACTACTTGTTTACGAAGGAGAACCATCATCTCTGCCATCACCTTGGTGAATATTCTCGGAGCCGTGGAGAGCCCGAACGGTAATGTCTGGAATTGGTAGTGGCAATCCTGAACTGCAAACCTCAGGTATGCTTGATGTGGCGGGTAAATGGGGACATGCAAGTAAGCATCCTTGATGTCCACTGACACCAGAAATTCCTTTTCTTCCAAACTGGAATTCACTGCTGTCAAGGATTCCATCTTGAATTTGAATCTTTTCAAATAAAGATTCAGAGATGTTAGGGTTAAAATCGGTCTGACCGAATCATCCGGCTTCGGTACCACAAACAGTCTTGAATAAAAGCCTTGGTTCCTTTGTTCGGTATTACTTTGTCTTGACATAATTTGTGTATTGCGTTCAGGACATTTGTGCTGTCTTGAGCAGAAACTGGCAAGGCTGATTTGAAAAATCGGCATGGGGAAGGTCTTGAAATTCCAACTTGTAACCTTGGGATATTATCTGTAAAATCCAAGGATCCAGGTCTGAGCGAAGCCAGACCTGGCTGAAAAATAGTAGACGTGCCCCCACCCGATCGCACTCCCACAGAGGAGCCCCAGCGTCATGCTGTGGCTTTTGCAGAAGTAGTTGCTGACTTCTGCTCCTGGGAGCCTGAGGGTGTTGTAGGTTTTCTACCTTTTCCTCTGCCCTTTCCTGTGAAAAAAGAGGTAGTTTTAGCCTTTTTGTACTTGTTGGGCTGAAAGGACTGCATAGTATGAGAATGATATACTTTTTTAGCCGGTGCAGCTGCCGACGGCAGAAATGCTGACTTGCCAGATGTAGTAGTTGATATCATGGCATCTAGTTTCTCTCCAAAGAGGGCCTCACCATTGTAAGGGAGCGCCTCAATATTTCTTTTGGATTCTGCATCAGCATTCCATTGACGAATCCAGAGTGCCCTGCGGGCTGAAATCGCCATAGCAGAGGCCCGTGAGACCAGTAAGCCTACGTCCTTCATAGACTCAACCAAGTAACCTGCAGAGTCTTTGATATGACCTAGAATTTGCAGAATGTCATCTTTATCGACCATGTCAATATTAACAATCAAGTTATCTGCCCACTTTTCAACTGTGTTACCTACCCACGCAGAAGCAATTGTGGGCCTGAGTAATGTACCCGTAGCAACACAGATGGACTTTAAAGTCGTCTCTAATTTGCGGTCAGCAGGTTCTTTTAATGAAGCTGACCCAAGGGCAGGTAAAATTATTTTCTTTGACAACCTAGAGGCTGAGGTGTCTATCATTGGGGGTGACTCCCACTTACGCCTATCCTCTTCAGGGAAAGGGTATGCTACCCGCAACCTTTTAGGGATAGCAAATTTCTTTTCCGGGTTAGCCCAGGATTCCTCAAAAAAGGTATTTAAGTTCTTAGACGGAGGAAGAGTCACCACCTGTTTTTTATTTAATTTAAAATAATCTTTTTCCTCAGGTGGAGGTGTTGTGTCAGGAAATTCCAACACCTCTTTTATAGCGACTATTATACATTGAATGCTCTTAGCCAATTTGGGATCTACCCCCCTCAAATCCCCAGTGTCGACGTCAGTGTCGGAATCTGTGTCAGTGTCCCTTTGCATAATTTGGGCCAGGGACCTTTTCTGGGAACTGGAGGGGTCCCGAGTGGATGTTGTAGGTGAATTAGCAAATAAAGCATCTTCCACAGACTGTCTCCAATGCTTTGTCTGTTCTTCAGACTCAGAGAATTTCCTTGCTAGTTTAGCCATATTACTCTGCAGCTTTCTCACCCACACAGGCTCAGAACACTCTTGTGCCTCTAAAATGGGTTCCTCTGGGGAACTACTTTCTATAGACATGGTACACACGTGTACAGTCACACCACTCACACACAAGGGAGCTAATGGGGACAGACCTACACTAATGTCTGTCAGAGGGACCCAGAGGGAATTGCCAGTCCACACCACGCGCCCTATATGTATTACATACAATGAATATACATATATATCAAAAACAGCGCTTTATATCCAATGTGAAGCCCGCAGACTTCAATAAATTATGTGCTCCCCTCCCCTTCTATAACACCCTGGTACTTGTATCAGCGATGTGTGAGGAGATGCAGCCTGTAGGTTCAGCGCTCCGGCGTCTCTGTGAGGAGAAAATGGCACCAAATGAGTGTTACAAGCAATTCTGAGGTGAAGCCCCGCCCCCTGTAATGGTGCGGTTCAGCCACAGTAATATTTATACTGGCGGGGGTAGTGTACATCAGCGGCTCACATGTATGTAAATTTTGCCAGTGAGAGTAAGGATTTATCATGTCCCTCAGAGCGCGCCCTGCACCCTGTGCTGAGAGACATGTTGCTGCGCAGCGTCCCGCGCTGCGCTGGTACCTTTATGTTGCCAGGATGAGCGGAGGGCCCCTCCCTGCAGGTCTCCGGTTAATACTCACCAGCCTTCTGACTTCTGGCTCTGTTAGGGGGTGGCGGCAGTGCTGTGGGAGTGAGCAGCAGCCATGCAAGGGCTGTGTTCAGTACCCTTCAGGAGCTAATGGTGTCCTGTCAGCGGAAGCAGAGCCATTAAACCAGGGGTTAAAGTGAGCCGGAACGGGGCGGAACTGCGTTCCGTCAGTTCCACCAGGAGACGGAACGCAGTTCCGCCTCCCCCGGCTCACTTAACCCGATGTCCCGGGTGGCGCTGCAGGGAGATGCCGGGCGCCCGCTGAGATCGCGTTACCAGCGGGCGCCCGTCTCCCTCTCCGCAGCGGCAGCCGGAGCTCAGTACTGAGCTCCGGCTTCCGGCTCTGTCAGTGCGCGCTATGGGAGAGACGTCATGACGTCTCTCCCATAGTGCTGAGGAGCGGGCGGCGAGAGAGGACTGCGGCGGGAACGGGGCTTGGTAAGTATGGTGCTCCCCCCCCCCCCTCCCTCCTATATGTGTACCACTAGCGGTGTTTCTACTGGGGGCTAGTTACTGGGGGGCTTTTACTACTGGGGGGCTTTACTACTGGGGCAAACTACAGAGGGGCAAACTACTGGGGGGCTTTACTACTGGGGCAAACTACAGAGGGGCAAACTACTGGGGGGCTTTAGTACTGGGGGCAAACTACTGGGGGGCTTTACTGCTGGGGCAAACTACAAGGGGCAAACTACTGGGAGCATTACTACAAGAGGGCAAGCCACAAAGGGGCAAACTACTGGCAGCATTACTACTGGGGGCTAAACTACAAGGGGGCTAAACTACAAGGGGGCATAATTACAGGAGCTAAACACTGGGGGTATAACTACAAGGGGGCAAACTACTGGGGACATTACTAACTTTGGCAAACTACATGGGGGCTAAACTACAGGGGCTAAACAACTGGGGGCACAACTGCAGGGGGCATTACCACTGGGGGATAAACTACATGGGGCAAACTACATGAGGGCAAAACTACTGGGTTCATTACCACTCAGAGGCTAAACTAAAGGGGGGGGGGGGGGGGGGGAGTAAATTGCTGGGGTCATAACTGCAGGGGCATTACCAGTATGGGCATGACTACTGGGGCTAAACGACTAGGGGCAATACTACACAGGGGCATTACCATTAAGGGCATTACTGATGGGGGGCACAGCTAATGAGGGCATTGTAAAGGGGGCACTTCATAAGGGGCACTACTGTTGGGGGCATTGCATAAGGGGCACTACTACTGTGGGCATTGTATAAGGGGTGCTACTGCTGGGGGCATTACTGTATGGGCCGACAAAGAAGCTGCGTTCCCGGACCGCCCTCCGTCGCTCCACCCCTACCATCGCCGCCGCACTGGAAGCCCAGGTTCCAGACTCCCAGCTGCAGCGGATCTGGGACCAGGCCGGCTTTATTATCCCTGCCGCTGCATCGAGCTCCTGTGACCGCGGCGCTACTAGTTCAAATCTGTCGCTGATTGGCTGCCGGTCCACAGCAGTTTTGAAATATTAGCGCCGTGGTCACAGGAGCTCGATGCGGCGGCAGGGATAATAAAGCCAGCCTGGTTCCAGATCCACTGCAGCCGCCCTCAGCCTCTTCTGCCGCCCCGCCCTCGGACCTCTGCGCACCCACAGCCTCCTCCTCCGCACTATCTCCGAGGCCCACAGCCTCCTCCACGTCACGCCTACCACAGTCTACTCATCCACAGCACCGCAGACCACCGCCGCTGCTAAACAGGTAATCTAACCTGCTGCCTTTCTCTCTCCCTAGTCCCTACTGTATTCCCTTGCTGTCACTTTCCATGTCCCTGCTGTCACTTTCCATGTCCCTGCTGTCACTCTCCCTGTGACTCTGTCACTCTATAATGTGAATTTCGGCTCATACCGTGTGCTATAATGTGAATTTCGGCTCATACCGTGTGCTATAATGTGAATTTCGGCTCATACCGTGTGCTATAATGTGAATTTCGGCTCATACTGTGTGTTGTAATGTGAATTTCGGCTCATACCGTGTGCTATAATGTGAATTTCGGCTCATACTGTGTGGTGTAATGTGAATTTCGGCTCATACCGTGTGGTGTAATGTGAATTTGGCTCATACTGTGTGGTGTAATGTGAATTTGGCTCATACTGTGTGGTGTAATATGAATGTGGCTCATACTGTGTGGTATAAATGTGAATTTCGGCTCATACTGTGAGGTATAATGTGAAAGGGGTCCTACTATTGTGGTGCATAATGTGTATAAGGGGTATATGGTGTGGTAAACTACACTGAAGGGCACGCCCCCTTTTGTGTGGCCACGCCCCCTTGTCAGGAGTGCGCGCGCCTTCGGCGCGCACATAATTGCACCCTTCACTTTTCCATACCCCCACTTCAAAATTTCCACTTGGGTACTACTACTGTGGGCATTATTACTATTGTGTGACCACGCCCCTTTCTTTTTGAGGCCACACCCCCTTTTGCGGGTGACAGTGAGAGGCAGTTGGTGACACCAGAGAATGGGTAACAGAGGGTTGCAATGGTTGATGCCGGGGAATGGGTGACACGAGAGAGAGGTGACGTGGAGATACTGTAGTGGGAGAGTGGCTGTGGGTGACAGGAAAGGGTGACGGGGAAAGGCAGTGGATGACAGGGAGAAGGTGATAGGGAGAGGCAGTGACAGGGTGAGGCAGTGGGGGATGGAGAGAAGCACAGGATGATGGTGAGAGGTGCTAACATTACATGGAACAAACAGGTGGGCATAGTTTAAAAAAATAGGGAGTCGCTTAGTTCACCCATGTAAATATATGCTTTTGAAGAAAAAATAAGATTTTACTCACCGGTAAATCTATTTCTCGTAGTCCGTAGTGGATGCTGGGACTCCGTAAGGACCATGGGGAATAGCGGCTCCGCAGGAGACTGGGCACAACTAGAGAAAGCTTTAGGACTACCTGGTGTGCACTGGCTCCTCCCCCTATGACCCTCCTCCAGACCTCAGTTAGGATACTGTGCCCGGAAGAGCTGACACAATTAAGGAAGGATTTTGAATCCCGGGTAAGACTCATACCAGCCACACCAATCACACCGTATAACTCGTGATACTATACCCAGTTAACAGTATGAATAATAACTGAGCCTCTCAACAGATGGCTCAACAATAACCCTTTAGTTAAACAATAACTATATAAGAGTATTGCAGACAATCCGCACTCGGATGGGCGCCCAGCATCCACTACGGACTACGAGAAATAGATTTACCGGTGAGTAAAATCTTATTTTCTCTGACGTCCTAAGTGGATGCTGGGACTCCGTAAGGACCATGGGGATTATACCAAAGCTCCCAAACGGGCGGGAGAGTGCGGATGACTCTGCAGCACCGAATGGGCAAACTCTAGGTCCTCCTCAGCCAGGGTGTCAAACTTGTAGAATTTAGCAAATGTGTTTGACCCCGACCAAGTAGCTGCTCGGCAAAGTTGTAAAGCCGAGACCCCTCGGGCAGCCGCCCAAGAAGAGCCCACCTTCCTCGTGGAATGGGCTTTCACTGATTTAGGATGCGGCAGTCCAGCCGCAGAATGTGCAAGCTGAATCGTACTACAGATCCAGCGAGCAATAGTCTGCTTTGAAGCAGGAGCACCCAGCTTGTTGGGTGCATACAGGATAAATAGCGAGTCAGTTTTCCTGACACTAGCCATCCTGGAAACATAAATTTTCAGGTCCCTGACTACGTCCAACAACTTGGAAGCCTCCAAGTCTTTAGTAGCCGCAGGCACCACGATAGGTTTTTTCAAATGAAAGGCTGATATCACCTTAGGGAGAAACTGGGGACGAGTCCTCAATTCTGCCCTATCCATATGGAAAATCAGATAAGGGCTTTTACATGACAAAGCCGCCAATTCTGACACACGCCTGGCCGAAGCCAAGGCCAACAGCATGACCACTTTCCACGTGAGATATTTTAAGTCCACGGTTTTAAGAGGCTCAAACCAATGTGACTTTAGGAAATCCAACACCACGTTGAGATCCCAAGGTACCACTGGAGGCACAAAAGGGGGCTGAATATGCAGCACTCCCTTAACAAAAGTCTGAACTTCAGGTAGTGAAGCCAGTTCTCTCTGGAAGAAAATCGATAGAGCCGAAATCTGGACCTTAATGGAACCCAATTTTAGGCCCATAGTCACCCCTGACTGTAGGAAGTGCAGAAAACGGCCCAGCTGAAATTCCTCCGTTGGGGCCTTCCTGGCCTCACACCACGCAACATATTTTCGCCAAATGCGGTGATAATAGTTTGCGGTCACTTCTTTCCTAGCTTTAATCAGCGTAGGAATGACTTCCTCCGGAATGCCCTTTTCCTTCAGGATCCGGTGTGCAACCGCCATGCCGTCAAATGCAGCCGCGGTAAGTCTTGGAACAGACAGGGCCCCTGCTGCAGCAGGTCCTGTCTGAGCGGCAGAGGCCATGGGTCCTCTGAGATCATTTCTTGAAGTTCCGGGTACCAAGCTCTTCTTGGCCAATCCGGAACAATGAGTATAGTTCTTACTCCTCTTCTCCTTATTATCCTCAGTACCTTGGGTATGAGAGGAAGAGGAGGGAACACATAAACCGACCGGTACACCCACGGTGTCACTAGAGCGTCCACAGCTATCGCCTGAGGGTCTCTTCACCTGGCGCAATATCTTTCTAGCTTTTTGTTGAGGCGGGACGCCATCATGTCCACCTGTGGCTTTTCCCAACGGTTTACAATCAGTTGGAAGACTTCTGGATGAAGTCCCCACTCTCCCGCGTGGAGGTCGTGCCTGCTGAGGAAGTCTGCTTTCCAGTTGTCCACTCCCGGAATGAACACTGCTGACAGTACTAACACGTGATTTTCCGCCCATCGGAGAATCCTTGTGGCTTCTGCCATCGCCGTCCTGCTTCTTGTGCCGCCCTGTCGGTTTACATGGGCGACTGCCGTGATGTTGTCTGACTGGATCAGTACCGGTTGGTTTTGAAGCAGGGGTTTTGCCTGACTTAGGGCATTGTAAATGGCCCTCAGTTCCAGAATATTTATGTGTAGGGAAGTCTCCTGACTCGACCATAGTCCTTGGAAGTTTCTTCCCTGTGTGACTGCCCCCCAGCCTCGAAGGCTGGCATCCGTGGTCACCAGGACCCAGTCCTGTATGCCGAAACTGCGGCCCTCTTGAAGATGAGCACTTTGCAGCCACCACAGCAGAGACACCCTGGTCCTTGGAGACAGGGTTATCAGCCGATGCATCTGAAGATGCGATCCGGACCACTTGTCCAACAGGTCCCACTGAAAAGTCCTTGCATGGAACCTGCCGAATGGAATTGCTTCGTCGGAAGCTACCATTTTTCCCAGGACTCACGTGCAGTGATGCACCGACACCTGTTTTGGTTTCAGGAGGCCTCTGACTAGAGATGACAGCTCCTTGGCTTTCTCCTCTGGGAGAAACACTTTTTTCTGTTCTGTGTCCAGAACCATCCCCAGGAACAGTAGACGTGTCGTAGGGACCAGCTGTGACTTTGGAATATTTAGAATCCAACCGTGCTGTTGTAGCACCTCCCGAGATAGTGCTACCCCGACCAACAACTGCTCCCTGGACCTCGCCTTTATCAGGAGATCGTCCAAGTACGGGATAATTAAAACTCCCTTTTTTCGAAGGAGTATCATCATTTCGGCCATTACCTTGGTAAATACCCTCGGTGCCGTGGACAGACCAAACGGCAACGTCTGGAATTGGTAATGACAATCCTGTACCACAAATCTGAGGTACTCCTGGTGAGGATGGTAAATGGGGACATGCAGGTAAGCATCCTTGATGTCCAGTGATACCATGTAATCCCCCTCGTCCAGGCTTGAAATAACCGCCCTGAGCGATTCCATCTTGAACTTGAATTTTTTTATATAAGTGTTCAAGGATTTCAAATTTAAAATGGGTCTCACCGAACCGTCCGGTTTCGGTACCACAAACATTGTGGAATAGTAACCCCGTCCTTGTTGAAGGAGGGGCACCTTGACTATCACCTGCTGGGAATACAGCTTGTGAATTGCCTCTAGCACTGCCTCGCTGCCTGAGGGAGTTGTTGGCAAGGCAGATTTGAGGAAACGGCGGGGGGGAGACGTCTCGAATTCCAGCTTGTACCCCTGAGATACCACTTGAAGGATCCAGGGATCCACCCGTGAGCAAGCCTACTGATTGCTGAAGTTTTAGAGACGGGCCCCCACCGTACCTAGCTCCGCCTGTGGAGCCCCAGCGTCATGCGGTGGACTTGGAGGAAGCGGGGGAGGACTTTTGCTCCTGGGAACTGGCTGTATGCTGCAGCTTTTTTCCTCTACCTCTGCCTCTGGGCAGAAAGGACGCGCCTTTAACCCGCTTGCCTTTCTGGGGCCGAAAGGACTGTAATTGATAATACGGTGCTTTCTTTGACTGTGAGGGAACATGGGGTAAAAATGCTGACTTCCCAGCTGTGGCTGTGGAAACAAGGTCCGAGAGACCATCCCCAAACAACTCCTCACCTTTATAAGGCAAAACTTCCATGTGCCTTTTAGAATCTGCATCACCTGTCCACTGCCGAGTCCATAATCTTCTCCTGGCAGAAATGGACATTGCACTTATTTTAGATGCCAGCCGGCAAATATCCCTCTGTGCATCTCTCATGTATAAGACTGCGTCTTTTATATGCTCTACGGTTAGCAATATAGTGTCCCTGTCTAGGGTATCAATATTTTCTGACAGGGAATCTGACCACGCAGCTGCAGCACTGCACATCCATGCTGAAGCAATAGCCGGTCTCAATATAATACCCGAGTGTGTATACACAGACTTCAGGATAGCCTCCTGCTTCCTATCAGCAGGCTCCTTTAGGGCGGCCGTATCCGGAGACGGTAGTGCCACCTTCTTTAACAGGCGTGTGAGCGCTTTATCCACTCTACGGGATATTTCCCAACGTGACCTATCCTCTGGCGGGAAAGGGTACGCCATCAGTAACCTTTTAGAAATTACCAGTTTCTTATCAGGGGAAGCCCACGCTTCTTCACACACTTCATTTAATTCCTCAGATGGGGGAAAAACTACTGGTAGTTTTTTCTCCCCAAACATAATACCCTTTTTTGTGGTACCTGGGGTAACATCAGAAATGTGCAACACATTTTTCATTGCCTCAATCATGTAACGTGTGGCCCTATTGGAAGTTACATTAGTCTCATCGTCGTCGACACTGGATTCAGTATCCGTGTCGACATCTGTGTCTGCCATCTGAGGTAGCGGGCGTTTTAGAGCCCCTGATGGCTTTTGAGACAGTTGGGCAGGCACGAGCTGAGAAGCCGGCTGTCCCACATCTGCTATGTCGTCAAACCTTTTATGTAAGGAGTTGACACTTTCACGTAAGTCCTTCCACAAGTCCATCCACTCAGGTGTCGGCCCCGCAGGGGGTGACATCACATTTATCGGCAACTGCTCCGCCTCCACATAAGCCTCCTCAGCAAACATGTCGACACAGCCGTACCGACACACCGCACACACACAGGGAATGCTCTGACTGAGGACAGGACCCCACAAAGCCCTTTGGGGAGACAGAGAGAGAGTATGCCAGCACACACCAGAGCGCTATATAACACAGGGATTAACACTGTAACTGAGTGATTTTCCCAATAGCTGCTTGTATACACAATATTGCGCCTAAATTTAGTCCCCACCCCTCTTTTTTACCCTATGTAGTCGGGAAACTGCAGGGGAGAGTCTGGGAGCGATCCTTCCAGCGGAGCTGTGAGGGAAAATGGCGCCAGTGTGCTGAGGGAGATAGCCCCGCCCCTTTTCCGGCGGACTTCCTTCGCTTTTTTGTAGGTATATCTGGCAGGGGATTTTACACATATATAGCCTCTATGACTATATTATGTGTAGTTTTGCCAGCCAAGGTACTTAATATTGCAGCCCAGGGCGCCCCCCCCCCCCCCAGCGCCCTGCACCCATCAGTGACCGGAGTGTGAGGTGTGCATGGGAAGCAATGGCGCACAGCTGCAGTGCTGTGCGCTACCTTGATGAAGACCGAAGTCTTCTGCCGCCGATTTCCAGGACTGTCTTCTTGCTTCTGGCTCTGTAAGAGGGACGGCGGCGCGGCTCCGGGACCGGACGATCGAGGTCGGGCCCTGTGTTCGATCCCTCTGGAGCTAATGCTGTCCAGTAGCCTAGAAGCCCAAGCTAGCTGCAAGCAGGTAGGTTCGCTTCTCTCCCCTTAGTCCCAGTGCAGTGAGTCTGTTGCCAGCAGATCTCACTGAAAATAAAAAACCTAAAATAAACTTTCTTTTTCTAGGAGCTCAGGAGAACCCCTAGTGTGCATCCAGCTCAGCCGGGCACAAGATTCTAACTGAGGTCTGGAGGAGGGTCATAGGGGGAGGAGCCAGTGCACACCAGGTAGTCCTAAAGCTTTCTTTAGTTGTGCCCAGTCTCCTGCGGAGCCGCTATTCCCCATGGTCCTTACGGAGTCCCAGCATCCACTTAGGACGTCAGAGAAATGTTAATACTGCAATTAGAACATGTGGTGTGAAAAAGCTTGATAAGGGTAACAATAGCAACGTGCACATATAAATTGAACACGTGCCAGAAAAGAACTCGCCATGCCTCTCTAGCTGTGATGGCACTACAGTCCCAACACATCCAGTTGGCATAGATGTGCTGGGACTAGTAGCCTCATCACAGCTGGACAAGCAGTAATTACTGAAAGGACCCCAGTAATTATTTATGGTTGATGCTAAATCCTGGTGGGATAAAGGACCTCTGGCTTCTCAGTCATGTGACACGCACCAGCAGGGGGAGCAACAAGGTCGGGATAGCACTGTCACTATCCACATCACCATCTATTGCCTTTAGTAACCATGCCTGAAGCGCGGAGAGCGTACATTTGGGCACCCATGTTCGGACCTTGCTCCTCCCCGTTGCCACATGTCACATGCGTGTGACATCATGGGACCTTTAACCTAGTAGGGTTTAGACCTATCCAATTATTTACCTCTCTCCATGCAGACATGTAAGACCATGCTGACAGTATAGGTGAGGCACCAGGCTGCTCTGTCAATGAGTGCAGATGCCGCAGGAATCACCAGTGTAGTTGTGACAACTTCCCTCTCTGCAGACAGGCTGTCGCTATTCATATGTAGGAGTCGGATTGTCTGACTCCCTGCAGGCTGTGAAACTGCGCGGGACTCCTGGGAAAGGGAGCGGAGGAGGAAGAGCAGGTTCCTTGCTCCGTCCCCCCAATCAGCCTGTGATTGCCGAGTCTGCCAGTGCTCCACGGCCTCAGAGTCAGCATACCTGAGTGTAGATAAGGGTGATCACTGACACACTGATCACCGGCAGCGGGGCGAGGGAGCAAGCAGCAGCCTGAGTGCACTAAAAACATTCTATCTGCCTATGGATGCACATACTTACTCAGAAAGGGGGCTTGTGAGGTGCTCTGGTGGCGGGGAGCAGGTTGTCTAGCTCTTCTCTTGTGTGCTCCTTCCTCCATTCCCGTTACCCACTCCTGCCTGCCCCTGCAGCACCTTCTCTTTCCGGAAGGAGGAAAAGGATCTGTCCCCTCCTAGAGGCAACTCGGGGGTTTCAAATACCTCAGTGTCCGGAACAGAGTCTACGTCGGACAAATGAAGGCTGCTGAGGTAACCTGCTGCAGGGCCACTGTCAAGCTGTGCTGCTCGCGGACCTGCAATAGAGTGACAGAGGTGGCATTTTTAATGCAGCACTAGCTGCGATTGGCTCACAGCTAGCGCAGCATTCAAAATGCCACCTCTGTCACTCTATTGCAGGTCCGCGAGCAGCACAGCTTGACACGAAGACAAATCCTCACCCCTGCTCCTCAGCACGTTGCTGTGACCCGCCACTACAGTGCCGCCCTCCTCGCCGTAGCGCTCTATTCAGCGTGTACCCGGCATAACGATCGAGCCGGCCCTGCCTTCACTTTGCAGCATCACTTCTCCAGGGCATTTTTTCAGTGGGCCGCCCCTTCAGATCACCCACCCATAGGCAGCTGCCTAATGGAAGCGCCGGCCTTGAGCCCACCTGTGTTATTTTAAAAACAAATAGTGTATTCTTATGTATAATTTTTGCACAATTGTTTTGAAAAATTAGACTTAAAAATAGTATATTTCACATATAGTATATTTCTCTATATGTGAAACTACATAGACAGAGACAGATATTTGAATAAAATTCCACATATGGCACTAGAAACTTTTAGATCCCTTTAAGAGGAGGAGTTACCAAATAAAATAACTTAGGTAAGTAGTATGAGAGTACCTTACAGCAGGGAGAATAGGGATGGGTTGGCGTGTATAACATTTTGTCGACATTCATAACTACATTGGAATGTCAACACTGTCATAATGTCGACATACTCACAAATGCAGACATTGACATTCATCATGGTGACACATAAAATGTTGGTATGACTAGAATGTCGACAAAACGTCACTGATGGTCTAGCAGTGACTTACCTGGTACGGCGGTTCTGGCGATGTCTTCTGGGTCCGGAAAGCGGCTAATGATGATTTCCAGAAGATCCGGCAGCGGTTTTGTCGGTGAGTATACCTAACCTTAAATCCCGTAAGCCTAACCTTCCATTGCCGGTATGTCCAGAATGTTGATAACAACATGTTGGCATGGTGAACATGTCAACATTTTGCACATGCCAAGATGTTCAACGTTGACATTTTAACAATGTCAACATCATAACTGTCAACATTGTGATGAGGACAATATGAATGTCGAGATTGTAAGTTTCAACATTTTTACTACATCCCAAGTGGAGAGTATATGAGGATATAAAGAACAGGATGAATACACAAAAACATTTTGGAGAATAGATAAATTAAGGAGACAGTGAGAGACAGAGTAGAGATATATATATGGGGTACATGGGGTATATGAACTAAAAGGAAAATGCTGGCAAACATCCGTCAACTGACTTTTTGGAGGTTTGGCCGCATTTCCCATATGTACAACAACCTAGCTCCGGAATGCGAGACTTTCCGGTGTTTGTATCAAGTAGGCAAAGCCATCTATAGATAATGATGTTGGCCAACAGAAACCAATGGGTTTCTCTTTGCATTTTCCTCCAAGAGGGATCTGCAGCACGTGCATCACCAGGCATAAGCGAAGAAGGACTCCCTGGTCCTAAACCCAGAAGTCCTGTAATCGCCAAGGACAACTCTTATCGGGAGAGCTGACCTTTGCAATTCTACTCACAATTTTAGGTACATACCGGCATTATTAACACCACTATGTTATGTAATGTCGGGATGTATTGCATCCAAAATGTGATGCATAGTACATGATAACACACAAGCAATGTAAGACCAAAAAAGGGAAAATAATACACAATGAGCTATAAGACCTATAAGACTAGTACAGGAATAAAAGACACGGAAAGAAATATAGAGAACATATAAATTATATCCAGTTTATAGGGATAGAATATAAGAAGATATCAGAGAAAGAGAGGAACAAACAATTGAGGGAAAAGAAAACAGAGGGAAAGAAATTAAAAATAGAATACACAGGTCAAACTTTGAATATGAAAACGAGACAGAATATATTCTGTACAAATAAATAAATATATATATATATATCAACTAGCAAACTACACTTTCACATCTTATTGCTGTAGATCAGGACAGGAAAATATCCAGAATATAATAAGAAGTGTGGCAGATAGAAATCTTAACCATAACATAACTCAGTTTAAAATATTATTTCTTATGTGCGCAGAGCTACCATTCCCTTCACGGTGCCTTAATAATGAATAATGTACCTTTCTGAGTGAGGTCTTTCATAAATAAGGGAATATAGTATGGAACCAATAAGAAACAAGATACACATCATATTACAAGAGCAAATGTTTATTTATTAAGTGTAAACAGAAATATACACTATAGGAACTTCTTTTGGTGCTTTACAAATTGAAACATAAGCAAATACCACAAATCAGTCGGGAGCATGGAGAAGGGGCATACAAAAAGGCTGTATTTAAAATAACACTCAGACATTTGTATACGGATTTCTCTTCAAATTGTAAAAGCCAATCCAAATGTGATTTTTGGCACTTGAAATGCAAACCTATACTGACCTGGAGTTCCCTGGTAGAGTGTATATTGTGTAAACAAAATGAAATATGGGCATTTTACATCAAAGCACAGTAGGTCACTGAATGTCTATAAGAGAACCTGCAGTCTGTCCAGGTGAGAGCTACAGCAGCATTATGTACTGTATAGGGAGTTATCTACCAGTTGCAAAGTGTAAGTTCCAGATGTCGGTCACAATAGATCAGTCATTGTTGTATCCAAGGGTAGGGTCCCAACTAATTACCATTAGCCATACATTAATGGTAATCCAAATATATATATATATATATGTCTATATATATATATATATATATATATATATATATATCCATCCATGTATATCGGCACTCGAAATATTTAAACAGTAATACCTTGGTGATCCAGTCCTATCATGGGGTAGCCATGATGAAATAATTCCAAGAAGAGGGACGGCACTCACAGGATTTTGCAACAAGCGAATTGTATTCAAAATAGAGAAAAGATTCCAAAGGTTACATCAACATTTCGGTGTAGAACACAGTCTTCAGGATGGTCACCATTATCTGTGTATCTGTTTGTGTACATCCTGAAGACGGTGTTCTACACCGAAACGTTGATGTAACCTTTGGAATCTTTTCTCTATTTTGAATACAATTCGCTTGTTGCAAAATCCTATGAGTGCTGTCCCTCTTCTTGGAATTATATATATATATATATATATATATATATATATATATACATACATACAAACACACGCACACACACACAGTAACAAAAATAAAGAAAACATATTGTAATTTTACCAGGACAGTGGAAGCATTCTGCATTGTTCATTTATTCCAGTGTGGAGAACGCAGGCAAGTTTTACACAAATAGACATAATCTGGTATTCAGTCACATTGCGGGTTGTAAAGCAAAACTTTATAGCCCAATTGCTATAATATGTGAGTCAGTCAACTCTCTGTATAGAACATAATAGGAGAAAGTCCTGCCACATCACTCCTATTTAAAATAGGATTTTGGTACTTAAGGGTAAATTCTTTTCTCCTAGTCCGTAGAGGATGCTGGGGACTCCAAAAGGACCATGGGGTATAGACGGGATCCGCAGGAGCTTGGGCACACTTAAGACTTAATCTGGGTGTGAACTGGCTCCTCCCTCTATGCCCCTCCTCCAGACCCCAGTTATAGGAACTGTGCCCAGGAGAGACGGACATTTCGAGGAAAAGATTTTTGTTTAAACTAAGGGCTACAAACATACCAGCCCACACCACAAACATACCGTACAACCGGAGTAACTTTAAACCAGATAACAGTATGAATTAACACCAGCAACAAGCTGAAACAAGAAATACACAACCCGTGTATAAACTAATTTAACCAGCAAGAAAACACTGCAAGTATTAGTCCGCACTGGGACGAGCGCCCAGCATCCTCTACGGACTAGGAGAAAAGGATTTACCGGTAAGTACCAAAATCCTATTTTCTCTTACGTCCTAGAGGATGCTGGGGACTCCAAAAGAACCATGGGGATTATACCAAAGCTCCAGAACGGGCGGGAGAGTGCGGACGACTCTGCAGCACCGACTGAGCAAACGCAAGGTCCTCATCGGCCAGGGTATCAAACTTATAGAACTTAGCAAAAGTGTTTGAACCCGACCAAGTAGTTGCTCGGCAAAGCTGTAACGCCGAGACGCCTCGGGCAGCCGCCCAAGATGAGCCCACTTTCCTGGTAGAATGGGCTTTTACTGACTTCGGCACCGGTAGTCCGGCCGAAGAATGAGCCTGCTGAATCGTACTACAAATCCAGCGTGCAATAGTCTGTTTTGAAGCAGGATGACCAATTTTGTTGGAAGCATACAAGACAAACAGCACCTCAGTTTTCCTAGCAACAGCTGTCCTAGTGACGTAGATCTTCAACGCTCTTACAACATCCAGAGATTTTGGAATCGCCACAGCTTCCGTAGCCACCGGGACCACAATAGGTTGGTTAATGTGAAATGAAGAAACCACCTTCGGCAGAAATTATTGACGAGTCCTCAATTCCGCCCTATCCGAATGAAAAATCAAGTATGGGCTCTTATGAGATAAGGCCGCCAACTCTGACACCCGCCTGGCAGACGCCAGTGCCAATAGCATAACTACCTTCCAAGTGAGAAATTTCAACTCAACCTTATGCAAAGGTTCAAACCAGGAAGACATGAGAAACCGTAAGACTGCATCAAGGTCCCATGGAGCTACAGGAGGCACAAACGGAGAATTGATATGCATTACTCCTTTCACAAAAGTCTGAACCTCTGGGAGGACAGCTAATTCTTTTTGAAAGAAAATAGACAGAGCCGAAATCTGCACTTTGATGGAACCCAATTTCAGGCCTGCATCTACTCCCGCCTGTAAAAAGTGGAGAAAGCGACCCAAGTGAAAATCTTCCGCAGGAGCCATTTTAGACTCACACCAGGAAACATACTTTCTCCAAATACGGTGATAATGCTTCGCCGTAACCTCCTTCCTAGCCTTAATTTGAGTTGGAATGACCTCCCTGGGAATACCCTTACGAGCTAAGATCTGGCGCTCAACCTCCATGCCGTCAAACGCAGCCGCGGTAAGTCTGGAAACACGCATGGACCCTGCAACAACAGGTCCTCTCTTAGAGGAAGCGGCCAAGGATCTTCCACCAGTAATTCCTGAAGATCCGGGTACCAGGCCCTTCTTGGCCAATCTGGAACGACGAGAATCGCCTGAACCCTTGCTCGTCGAATGATCCCCAGTACCTTTGGAATGAGAGGAAGTGGAGGGAACACATACACCGACTGGAAAACCCACGGAGACACCAGGGAGTCCACTGCACTGGCTTGGGGGTCCCTTGACCTGGAACAATACCTCGGGAGCTTTTTGTTGAGACGAGACGCCATCATGTCGATCAACGGAATTCCCCAACATTTTGTCACATCTGCAAATACCTCTTGGTGAAGAGCCCACTCTCCCGGATGGAGATCGTGTGTGCTGAGGAAATCTGCTTCCCAGTTGTCCACTCCCGGTAGAAAGACTGCTGACAGGGCGCTCACGTGTTGTTCCGCCCAGCGAAGGATTCTTGTGGCCTCCGCCATTGCCGCTCTGCTCCTTGTTCCGCCTTGACGGTTTATATGCGCCACCGCTGTGATGTTGTCTGACTGTACCAGGACAGGTCGACCCTGAAGAAGGCCGTTGTAAATGGCTCTTAACTCGAGAACATTTATGTGGAGACAGGCTTCCTGGAGCGACCATTTCCCCTGGAAGTTTTTTCCTTGGGTGACTGCGCCCCAGCCCCGGAGACTTGCATCTGTTGTTAGAAGCACCCAATCCTGGATACCGAACCAGCGTCCCCCTAGGAGGTGATGATCTTGTAGCCACCACAGGAGAGAAATTCTGGCTCTGGGAGACGGCCCCCCACCGGTCCGGACACCCCCAGGGAAGCCCCATCGTCATGCAGTGGACTTGGTAGCAGCAGGGGAGGACTTTTGGTCCTGGACGCCAGAGCCTGCAGGAGGTTTCCTTCCCCTTCCTCTACCCTTTGAAGCGAGGAAGGACGAACCTTTTCCACGCCTGTATTTATTGTGACGAAAGGACTGCATTTGCTGATGTGGTGCCTTTTTCTGTTGTGTGGGAACATAAGAAAGAAAAGAGGACTTACCCGCAGTCGCGGTCGAGACCAGATCAGCCAAGCTGTCCCCAAACAAGACAGTACCTTTGAAGGGTAACGCTTCCATAGCCCTCTTGGAGTCGGCATCAGCGTTCCATTGATGGATCCACAACGCCCTCCTGGCTGATATCGACATGGCATTGGGTCTTGAACCCAAGAGACAGACGTCCCTCGCCGCATCCTTCAGGTAATCTGTTGCGTCCTTGATATAACCGAGAGTCAAAAGGACATTATCTTTATCAAGGGTATCCATATCATTAGCTAAATTCTCAGCCCATTTATCAATAGCACTACTCACCCATACCGACGCCACAGCAGGTCTGAGCAATTCACCCGAATTAGCGAAACTGGACTTCAAAGACGTCTCCAGCTTACGAACCGCCGGATCCTTGAGAGCTGCCGTGTCAGGGGACGGAAGTGCCACTTTCTTAGACAAACGAGATAGAGCTTTGTCAACATTTGGAGACGCCTCCCATTTTTCCCTGTCATCAGAGGGGAAAGGATACGCCATGTAAATTCTCTTGGGAATCTGCCACCTCTTATCCGGCTACTCCCAAGCCTTTTCACAAAGAGTATTCATTTCATGAGAGGGGGGAAACTTCACCTCAGGTTTTTTCCCCTTGAACAAGCAAATCCTTGTTTCCTGTACCTCAGGTTCATCAGAAATGTGTAAAACATCTTTTATAGCCACAATCATGTACTGAATACTCTTAACTAACCGTTGATGTAAAGCAGCCTCAGTGAAATCGACCTCGGAATCAGAGTCCGTGCGGGTATCAGTATCTACCACCTGAGTAAATGGCCGCTTTTGCGACCCGGATGGGCTCTGAACCTGAGACAAAGCCTCTTCCATGGACTTTTTCCACACCTGCGTCTGTGACTCAGACTTATCTAACCTCTTTGATAAAGAAGCTACATTCGAATTTATCGTACTGAGCAATGCGAGTAAATCAGGTGTTGGCTGCATCGACAGTCCCAAATCTAGCCCCGCATCCGCTCCCCCAATAACCTCCTCTGGTGAATAACATTCAGCCTCAGACATGCCGACACGTAGTACCGACACACAACAATACACAGAACGTCCCAGCTAGGTGACAGGCCCACAATGAAGCCCAGATAGAGGACACAGAGGGAGTATGCCAGCTCACACCCCAGCGCCCATATATCCCAAGAAAAGATATATGTACCCAGCGCTGCTTTGTAATGATATTAAGCACCACACTGCGGCCCCCCCCTTCTGAATATCTCCCCGTTACTTGTCTGAGGAATGTGGAGGTCCCGGCAGCGTCTCCCTTCAGCCGCGTGTTGAAGGAGAAGATGGCGCCTGTGAGCCGCGGGACGAAGCTCCGCCCCCTTCCCGGCACGCTTTGGCCCGCCAAATTTAAAAATGAAAAATGCCGGCGGGGGTTTCTGGAAACGGTGACGAGGCACCGAAAAGCTCTCTGCCAGCCCCAAAACTCCAGTAACATGCTGCCCAGGGCGCCCCCCCCCCCCAGTCGCCCTGCACCCAGTAAATACCGTTGGTGATGTGTGTGGGAGCATGAAGCGCAGTGTTACCGCTGTGCTGTACCTTCCGTTACTGAAGTCTTCTGCCGTCCTGAAGTCTTCTGATCTTCTCATACTCACCCGACTTCTTTCTTCTGGCTTCTGTGAGGGGGTGACGGCGCGAATCCGGGAACAAGCAGCTAGGCACACCAAGTGATCGAACCCTCTGGAGCTAATGGTGTCCAGTAGCCGAGAAGCAGAGCCCTTAACTAAGAAGAAGTAGGTCTGCTCCTCTCCCCTCACTCCCACACTGCAGGGAGCCTGTAGCCAGCAGGTCTCCCTGAAAATAAAAAACCTAACAAAGTCTTTTCTAGAGAAACTCAGGAGAGCTCCCCTAGTGTGCATCCAGTCACTCCTGGGCACAAAGTCTAACTGGGGTCTGAAGGAGGGGCATAGAGGGAGGAGCCAGTTCACACCCAGATTAAGTCTTTTAAGTGTGCCCAAGCTCCTGCGGATCCCGTCTATACCCCATGGTCCTTTTGGAGTCCCCAGCATCCTCTAGGACGTAAGAGAAAACAATATTCTGCAGGTGTAAAAAGTACCAACAACCAAAATGTAAGAAAAAAAAATAAAGCATATGCATATTATGTTGTGCCTAAGAAAATACTATACAACAACATGAAGTGAAGGCTAATGTGGGATTAATGCCACATCTCCAGCTAATGATTACTAATCCATTTTATGTAACACTGTAGCTGCATTTTGCCCAGGGATTTTGTGCACATGAAGGACAATACAAAGTGGTGCTATTTGAGGTAACACGGAGCTCAGTTATACAGTTGTATCTGTGCTGTCAGAGAGCTGCACTGTCTCAGCATACATTGTGCATAGCAAACTCCTCACTGTCCTCTGTCACTGATTATGGCTTTCTTATTACTGAGAACTTAGAGGAATATTTATGAAAACTGTTGAACAGGAAAAAGTTGCTGTTACCCACACCAATCAGATTCTTTGACAATTTTGTATTGGTTTACACAATGAAAGGACACTTCTCATCAGCTGTTATGGTATTCTGGGAATATGAGGCCTATTTATCATTAATATTTGTGTGCTTTCGGGTGGTACACGCAAATATTAAGGAACTTCGGGATTTACCATGGAGGTACTGCAGCAGATCTTTCCAACATCTCCATTTCTGACCACAAAGCAATAAGGGACTGCTAGGCTGTTGGATTTACCAAGCTATCGTGGCCCCGTTAGTTTTACGCCATCTGAAGCCTATGGGCTACTGTATGGATGCTATCGGGATCCCGGCGCTTGGGATGCCGGTGGCCAGAATACCATCAGCAGCATCCCGACACGCAGAATCTCGACACCTGCTAGGTAAGTATTCTAACCCTCCCTACCCACAGCCTTACCCTAACCTTCCCTTCCCTCCCACAGCCTCCCTCTAGTGCCTAGACCTAACCCCCCCCATCCACAGCCTAACCTAAACCCTTCCCGGCATACTTACGATCGGGATGTAGACAGTTGGGATTCTGTCACTGGTCTTCTGACCACTGTTGGATTCCAGCATCAGTATTCAGACTGCCGGCATCCCAAACGCCAGTATGCTAACCCAGTAGCTCTCAAACTCAGTCCTCAGGACCCCACACAGTTCACGTTTTTCCAGATCATCTAGCAGGTGCACAGGTGTACTCATTGCTCACTGATACATTTTAAAGATCCACAGGTGGAGCTAATTATTTCACTTGCAATTCTGTGAGGAGACCTGGAAAATGTGAACGGTTTGTGGTCCTGAGGACCAAGTTTGAGAACCTGATTCCCTACTGTATTGGGGATCTGCTCAGAAAGAGATCCTCCGGATCTGTCTTTGTGCCCCTCACTGACTCATGTGCAGTGTGCTCCGAGCACCCAAAGCAGGAATCAGAGAGATAACGTAAGCTATCCATCTGCTTCCAGCCCTTCGCCAAGGCAGGCTTATCATAGCCCATCTCCACGCTAGAACTTAATTGTAAATTTGTGTGAAAATATTAAGTTTCAAAATGGGAATTTATGCAAAAAATATTTATCACATCCTCAATAAAAATGCAGCTTGTGATAAATATGCCCCTTAGAGAGAAGTTACTATTTTAGAATACAAAGCAATTAAGTTGGCCAGAGACTTTATCCAATCTCAATTTGTTTATATTTAATTCTTCAAGACAATACCAAGACAATAAATCCAACACTCCAAAAAGTAGATCGCTTAATCAAGCAATAATCCAGATGTTTTAGGTGTAAAGTTTGGATCCTAATATCTTAATATATTTTGGATACTAACTGATATCACTGATTTAATCTCAGCACTACCAGAGGGCAGTGTCATATGTATTATGGTCCCGATAATTAAAATTTCTTATGATGGCAACAAGATACAAAGGATCGCCGGCATTTAACAAAAATCACATGCAGGGACAGAGTCTCCGACAGAAACAAGTATTTAAGTATTTCCGAGTGTAGGGTGCATCTGTGCGGTCATCAGACTACGCATGTGTGAGCAGAGAGTGTGAGGGACTTTTGCAGAATGTAGCCCATAGGCTACAATGGTGTTAGTTGCCAAGGCCAAAATTGGTAAATGTGACATTTTAGCAGTCCCCATTGAAACCTATAGGGGCTGCTTTATGAAGTCTCGGATATCTGCGACGGTCCCCCAAAAATACACTACAGGTATCCGATTTATGTAAACTCACAAGTATTAAAACAGTTGAAACTGGGGCAACAGATTATGATCAGAACACATAGCACGGAGGTTTCACAAATATTGATAAAGTTATTACCCAGATCTGCATGGTACAGAGGTATGACATCCATTCTGTAATGGTGTACCTTCCATAACTGGATTAGAATTCATGTCACTATCTCAGCTATGGAAAAGAAAAATTAGTTTTCTGAAAACTAATATAATATGTTTGAGAACATACCACAAAATTATTTAAAAAAACAAACCGAATTATGTTTATATTGTGTTATACAATATATATGTTTTTTTTTAAATGCATTTTTGTCACCATGATCCTTACCCAGATTATGTCTTATGTTGACGGGGGAGAGGAGGGAGCATCCATTCACTGAAGCTTCATGGGTCAATTGGTCCTTACCAAAATAGCTCCTGGTAGGCGTATAGTTTTAAGGTGTCCATGTATGCTGCTATTTTGCTGGACAAATAGCAATTTATCCCTAAATGGCCATACATTTCATGATGTATAGGCCACAATATACGTTCTTGATCATGATATCTACAGTGTGTGTGCCCAGAATGTCCTAAGAATGCTCGGGGTTACCACGACAGCAGCTCTACAAGATGCAGGATGCCGCTTCATGCGGGATGGTGTTGGGTGATTGCCAGCATTTTTGCATCCTAAGGTCAAAACCAGGGCTGTAACTAGGCACCGCTGGCACACAGCCCATATGCAAAATGGGCGCAGAACCGCCGGTAACATGACCCACACAAAGAAGGTGCCAGTCACCACAGTAGTAGGAAAGAGGAGCTGCTTGTCCTCAGAGCTGCTACAAGCAGTGGCTATTGGATCTGCTGGGGTAAGGGCAGGCGGCTGGAGGAGGACACAGAGCAGGGAGAGGACAGAAGCTCCTCCTCCTCCACACTGCGTGCTCTCTGCTGCTGCTGCTGTACCACCCTCCTCCAGAGACATCAGTCTTACTACAGCTCTGCTGCCAAAGATCCTCCCCACACCGTTACACTGTCTAAAATCGCTACCACATACAACTGCGTGCAGCTGTACACGGACCCCTCAGCACATAGGGCAGCTGTCCGGCGGAATGCTGGCGTCCAGCTGGTGAGGGGTCCTTGTGCGTGTGTCTGGCAGTGCCGAGTGTGGGCCCTGGTACGCGTCCTGCACATGTCCGGGGGAGCTGCTGGTGCCTGTGTCTGGCACGGGATCTGGGGGAGGGGCTTGCTAAAAGCGCCTGCTGCTGCTGCCCTGTGTGTGTGTCTGTGTGATGGGATGGGGGAGGCAGCTGGGGATATAGTCTTTAAATAAATATTTAACCCAGGGTCTAACTTTGTGATCCCTGTAGAAGCATTTTATAGTAGTCCCTGGGTGCTCAACCTCAGCTGTCAGGACCCAAGGCAGCTGCAACCCTTGCTTCCTTCCTAAAGTTGTGTGCTCTGGGGAGGGAAAAAACAACAACAAACACTCACACAACCCCCCCCCCCCCCCCTATATCTGGCAGGGCCATTACCTGGCACAATGTGGGCTCTACCTGGCATAATGTGTATCAGGGGCTCTACCTGGCAAAATGTGTATCAGGGGCTCCACCTGGTATAATGTGGGCTCTATGTCGCATAATGTGTACCAGGGGCACTACCTGGCACAATGTGTATCAGGGGCTCTACCTGGCATAATGTGTATCACCACCTTAACCTGGCATAATGTGGGTTCTACCCACCATAATGTTTATTAGGGGCTCTACCTGTCATAATGTTTATCAAAGGCTGTAACTGGCATGATATGGGCTCTAACTGGCATGTGTATAAGAAGCTTAACCTGGCACAATGTGGACTCTACCTGGCATAATGTGAGCTCTACCTGGCAAAATGTGTATCAGGGGCTCTACTGTGGTGTAATGTGTATAAGGACCTCTACTGTGGTGTAATGTGTGTAAGGGGTACCTACTGTGTGGTGTAATGTGTATAATGGATACTACTGTGCCATGTAATATGAATTGGTGCTATTCTGTGGCCATGACCCTTCCCAATAAAGCCATGCCTCTATATTTTCGGCATGCACTTCAGCGCGGACTGTTCCTGTTTTAAAAATGGTGGGACAGGGAATTATTTTTCTCTAACACTCAGGTACATTTTGGAATGGGCAGACAGATAATGTCTCATCTGAATAGCAATAGTACCCTGTAACACCAGTGAGGAAGAGGGTGATGCAGACAGGCTGTGAGGAATATCAAAGTCAAGACCAGTACAATAGTTATATCATTCAGTATTAGAGAACATGCCCTGCTACGATGCGTTAGTAATGGCAATTTTTTTTAATCTTAGCACTGGAAGGAACCTGATTAGTTCTCCTGTATGAGAATCCCGCCAGCTAGTGCTTTGCTGAACATCACTTATAAAGAGCATGCACTATGGCCCGAGTGTAACAGCCTGCAATAAGCGGTCACCGGCGCAATTTTGCAAATATAACCTCTACGATTACAGAGCAAATTAGTTGTAAGGCAAAACCACCTGATTTTACCTTAAAACGCATTACCACTTGATATCTAGCAGCTATTTCTGTAAAACCATACCGGTACCCGCAGACTGCAGGCTTTTACATTTAGGCTGAGGCCAGAAATGTGGGTACTGTCAGAAAAGGGAATCACATTTCAACAAAATCATTCTGAATTTCGCCTCACCTGCATCATGTGTGGGAAAGGGGGATCCGAATCTTAATTTTTAATACTTTAATTAGTGGTTATGGAATTAGTCCAAATAATGGTGTACTTCAGCATGTTAGCCAGCCTACTTTAGCTTTCAGAAACAAATACCAAGCTTCTGGTAAACTGCCACCCTCTGCATAGTGACTTTGTCCTTAATAATGACAACCTAAAGCGGGAGAGATCAATAAGAAATCCCATAGCAATGCTCCAATGCAACTTGTTACACTATTAATTTACCACGTGACATAAACAAAGTGGGGATAATACAAGATAGTACACTCAGTTAATGGAACACACTTAAAATAAAATAAAGCTAATATGGTTTCCCATGACCAAGTTTTCAGCTATAATGGGGGTGGCTACAAACTATTGGTTCATAATGAGTGGAATAAAATTGCTTCCATACAGCCTACAGGAAACCAACCTAAGGTGCCCTGAGCCTTTCCTCATCCAATAGACACACTACTATTCCCAGAGCGTCTTGTAACAGAGCTGAGGTTAGCGTCACTATTCTACAACACTCACTCAACCTCTGAAACACTTAGATATAATTTTCTCTTATTCACTTAGCTCAATTACATTTCCTGACAAAAGAAGAAAAAGCTAAAGACTATGTCACAGGTGTCGTGTGCCAAACGCAAAGCACCGCCAACCCGGATTCCCAGTCACAGAATTTTATAGCTACAATTCTCAATATTTGCATTACCGGGACAATTCTCTATGGCCACGTTCTTGAGCCACTGTATGCAGATTGTTATCGACCACCAGCCGTTGCTGTTAAATAGCATCCGGTACTCAGCTGTATAGTTAATACAGTCCTGGAAGGTGTGTCAGGACGTGATCTCTGCCCTAAGATGCTGCCAAACTCACCGGCCAATCGCTACAAACACTGCATTACGGTAGAGCATTTCCACTCATTTATGTAATATCAGCATAAACACCCTGAATCTTCTGTTAGTAAAATAGTCATTTAGATACTTTCAAACATAACACAGAACGCTGCAATACAAATCAACCCTCCTGTGGAGTTAATTGCATCTGTATTCAATAAAGGCAGAATGTATCTAAAATAGTTTTTTTTTCTGCTTAATTTTAAATATCTAAAAACAACAAATCCATCACATAAAAATAACCCATAAAAGGAGCATTATTAAAAGAAATAGGCCAATTTGTATTGCCTACACCTAAATATAGCAAAAAAAATTAATTCAGACTCTGACCTATATCATTTGTATTAGTATGTAGGTGAGAAAATTAAAACGCTTTCATTAAAAATACTGGTTTTAAGAATAATTATTACAATTTAAAACACTTACTGGAAAAAAGTATTTGGACCGAAAAATAATCCTATCGAACAAGTTTTTTTCCCTTTTTTTCTTTTTGCGTGTATGGTTCACAGTGTTTATAATCAAGAAAATAATCTTATTTCTGCCTGTGATAATACGCTGCCCAATAATGAATAAAAAAAAGTATTCACAGCACTTATATATATATACCCATGATGAAATAGAGGAAATAAAATCTAATATGCCCCATCAGTATACATAAAGGCAGATTGGTTCTTTAGCTATCAGAGAGGCCTGCGTTGCTGTATTAGGGCACTCGAGGCAGTTAAGTAATATTTACCAATTGAACAAGCACAAGGAGTTAAAACTTCGCCGCCATGAGAACTTATTTGAAATCCTCACTGGAAAGTGTTCCCTGTTGTCATGGAAACTTGGGTACTTCGGGGGTACACAGCCTACTGAATGGACACTAGCACAGAAGAAGTTAACTATAACATTAAAAAAAATCAAATAAAAACAAACAAACATGCTTCTGCTTAGCCTAAAATGGGTAAGAACACGTGACTGTTTCTCTTCCATAATGTAAAGGCATTGAGAACCCACCCAGCACACAAAGCGTTAAACAGGGCAGGCCGTAGAGGTAAAACGTAAGCAGGTCCAAGGCTCTGGAGGAGCAGACCAGCCATGGCATCCACTCACAGTGTAGGGCTACGTCAGGGCAATTAGACTTGCACCATGCTGTACTGTGCAGCGCTGCTGTCAGCCTTAATCTGTGCTCTGATGGCCAGCATGGAATCCACACAGCAGACCACAGGAAGCACAACCGGTGAACCCATATTGCTTTGACAGTTGCACTCATCTAGAAATAATGCAAAACGCTATTTAAATGTATACATCGTGACCCTGTGCTCTAGGAAGAAAACAATCTAATGAGGGGCTGGGAGACTGGGAAAACCAAATGTGGGGAGGGTTAGGGTGGGCCGGCATGATCACCCAGACTCCACTAGTTTTTTTGTTTTGTTATTACAATTCTTCATTCTTAATTCTGTTGGAGCGCCTGGTAGATACTGTCTTGTTTTTTGCATTCTTGGCTTCCAGGGCTTCGGTGAAGAACTTGAAGATGGAGGAGAAGCTCTTCCACGAAGTCAGCTCATGACGCTCCGTTCCTGGGGAGAGAAGACAGAAAAGCAGTGACTGACTGAGACGTGGGTGAGAACAGGTCTCGGGTGGTAGTAGGGCGAACGTACACACACACACACACTATAAGATTTTACCAGCACTCTGCACTATTAACTATTGCCTGTTTCACTAGTAATTAAACACCATTGTATTTTAATAACCAGTTCAATAAATAAGAAGCAACTCCAATTATTAGATGCATTTCATTTTCAGCGGTTTGAAAGGAGAAAATGTGTCATTTATTTAATGCCTTAAATAAGTTTATGTATAAACTCCATGAAACACTAATCAGCCATATAAACAAAACAGGGGCTGGAAATTGTACTTAATACTAGAAAAATGACCCCACTAACTGAATGAATTGCTATGGGTTAAAACAATGTTACTGATATTCATAAATGTTCCCCAATGTCTCTTATCACTGAGGAAATATGTACTCTCCAGTCTATTTGACGTACAAATGGTATAAAGCATTATTGTTAGACTTACATTTGGAAGTGATTAACCATACAGAAATCTAATTTCTCTTTTCCTAACTACTAAGAAATCACACCTGCTAATACTAGCACCAAGCAGTACTACATAGAAATGACCAAGCTGGTAAAACAGGTTAATGTAACAATATTACAAAAAATCATCTCATCTTCTTCTGTAACAATATCATCTAAAGTGAAAACACACACCTTATTTACAAAAAGGTGCAAAGTGATAATTAAACTTAACCACCTTTAAAAGGAGCTGGAGTTTAGTTGAATTAACACCTTTCATAAATAAGGGAGGCTATTAATTGTGTCAGCTTTTGCAGTCAGAGGTGTCATCTTAACTTGTCATTAGAAGGGTTCCGTATCTCAAGGATAAAGTTTGATCAGAGGAAGCTGGTAGATTGGCAGGGAGCCATACTGTATGTTGACACAGCTCACAAATGAATGGCACTTTAGCAGACACACAGGTGCAAACAGTTTACACGGCAACACTAACACATCAGGCTGTATACTATTATACAGGAATGGGAACTATTGTTTATGATTTATGATTTATATTTAACTTCTTATATAAAAAAACAAAAAACATAAAACACAGTAATAACTCATCCTCCTTAATGACAGACCTATGTAATTGACGATGTCAAAATTGATTTTATATTTAATTCCTTAGATGCAGTAACAATTTCTCTAAGATTACGCTAGAGTCTTCTATGCTTAAACAGTCTCACCAAGTGCCAGACTGCCCCCCCCCCCCACCTCCCTGCCACTTACCTCTGCTTGCCCTACAGTGAGTTACTCTTCTCTCATCCCTTGTTGATATGTCAAGTTACATTGGGGCAGATGTATTAAGACTGGAGAAGTGATAAAGCAGTGATAAGTGGAAGGTGATAGCGCACCAGCCAGTCAGCTCCTAACTTTCAATTTACATATTGGAGCTGATTGGCTGGTGCGTTATCACCTTGCACTTATCACTGCTTTATCACTTCTACAGGCTTAATACATCTGCCCCACCGTTACTATGTATATTCCTTGAAAAGCTCACCGGGCACTTTCTGGCGTCTTAAAAATAAAAGCTAATTATATTAATGTTTTTTTGTTTTGTTTACTCTGTTGGTACAGCGGATGGGGGTTTTAAGGATCCCTCTCTATTACAGAGTTTTGCAAAGAAGCCAATCCAGGAGTCCAAATATTGTTAATTACACAATCCCCCATCACAATGTGGGCTATGTGGCTTCTGTCCAGCATGAAATTTGTATCTGTGCTGCTCTACTAAACAATATAGGGGGTCATTCCGAGTTGATAGATCGCTAGCTAGTTTTAGCAGCCGTGCAAACGCTATGCCGCCGCCCACTGGGGAGTGTATTAGCAGAAGTGCAAATGGTTGTGCAGCCGAGCTCTGCAAAAACAGTTTTTGCAGTTTCAGAGTAGCTCTGAACCTACCCAGCGCTTGCGATCACTTCAGCCTATTCGTGTCTAGATTTGACATCATACACCCGCCCAGCAACACCTGCGTTTTTTCAGCGCCTGCGTTTTTGCAAACACTCCCTGAAAACGGTCAGTTGACACCCAGAAACGCCCCCTTTCTGTCAATCTTCTTGCGGCCGTCAGTGCGAAGAAAAACTTTGCTAGAACCTGTGCACAACCACAACGGGCTTTGTACCCATACGACGCGCGTGCGCATTGTGGCCCATACGCATGAGCATAAATGTCATTTTTTTTTCACCTAATCGGTGTGCTTGCGAAAATCGGTAGCGAGCGATCAACTCGGAATGATCCCCATATGCAGGTACCCCTTGCGTACTTAAGTGGGAAGACCTCCTGCTTTGCCTGTTCAAATGGGGCCATATTCATCTGCAAACCTATGCGCTGCGGGGTAAGTCTGGGCATGTCAAATGCACATATAAACATGACTTACTTTAATAATTATTAATATATTAATATTAAACTGGACTACTTACAGAGCAATCAAGTAACAACCAACACGAAGTAGATATTTAGAGATAACCATGTACTAGAAACTGCCTCCGGCAAATCCAACCAAACGCCTAAAAGAAAGCCTTTTATTATTGCATCGTTTTGCTAATTTTCTTCCCAGTGTATTGCAAATGACACACCATAAGGAGCTGCCGGGGCTGTGTGTATCACCACACTCTGTATGGCATCTGGCTTGTGAACACCACTCACCAGCAGGGCCTATCAGAGGAAGGCTGAGTAGTTAGTATGTCACAGCCTCAGCTGCTCACAACCATTCATCCCCCTTCTGCTCGGAGAACCAGAAATATAGATATTGCTCTGAATACAGAACTGCAGCCATGTTTCACTGCTATAAGATCCACCTCAGATCTGCCTGTGCCTTTTGCCCACTCACTGCTGACAGAGGAAGCCTGCGAACCAGTTTTGCAGAAATAGCCATGGGTTAAATAATAAATGCATAGGCTGCGTGCACAAGCTTAGCACAGAAGCAGAATCGCACCACCTGCTTCATCAGTTCCAGCAAATTTATTCAAAGGGGGAGATAGGTCATAGGTCTGTGAAGCATGTGTCTGAGCCCTTCAGTCATCTGCAAACAGCACAGTGTCTATGATACAGCGGGGCCGTTATTCATCTCTCACACTCATGAAGGGAGATTTGTCGTGCCAACTTTCCCCTATGGATATACAATAGGCAGATATACCAGCGAGAGGGTTCCCTGTACGTTCCCCTTAGCCCAAAATGTCTGCCGTAAGAGGCCCATGAGTAAGAATGGAGAAAAAAAGAAAATAAAGTTAACAATAAAGTGAAACATGATTTCTCATCCCATCATTGCATATGTTTCATACTATAACACTGTCAATGTTAATTCCTGATTCGGTAATAGTAGGTCATTGCTATGGTTACCCTACAATGGTGCAACACTTCTCTTTCCCTTCAGCTATTCGCTCAGTGCTGGTAACCACGTTTGTTGCCTAGCAACAGTTTTGTGACAATATCACAATCTGGGAGAACAACAATGAAGACATTTTCGCAGCGGCGCTAGGTGGATGGGAGAAATGAGGGCAGAACACACACACACACACACACACACACACAAAATGACACAGTCGTAGGGTTGAGAAATGAACGTGGGCTGGTCACAGCCAGCACAAGATCAGTAACAAAGGGTGGAGAAAAACATTAGGCTGTTAATATCAAATTACCAGTGATGACCAACACAATCAGGAGTACAGTGGCTATTTCACATTTTATTCTAACACCATGGAACCACAAAAGGGCCTATTTGAGAGTTTTGATCAAAATGGAAAAAAAAAAAGAAAAACAAACACAAAAAAATCTAAAGCTTTTCTGAAATTACAAATACTGATAATACTTGTACAACCATCATTAGATGTGGTCACCCATGTGAGAGTATATGGGTAAGTCACATTTCAATAGGGAAACGAATACCTGTTCTTCTTTGCAATATTGCTCTAATTCTGCGTTTTGCAACCAGTGTGCCGCTACACAACTGGTTCCTGGCACAAGCTGGACACACCTGCCAGGCCTCCGCAGCGCTTACATATACTGGATTCTGGCATATATGCATGGCCGATAATGTGCAGGTTTGCCTGAGCAGCTGAAACACACAGGCAGAAGTAATGCCGCATACACACGGTGCGACGGACGATACTGACTATATTGTGTCCGGAGGCATGAACCTCCAATATTGGCGGTAATTCAGACCTGATAGCTGCTGTGCGAACTGCGCATGCACCGCAATGAGCAGGCACGATGGACGGCTGCACAGGGGATCGCCAGTCAGCGATGAGTTTGTGCGAAGGATTCATTCGCAGGCGTGTCCAAGCGTTGGAAGGGAGGGTGTCTGACGTCAATTCCGGTCCAGGACAGGCTGATGTAATCGCAGCGGCTGAGTAAGTCCTGGGCTGCGCAGAGACTGCACAAAATCAGTTTGTGCAGCTCTGCTACACATGAGATCGCACACTTGCACAGCGAAAATACTCTCACCCTGTAGGTGGCGTCTATATGATCGCAGGGCTGCAAAAATCGCTACCCAGCGATCAGGTCTGAATGACCCCCATAGTCAATATCGACCTTGCCTGCACACACTATTTTTCCTTGCGATGCTGATCCCACAG
The DNA here is from genome assembly GCF_028390025.1 of Pseudophryne corroboree. Taxonomy (NCBI): domain Eukaryota; kingdom Metazoa; phylum Chordata; class Amphibia; order Anura; family Myobatrachidae; genus Pseudophryne; species Pseudophryne corroboree. The sequence continues at coordinate 199,961,862 of NC_086444.1, forward strand.
GACCACGCATCGGCATCGCAACATGTTCACAGATGGTGCAATATGCACTGTGTTATTTTACCAATATGGACTATATAGTCCATATCGGTAGAAATATTGCACCGTGTGTAAGACTCAACGCATGTGAGGACCACAGGTGCAAGCTGCAGGAGCTTTGTGCAGTACAGTATGTGGGCCCGGGGCAATATGTGCATTAGTGAATGCTTCACTGTCCTCATTAGTAAGGAGGGTCCCTACCCAAGCTAGATGTGTTATACATATCAGTTTTTACATTTTTACCAATGACATGGGACAATTTATCCAATGATTGATGAAGCTGGACAGCAACCAAGAGGTGAATAAGAGTGAGGGGGTAGACTGACTTCGGATGGGTCTCGGGCTTTGAGGTGAATATGTCTAAGTCCATGGGCTTATTCTTGAATCCTGAGGTTGTCCAACCCTCGTGGAGTAGACATCTACCGCAGTCATGGGCCAAGTCCCACATCACCTATTTGGGAATACAGCTGCCAAAGTTGCCATCGGCTCTTTATCGACTAAACATCACTAAAGCAATCTCTTCCATCGTGGCAGGGCTTGAGGGGTGGGGCCATCTCCTGTTATCCTATTTGGATAGGGCGAGTCTAATAAAAATGGTTACCTTCCCACGTCTACTTTATTTGTTTCAGTCCCTACCACTCCTTTTAACGCAAAGAGACACTATAAAGATGAATGCTTTATTCAGGAAATTTCTTTGGAAAGGTAAATGTCCTAGAATTGCCCCGGTGAAGTTGCAACAGACCAGAGACAATGGAGGTATTAATTTCCGCATATAAAACACTATAATCACGCATCTCTTTTACGATATTTACGCGACTGGTTACACTATAGTGATATTTATACAGATTCGTATTTAGTCACACAATTTTTGTCGGAGGGTAATTTAATTAGCTTCTTACATCAACATGATGCAGAAATCGACCAGGAGATACGAGAGAACCCATTGTTATGGTCCACGAGAAAGGTGTGGCATATAATGCGTCATCAAAACAATTTAAATGCACATAAATCCTTGTTTCTGCCATTTTTGTCTAACCCGGATTTTCAAAATAGATTAGCATCCTTTCCTTTTACATTATGGAGGAGAGAGGGAGTACAGGATGTAGGCAGTATTGTCGACACTTCATCTAAATGTCTGTTGACGTTTGAGCAGGCAAGGGAAAAATACCCAGTACTTCGAAGATTCCCTTTGGCATTTTTCCAGGTGCAACACTACGCAAGCTCAATTATTAAGTATCTTTCAGAGTAGGATTGGCAGAATACAACTGATACTATGCTTCGATCTACTCCACCAGTTAAGAAAGCTATTTCTTGGCACTACACTATTTTAAGAAAGCAAATAGTCCATGAACAGGTTACTTCAGGGGTTAGTCAATGGGTGTCTACCTTCCCCTCCTTAACATGTAATGATTTGCTTAAAAATCTCCACAGTTGCTGTAAATTGTTGCCCGCTGCGCAATACCTAGAGATGTTCTTGAAAATTTTTCATCGATCCTATTTTACTCCTCATAGGCAATATCTGGCTGGTATGACTACCTCCCACAACTGTTTACGATGCATGTTCCCTCAAGCGGACTGCCTCCATTGTTTCTGGTCTTGTCCTTTGCTTCAGAGATTTTGGCTTACTGTGAGGAAATTCTCCTTGGATCATTTAGTCAATTCCATTCCATTCAGTGCTGAATGGGGAATTTTCGGGATAATACCTACTACACAAAGGATAGCCAAGGGGGTGCAGGAAGCTGTTACTAGCTACAAGCGCTGCTGCCCGAAAAGTAATACTGCAAAACTGGATCTCTCCCTCTCCGCCATCCTTACAGATGTTTAAAAACAAGCTATTCCATGTTTTTAACATGGATTGGATTGAAGAATCATTGAATAAGGAACGTTTGGTTCCGCCTTTCTTTGATACCTGGGGGGGCCATATCTCCACCCTGCCCAGGGAATTTCAAAATAGACTAGTAGAATCTCTTACAAACACTACGTGGTTTCAGCAGCGGAGAATCACGGGAGATCTCCCCTTTAACATATGAGGGAGTGCTACTTCTTGCTTTCTCCTTTTGGTTCTGATCGACACCTTAGGAATTGGGTTTGGCTCCTCACTCCCCTCCTCTTCTTCTTTTCACTTAGTAATATATAAGGTTATTGTGAATGACAGTGTCATTGTTATTGCATGTCACGATCTTGCTTCCATGATGGTGGTTTATATTCTATCTCTTTGGTAAACAGATGTACTATCCTTATGGATTACTCTACTGCATTGTAACATATTTACTATATCAGATTTAATGTACTACGTGGATGCATATTTTAGGCCATTTAAATGTATTTAACGTACAGATTGTACAATATCATTGACATTTGCGGTGCTTAATAAAATTTATTTTGAAAAAATAAATAAAATAAAGAGTGAGGGGGTATTACTGGCAATTGGGCTGAAGTTTGTGTATCCTTCTGGGGTCACTCTTTCACTCTGGACAGGAGGATCCCCTGTATGTAGTCAGACAAATATTCTGAGCGCCAGGCAGAGAATGTAGTACTTTTGGGTGCCACTAGATGTCCTCATCTCCATTGTGCCATCCCCATCTGCCAGAAGTTGGATCTACTGACCACAAACTGACAGCTGAGCACAGAGAGAGTGGGGTAGAGCCCTGGAGTACCCACTGTGGAGTTCTGTAAATATCTCAGGAGAATCAATAGCTGGAGAAAGCCTGGGAACCTACAGAGGAACTGAGTGATGTGTTTTTGTGTGTGATATACTGTATACATACATATATATATATATATATATATATATATATATATATTCCATTTTTGGGGGGGCACTGTGCCGCTGTTCCACCCTGCGGGCCAGGAGTTGAGCGGTTCCCTGTCACCCGCTGCTCTGCCTAGTGGTGAATAGATGCTGTGCGCATGCGCACAATGTCTATTCACAGGAGACAGAGGGACTAGGGGCATGGCCAACAGCTCCCAGAGCGCTGGGCATGCCCCCACAGTAATGAAAACGGGAGGCATTGCCTGCAATAGCAGCATTCCAGAAAAGCCATGACCCTTTTGCAGAGGCCACATCCCCTTTATGAGCGCTCGCGGCTTAGCCACATGTAGGAGTTGCTGGTACAGAATATTGGGAGGTATGATATATCTATCTCTCAATATATAATTTCTATATGCACACACAACACATATAAGGCACCCTCCCCCTCCAACAAATCCTGTGTTTGCCCCTATATAATGATTACCTCTCTGCAGTTACTTGTATTTACTAACCAACAACATAACTTTTTTTTTTATGATAAAATTTCTCCATAATAAAACAAAAAAAGGAAGGGTATGCCTTGGCACTATCAGCATCTTGCTCAGTGTGCCATGAGGGAAAAAACACTGCTCAACAGTGGACAGGGGAGTTGAAAATAGGTGTGGTATGGTTGACCGGCGGTCAGCATACCGACGCCGGGATCCCGGCAGCATACCGACGCCAGGATCCCGGAGGGGGCGAGTACAGCAAGTCCCTTGCGGGCTCGGTAGCGACGACAAATGGAAATAGTCCCTGTTGGTCTGCATGCCGGCCATCGGGATAGTGAGGGGGCGGGATGTTGTGGGAGGTCATGTGACCATCAGTCTCCTGACCACCTGTCACATGAATACCACCCGTTGAAAATTACTGAGCTACTTGGATGGGGACTGTTTGTGAGCAGCAATTTTCAGGCTATTCCATAGGCTGAAGATAGTATGGACGTCTGGGCCAGTATATGCGTTCATTTTTTATTTGAGCTTTTCAGCATTCTCTGAGCTACTGTCCTGCTGAAAAGTAAAACGTCTCTAGATTGCTTGCACACTACAGAAGGTTTTCCTCCAAGATTGCTCCATCATTTTTGCTCTCGACTTGGACCAGTTTTTAATTGCAGCGAAATACCAACATAGCAGTTCCCACCACAATTGTACAAGGTAGCGTATTCCTGGGATGGTGCATGCTGTTAATCCTAGACAGAAAATCAATACAGGCGCTATTAGAAATAAGACCATTCTATTAATAATGAATAAATGCTGCTCTCAGAAGGTATTCTCTTAAACCTAGGTATCCAAATAAATTATAAATAACTATAATAGAGAGCGCAAACATAAATAATAATAAAAACAATTTATTTGTTATACACAGCATATATTTATATTGAATTAAACATATAAAACAGAGCTAGAGAGCCATGTGCCAATGCAGAGAAACTCTAGATCATATCATATCATATCATATATACCACATATAATATAAATAATGAATTGGGATAAATATATTGATAAAATCCCTTTTTAACTCCTGTGGTAATTGATCCAGTACTCTCAAAACGGAAAAAAGAGTTCCTAGGTATCAAAGACAATTATTGATCAGCTAAACCCCAGTTATTATATGAAGTGCCTATTGTATTGTAAGTTGCCTCATTAGATGGTACCAGTATAGGTGCAGTGGTGCGCAATAATTCACCAACAACAGGTGATTTTTACTTCTTTAGCAACGTAATTGTAACACCCCTCTGCCGTTGTTGGGGTATATTCTCACCATACATGCAGTTCTTATTGCCGTGTCCTATTGCACAAGGACGAAACTGCTGCAGCGGCGGTGGATGTTTAACGTTGGTGCCGGGTCCTATCGCACAAGGACCGGACGGCACTTGAAGAAGTGGCAGCAAGCCGAGCTATAAATCACAACAGTGAGGCGCACCTGGATAAGCACTGGAAGGTCTTAAATGCAGCTGGGTAGAAATGTCCTGGATATGAGGAAATAATTTTGCGGCTCCGTAACTCCGTATCACAGCCCCTTGACGCGTTTCTCCGACTTAGCTGGTGTCGGTTTCTTCAGAAGGTATTCTTCTGAAGAAACAGACACCAGCTAAGTCGGAGAAACGCGTCAAGGGGCTGTGATACGGAGTTACGGAGCCACAAAATTATTTCCTCATATCCAGGACATTTCTACCCAGCTGCATTTAAGACCTTCCAGTGCTTATCCAGGTGCGCCTCACTGTTGTGATTTATAGCTCGGCTTGCTGCCACTTCTTCAAGTGCCATCCGGTCCTTGTGCGATAGGACCCGGCACCAACGTTAAACATCCACCGCCGATGCAGCAGTTTCGTCCTTGTGCAATAGGACATGGCAATAAGAACTGCATGTATGGTGAGAATATACCCCAACAACGGCAGAGGGGTGTTACAATTACGTTGCTAAAGAAGTAAAAATCACCTGTTGTTGGTGAATTATTGCGCACCACTGCACCTATACTGGTACCATCTAATGAGGCAACTTACAATACAATAGGCACTTCATATAATAACTGGGATTTAGCTGATCAATAATTGTCTTGAATACCTAGGAACTCTTTTTTCCGTTTTGAGAGTACTGGATCAATTACCACAGGAGTTAAAAAGGGATTTTATCAATATATTTATCCCAATTCATTATTTATATAATATGTGGTATATATGATATGATATGACATGATCTAGAGTTTCTCTACATTGGCACATGGCTCTCTAGCTCTGTTTTATATGTTTAATTCAATATAAATATATGCTGTGTATAACAAATAAATTGTTTTTATTATTATTTATGTTTGCGCTCTCTATTATAGTTATTTATAATTTATTTGCATGCTGTTAAGCCATACTTGCCCAAGAAGCCTGGAAAGGAGATGCGGCAGGTCACTTCAGGGGGCGGGGCCGGACTGTCATGTCATGATGTAATTCATGGTTTTTAGCCCCGTCCCCTTCATGCAGTCGCTGCATTTTCAGTGCTGTTATCTCCATCCTGCACACTTAACTATGAAGTGGGCAGGATGCGGGAGAGCCACATACCCTTCCAGGGCTGCAGGAGACTTCCCAAAAAATTTATAGTCTCCCACAGCTTCTACGAAGGTAGACAAGTGTGTGTTAGGCCAACAACAGGCACAGTACCTAGGTGTTTTTCTTTTCTTCCAAAAATTCAATTTTTTATACCATACCCCCCTCCTTCCTTGTTTATTGGGTCCCAGTGGCACATGTAGGGTGGCTTTCTGAGTACCTAGAAAACCCTCCACCTGATGTGCCAAATTCTTTTTTTCAGAGACTGAGACAGCTGTGTCTCCGTCTCACCACAAACCGCGACTGTGATCATGGAGCTTCTGCCCACAGAGCGCTCTGAACAACAAAGTTCTCTGTATGCCCGGTAGACAGGATGTCCCTTCGTCCTCACACGGACTATACAAGAAGAAAGTGCAATTCTGAGGTGACTTCCAATATTATACAGCTTTCACTGACTGAGTGGGGAGAAATACAGAGCACCAATTAAGGTTGGTCAGGTTCCAAATACCTTATTTGTGGTGAATTATACTACTGGTATGGGTTTCAAAATTATATTGCAAAAACACCACTGTTCGAGTGCAGTATCTACACAATGGAACATTTCCTTGACACACATCCTCTGCTGAAATTATACTTTATGCACCTTTAAAGATTTACCCCTGATGAAGTCTTGTAAGAGACAAAACAGGTTGGATTTTATTCGTCAAGACACAATTCTGTGATCCCTGTCTCTCCATTGTAAGAGTTCTGGGAAATCTGTGTCGGATCCACTTTTGGGGTGTATTCCAACAACGTTGTATGAATTGCAAAGAAAGCTGTATATTATTATTGAAATGTTGGTTGCATTGATGCATTTTTGAGATACTTATTGGTAGATTATAATTATTTAATTGACAAGCTCATTGGTGTTTGATGTTGCCAATAGGATTGTTATGCTGATGCCAACAGAGGAGACATTGAAAAGTGCAGCTATCCCTTGCTTGACACGCAGGATAAGGGTATCGGTTTTTAGAAAAATGTAGATAGATAGATAGATAGATAGATAGATAGATAGATAGATAGATAGATAGATAGATTAATACAGGCTCAGAAACCATTGAGTCAATTCCTGTCCAAGGCACCATCTGTGTGGAGTTTGTATGTTCTTTTTAATAGATGGGATGAAGATGATATTCAGAACTAATATAACATACAAGATTTTGTATTTTTGCTACTGCAACTGGTATATAACAAATACAAACGCAACGACATATGGTTAACCTATTGCCGCATATAGCGCCCAATTCAGAGCTGATAGTAGATGTGCTAAAATTAGCACATCTACTATCACAATCTCTGACATGCGAGGGGACGCCCAACATGCCAAGCCTTAACCTCCCCCCCTCCCCCGCAGAGGTGCGAAAGCATCAGACGGCAGCAATGCTTTCGCACCTGGTGAGTAGCTCCCTGCCTTGCCGCCTGACAGGCGGCTACCCGCCATGTTTTGGGTCGCATACCTGCGTTGTCCAGACCGTGCCCTCCCAATGCCGCCGACACACCTGTGACCGCCTCTGCCTGTCAATCAGGCAGAGGCGATTGCACCAGTGAGATGCTTTTGCATCTCACTGTGTGCGCACGCGCAGTGCGGATGCATTTCACGCATGCACAGTATTAAAATTACTGCACATGCATACTAGACTCTGGGACATCACTAGAGTCTCCTATTGACCCTGTGCTCAGAGTCTATAGCTCCGTCAGCTAGAGAGTAGGAGGCTTGGATAGAGACTGCACACAAGCCACCTCCTCTCTTAATATGCTGCTGCTCCGAACTGTCATTTTTCAAACACAACCTGAACATGGCAGTTAGGAGCTGATTGGTTGGTACTTTATCTCTCTCCACTTTATCCATCTGCAAGCTTTGATACATATTCCCCACAGTACCAAAAGTTAATCATGTGGGTGGATATGACTGGGCAGAGTAGGCAAACAAGCAGCATTGCAGTCAGTAGGGGCAGCAGACTGAGGTGACCCTGGTCCCTTTACCAGTACATAATGTAATACAAAATAATTCTAATTTTGGAAGTAAAGTTGCTGTAAACGGACAAAAAAATGTTGTTCATACAAATTGGTTAAATCCGTGATTTAACCAATTTGTCTGAATGACAGGTTTTGTCCATTTTCCAGTGTTCGAGAGCAAATGATTGATTGTCATTTGCTCTCATACATTACCAGATTTTCATTCCAACCAGCCAGATCTGCCCGATAATTGTATAATGTATGCCCAGCATAAGCATTAATATAAACAGTGACATCACTAAGATTATGAAATACATTTTGTTTACCTAAATATACTGATGCCAATTTAATTAGGAGATATGTACAGCTATGTGCCACTGTAACGTTGGTAGTGGCAGTCTTCTTTGCCTTTAAATTGTGCCAATTTTGCCCCTAAATCACGCATTTTAGTTTGCAGCCCTAGAGCGATGATTTTAAAAAACACAAATTAGGGGCTATGGTGGCAGCCTCTGCCAGCACTACATCTCTCCTAACTGAATCATCCCCAAAGAATTTAAAATACAAATATCAACAATAAAGAAAAGTGTTGCCCCAAACACCAATGACATGGTTTCTATAGAAGATAGCATAGCTGACTTTAAACACGGTCCTGCAGACACTCCCTGGAGAGGCTACCCATAGAAGGTGAGAAGGTACTTCAGTCTAATGTTCATTAATCCGGAGTCTTAAAAGTCTCCAATCGTGATGATGGTTTTGGGATGTGGTGAACTGGGAATAGAACTAAGATGACCAACCCCTCTCTTAAGGGTCAACAAACAGCTTTAAAATGCTAATGATTTTCAGTCACTCTTGCAGAGAGACAGATTTGAACCAGTGACCTCAGGGTGACAGGCTATGTATCTCAATGCCAATCTGCAGACCAAGCCATCCAAACTTCAAGACTAGATCACCTAGTAGTGTATTGAATGACTGTGACATTGTGCACAATTTTAGTTAACCCTTATGAATTTCCGAATCTTGCTCCACTGTCCTCTGCAGCTGCGGTTTTCATTTTAAAATGACAATTGATTTTCAATACTGAAATGATAATCACTGTTGTGCCGTGCAGTAGACTATTAATAAAGCCACTGATTTTTACAATTCCAGTTGGTAAAAGCAGATTTTGTTTCCAAATTCTGTATGAACCTATGTCACATGGAATCGTTCTCTATCCGATAAGTATATAACTATGACATCTTTCACTTTGTAACCATTTTATACATTTGATTTCATTTCACAGCTGGTAAAGATTAATAGAAAGCGGGTTAAAGACTGGGTGTGGAATGGGTTTTTTCTCGTGTAGAATAAAAAGCTCCCGGTAATTATTCAAACTACATTTTCGTTCAGGGGTTTAGAAAAGTATTTATAAAAGGATTTGTCTCCTAAAACAATCTATCTGCCGTCTGTAATGTCACTAGACCAATTTATAACATTCTCTCTTTCTAATGCTGTCACTCATTCACTCTGGCTGCAAGTTAGATACAATGAGACATTGGTTTTCCACACTGAATTTACATTGATGTGGCATGAACTGACCCTGAGTTTATTAGAGTGACCTCTAGGTGGTCTGCACTGGTGCACACTGCTGAAAAATAGCAGGCGAGAGAGACATGTTATTTTATGGACAGGGCTCACCGCTGTGGGTCAAGTATACCAGTTGTGGAATCATCAAGTTAATAACCTTCAAACAGACATCTTTACCTGCTGCTGCCCCCAGAAGAGATGTGCTCTCTTTCACGTCGGAAATTGGTATTTATAATTTACAGCCAGCTTCACGTACAAAGTTACTTTCACACTAACACTACTTAGCTCTATAGCATAAAAACAATGGCCCTCATTCCGAGTTGTTCGCTCGCAAGCTGCTTTTAGCAGCATTGCACACGCTAAGCCGCCGCCTACTGGGAGTGAATCTTAGCTTAGCAAAATTGCGAACGAAAGATTTGCAATATTGCGAAAACATTTCTCTGTGCAGTTTCTGAGTAGCTCGAGACTTACTCTTCCAGTGTGATCAGTTCAGTACTTGTCGTTCCTGGTTTGACGTCACAAACACACCCAGCGTTCGCCCAGACACTCCTCCGTTTCTCTAGCCACTCCCGCGTTTTTCCCAGAAACGGTAGCGTTTTTCACACACACCCATAAAACGGCTAGTTTCCGCCCAGAAACACCCACTTCCTGTCAATCACATTACGATCACCAGAACGAAGAAAAAACCTCGTAATGCCGTGAGTAAAATACCAAACTTCATAGCAAATTTACTTGGCGCAGTCGCAGTGCGAACATTGCGCATGCGCAATTAGCGGAAAATCGCTGCGAAGCGAAGAAAATTACCGAGCGAACAACTCGGAATGACCACCAATGTACCTAGGAGACTTAGGGGAACATTTACTAAGCAAGAGCGGAGAAATTTCCCCATCAACCAATCAGCAGCTCTGTATCATTTTATAGATGTTACTTCAGTGCCGATTGGTTGCCATGGGCAACTTCTCCACTGGCTCACTTCTCCGCTCTTATCACTGCTTAGCAAATGTCCCCCTTAAACCTACAGCACTAGATCGCCTTCTGTGATGCGCAGTATTCAGAAACATGCTTGACAACACATTTCAATTCATTCTGCCATGTGTCATGTTTGAAACAGTCAGATCAAACAAACAAAAAAAAATCATTATAAAAATAAGAATAGTACGTGATCAGTATTTACAAATAAAGACACAGAATAATGAAACAATGTTATTTATATTTTATCAGTTATTTATATTGCGCACATATATTCGGCAGAGCTTTATAGAGAATATTTAGTCATTCACATCAGTCCCTGCACCAGTGCAGCTTACAGTCTATACTCCTTATCAAATGGACATGCACACACGTTCACTAGGGTTCATTTATTGTTACAATCCAGTTCGTTGACCAGTATGTTTTTGGATTGTGGGAGGAAACACGTGCAACCACAAGGCAGAAAGGGCCTTGGCAGGAGATTAACCCAAGACCTCAGGGTTGTGAGAAAAATGCTAACCGTGCTGCCCATTTTTGAGATGTCTTCTTGCCTTGCTCAACATCACAATTTTAGAAGCTTAATATTTGAATGATGCTTTCCTGAAGGATCATTTTATTATATTATCCAAGTATTATTTTATTTGCATAAAATAGAATTTCACAGCAGATAAGAACCTCTTGGCACATCTAGTCTGCCCTTTTTCATTTATCCTTTTGGCAACTTCAACCCAATTTTTTCCTTTGGTCTTTGTAAGGATATTCTTATGTCTATCCCAGGTGTGGGTAACTTGATTCACTGTCTTAGCCTCAACCACCTCTGATGGGAGGCTACTCCAGTTATCTACTACCAAATAACAAATAGGATACTTGGGAATGCTGTTCCATTAGAGTAGTTCCCAATTATAAATAAGGTTTTCTGTGCTGAATAACAAATGACCAAATTATTTACAGAAAAATAGGATGAACATAACCTCAGATAAGAAATACAATCCCTTTAAAACTCCAACGCTGTAAACCTGCTCACAGGATGGATCGCAGTGTTATAGGTTTGACATATTTTGGAGCTCTTGTCTAAATTACACTGCCTTACATTTACATTTCAAGTCTGTTTCCTTACTCTTTTCAGACCAAGCCTCCGACCTGGGAGATTACAATCCGGATCCTGGCTTGGTTTGAAAGGGTTTGTATGTCCGGGGATCTTGACCCTGGGCGCGACCAGGGTAAAACCTGGGACTAACTAGTGTAGTCTTCAATGTGAAAGCACAACCCAGGTCATGCTAAAAGTATGCAGAGAGCCAGAAATTATGTAATCTCCAAGCGCCGGCAAAGAGACGACACGGCAATAACCAAGGTCAAGTCTGCATGGTGAACACGGTTTCAGGTAGCTGGATATGGCTTGAAACCATGTTCAGTAAGCCAGGTTGGACCTGGGACTTTGGTCTGGAAGCAGTATTAGACTGTCACTCATTTCTTCATTAAGCTGTATAGCTAAGGCTGGGTACACACTTGACGATATGCAGTCGATATATGTCATTCACATCGTCCAGTGTGTATGCACTCCCGTCGGTCATTAACAATGTCCGATATCTTTAGTTCTTACCTTGAACTCAAAAGATATCGTGAAAGCCTGCATGCTCCTGGATGTGGCCGGGCGATATCATTTGTGGGGGAAATCGAACACAATGTCACATCAGATGTGCATCGCCATGTGTGTACCCAGCTTAAGCTTCTTATGGAAGGAGAAGGAGCCACTTCATGATAACGTGTGTGTATATATGACATCATTACCAGACAGAGCAGTAATTACATTTTAGTACATTTTATGCCTATGCTTTAGTTTTATAATTAAAAACAAGGGAAATAAAACACTATAATTTGCATGGTTCTGCTTTCAAAAGCCAAAATTAAAGTTTATCATTAAGTGAAATCAAATCACATATTGATACTTGTTTTTTTCTCTCTCTCTCTATTTGTGCTATAGTTACTTGGCTCTAGACTCTCGTTAGGTGTTGTCTCTCATTCCTGTGCTGCAAGGGTGACCAGAAACTTTATTTTATTATCACTGTGACTTTATTCCATATAAGTGATAATATTGCCATTCCTCATATGTCCCTGATTACTAGTGGGGATAATAAAAACACAAAAGCTAACCCCCCCCCCCCTTCAAAATTCTCTCAGGCCACAGCATCTTTACAGTTTATTAGCCATCTCACTCTTGAACATTCCAGATGCCATTTTGCTTGTCTGGAAACTCATAATGTGAGATGACACAGATAGCAGCCTTGCAGGGGGAAGAACAGCAACTTGATATTAAATTATGTTGCAATCTCTTCTCATCTTAACTAAGACACGTTGATATCTTAAAACTAAGGTGCAAAAAAGTTGCTATAACACTTCATATACACACTTATGAGGTTTCTTTTATATTTCACTTGGGCTAAATAATTATTTTTGTTCACAGGAACATCCTTGTAAGAAGAGAGAATTCCTCTGCTAGTGGTCAGTAACAAAAACGGGCAGAAGGGTCTTTATGGCTAAAGACAGAAAGTGACTGAAAGGTCGTTTTGTGACCCATATTGAAGAAAACCCAGAGGATGAACGTGACAGCTGCCAAAAAAATGTCTCTCTTAACATTGATATTAATAATAATAATAATTTTATTTATATAGCACTCTTTCTCCAACAGGACTGAAGGCGCTTTACAGAAATAAAAAGCAATGCACAAAATACAGAAGATTTAAGTAATAAAGCAATAGATAAGCCACACAGACATAAACGAAAACCTTGAGTGTGCAGTAAGTATAATGCAGGATTGGTGTAGGCATTTTGTGTGATAACTTCCAAGGATTGTGTATTCCACCCTCACAAGGTACCAGGTGCGACAGCCATCTTGGGCGCACTGTGTAGGATTACCCAGGGTGGAATAGTCTACCCCTAGAAGAGATAACACAAAATGGGGAGATTGCAGAGCCCTAAAATTCAGGTGCATGTATTTTTCATCCCATCCACAAGTGCACCAGATGAGGCAGCCATGTTGGGTGCACTAGGAAGGTTACACTGTGGGAGATGAGCCATACAAGGGCCAAATGCATGTATGGGAAAACTGACTCGTGTGTAGTAGTATGCTATACCCTGCATGGAAATCGGAGTACCCAGAGAAAACCCACGCAAGTACAGGGAGAATATACAAATTCCACTCAGTTAGGGCCATGGTGGGAATGGAACCCATGACCTCAATGCTGTGAGGCAGTAATGCTAACCATTACACCGTCCGTACTCTTAACAAATCATCTTTCTTGTATTCTATTCATTGTTGTTATTATTCTTATTATGATGATGATTCTTATTTTTTATAATACATGGTCTTTATTTTAAATATAAAAAAAAATGCACATGGCATAGTAATCATATTATCAGACAAATAAAGAAATATAGTCATAGTAAGAAAAAGAGAAAAACTCCTCTTATTAACCATGTAGAAATGCTTCAGCAGATTACTATCATACGGTCCAGCCCACACAATGCCATATTGCTTACAGTCAGATTGCTCTCCAATATCTTAGAACGCCAATATTCTACAAAGTTTATTTACACTTGTAAAAACAATGGGAAGGATTCAGTAAGGCTTCAGCTGACACAATAAAGTGACACTAAATGAGGAGACTGAATACCTGTGACAACGCTTACTTTTTGCTGAACTTTATACGGTGTAAGAATTTTATGATTATCATATGTAACAAAGGTCCCGATTCAGAGGCGACGCAAGTCCCATCGCAAGTGTGAATTCATGCACAGCGGATATGCAAAAATATGCTAATGACTGGAATATGTACAGAAATGCTGCACCATTGATCATCACTATGGTTACACAGAGTGTCCATTGCAACTAAGCCGCTGGAGCCTGTACATTCTGCTTATGAATTCGCAGCCGCAGGTCCAAACATGCCGCTGCCTATGTTTGACAAGCCTCTCCCCGTTACCTCCCACAAACGCTCACTACCTGTCACTCACTTTGCAAATAAATCCTTACTGCATCTGTCATCGCTAATCGATCACCACACGTGCTCAGTGCAGGGCCGAAACTAGGATCTCTGTCACCCGGGGCAAGGCACAAATTCAGCAGGTAACTTACTGTCAGGGGAGCTAGCGGGGCCAGTGCTGCACCAGAAGTGGTCTCATTAGCGCCCCCCTACTGCCCAGCACTCGGGGCACGTGACCCCCAACCCCCACCCCTTCCCGCCCTGCCCCCCCTAGTTGCGGCTCTGCTCAGTGCGACAGGACGCATGCACAATACACAAAAAAGAATTGCACAACTGCGCAAACATCGCCATTGCATTCACCTCTAAATCAGGCCCAAAATCATTACAGAACACAGTGCTCTGCTACAATGACAAGCGTCAAATGGATTTGGAACTTGTGCGCAAAAATTTTAATTCAGAAAAAATCAACGTTCAATTTTCTTTACATCTCATTCAAAGGAGTTTTTGTAACCGAAGCACAGAGAGAACAGAACACAATTGGCAAGACCATATGCACACAGATCAAGCCACTTGAAACAGCAGAAGGGAGTGGAACTGTGCTGAACTGATAGATACAGAACGCAGAATGCCAGGAGACCAGGATCTGTAAGTGATGTGTGACTGCCAGCCTCCGAAACCATCTACTTAAAGGACCACTAAAACGGAAATATACATTTTGCTTATACAGTACAACTTCTAGTAACCTTCACTAATATAAACACGTATCAATTCCAGAAGCTTATCATCAGAGCTGAATATCGTTTTTGAGATAAAGTTCTGGTCGTGTTGTTGGGAAGGGGGTGGGGGAATATTTCACAGCACACAGACTGTTTCCTGTCAGGAATCCCATTGCAAATCACTGCGATCAACAGCTTTTAGCCATAAATGATAAAAATAGAGAACACTAAGTTGTACCTAGCTGAAAAGGTAATGTAAGCAGTCAGTCGATATGGGAATTCAGTAATTTATTCAGAAATGTTACTATTTGCTATTTTGTAGAAGACAGCTCACATAATAGAGTACATTTAAAATGTATACAGATTATACGGAGTTTGAACGCATGTGCATAAAAAAAGCAGGCATAAAAAGCGTTACAAAAACCCCCAAAACAAAACAGCAATTGTTTTTAAATACATGGTAAGAGGGTAGCAGTTGATTTACCGACGGACACAATACTGACGGTCATAGGGGATCATTCCAACCTGATTGCACGCTAGTTTTTTTCGCTGCACTGTGATCAGGTCCGAACTGCGCATGCATATGCACCGCAATGAGCAGGCGCATTGTACGGGTGCAAAATGGATCGTTGCTGAGCGATGGATTTTACGAAGAATACATTCATACAACCGATCGCAAGGAGATTGACAGGAAAAAGGCGTTTGTGGGTGTCAACTGACCGTTTTCTGGGAGTGTTTGCAGGGCGGGTGTCTGACGTCAATTCCGGGAGCTGACAGGCTGAAGTGATCGCAGCGGCTGAGTAAGTTCTGAGCTACTCAGAAACTGCACAAAACTTTTTTGTACTGCTCGGCTGCACATGCGATCGCACACTTGCAAAGCAACAATACACTCCCCTATAGGCGGCGACTATCTGTTTGCAGCGCTGCAAAATATAGCTAGCGAGCGATCAACTCGGAATGACCCTCATAATCCCGACAGCCACTGACCTAGTCAAAATACAGACATGGTCAAAATACCAACATTCATTATGCCGACATGTTCAAAATGTAGACAGTCAGATTACCGACACTGTAGGTCAATGGCTGTCAGGAATATGATCGTTGGTATTGTGTCCGTCAGTAAATCATAGAACCCTGGTAAGATATATTCAACTCTGCATAGTATGTAAAGTGTGGGTGCATACATAAAGCATGGTGATCATAATTCAATCATTATGAAATTCATTTAAGATTTATGTTCTAATCTTAAAAATGTGGTCCCGAATCTGCCGCATTGTGAGCTTGGAAATAAATGTGGATCTCCTCCCGTATTCATAGTTAGCTGCACCTAAGCTGCTGCATTACCCTTATACTTCTGGTGGTGAAATTACCAACGCATATTTGGTTCAGCTCTATCCTTGCTGCAAAAGATCCATTTCCCCCATGTCTGCATACACACAGCTCTGCAATTCTGTCTACACGTCATCAACACACTTGTGCCGCTTGCGAATGCCCAGTTGTTTCCCCAGTTACACCCACTAAGCGACAAGAGGAGAGAAGTACGACTTGCTCAAAGTTGCATTGTCTGACTCTGATGAAAGCGCAGTTTCTAAAGAAAGTGCGAGATTCTTCCGCAACTCTGAATCAGTCTCCATATCTGTAAAAGGAGCCTTTATGTCACCAATGCAACGAGCTGCCCATTAAAGGATACAATTTAAATACATTTCAGGATTTTTTTTTCTCTTGAGAGAAGTAAACTGTAAACTAGATCTTTCAAATAATAACACAGATTCAGCTTGTTTAAGAACACACGCACGTACGCACCGGCTACAAAACACAAACAACAAAAAGGACAACAGTGGGGAGACAAAGGATGAGGAGGTGGGGGGAGGGGGTGTGGAGAAAATTACAGATGACTGGCAAATTAGGAAGGGGACAAAGGGGAACAATACAAATCAGAAGAGGTTCGATGGGCAAGCAGCAGGGTACGGACTGAAGGAACTCCTAGTAGAAGGTGTCCAACACTTCTGAGTTTACTTCAATCATCTTCAACAGAATATGATAGATTTACAAAAAATAAGTAGAATTATGCAGAAGGCACCAAGATTACTTACACTAGATACTGTAGCTCCCATGGCTAAATCAGGCTACAATAGTCCGCTAAATTCATCTCATCCTCTGTATGATAATGATGTGGGCAGGGCCGGCGACAGGGGGGTGGGGTCAAAGGGGACACCTGTACCGGGCCCCAAGGATCAAAGGTGCCCCAAGTAAATGCCACTTTGTAACTGGCAGGAATGTGAGCCGTCTTGTCCAAATAGGGCAGCGAGCTGTAGGCGCAGCCTCAGAGTGACAGGAGCTTCTCACACACAGTGAATGTGCGGCGCGGGTGTGCGCCCACTCCTCTGGGTCCAGCTCTGTTGTAGGCAATTATGGGACATGGCAGCAGCTCTGCTGGCCAGGATTCCTGTGCTGGCCCCTTCAGGTGGAGAGTGAGGGCCACATGGTACCTGCTGTGCAGTGTTCCGGTATGGATATTGGGGAGTGCAGCGTAGATGAGTCTCTCCCTGGGGTAAGAGTGGATTGGTGAGCAGATACAGGGCTTTGGGATGGGGTGGGGGAGCTGGGAATGCAGCATTGGGGAGAGACAGACTGTGGTGTGGGTGGGGGAGGAAGAAGATATATATATATATATATATATTTATTTATTTTTAACAGTTTCCTATATCGCACAGCAAATTCAGTTGTGCTTTAATATATATAATCTGAGGGGCCCGCAGAGATATCACTGTACCGGGCCCCAAGATTTCTGTTGCCAACCCTGTATGTGGGTGAGATGTACCTTCCAATACCTTTAGTACAAAAGTAAAACTTTTACTCCACTTTAGATACTTGGACTAGGACATCCTACACATTCTCCCATGACATGATCCCTTCTATAAAACTTTATCTTGAGCAATAATATATGTGTGACTTAATGTGAATTTTGTACCTTTTCATGATGTGTACACAGGTCCCAAAAATTCTCATACTTTTGAACTTTAAATGTTGCGATGATTGCTCAAAAAATATTCACTAAAAATAAATAATTGAATAAAACCCACTATTAAGCCTATATAAAGATTGAACGAGTTTGTTGCTATTGCACAACAGTTAGTAACACGTATAGAAGTGTCTAATTGGTGGCTAACAATGGTAATTTCATGCCAACTTAGTTTGTTTTTCAATTAATGGGTGGTGAGAACATTGGCTTATTTTTCTGTTGGGAATGTGGATTTTCACTTGTTCATTTAAATAAAGATTATATTTATATATAAGCCTTATCCAAGCTTGTTTGCTTGTTTTTTGTTTTTTTTTGCTATCATTTTGGCAAAGCAAACAAATTTCATTGGGATTTAGTGACCATTATATGGAAAATCACCAGCACTGTCCACATTTAGTAGTCAAATTAATTCTGGTTCCGGTATGAATGGTCGACCATGTTATGGTCGACAGTCATTAGGTCGACCACTATTGGTCGACATCGACATGGTCGACACATGAAAAGGTCGACATGAGTTTTTAAACTTTTTTTGGGTGTCGTTTTTTGCGTAAAGTGACTGGGAACCCCAATTAGTGCACCGCTTCGCTCGCCATGCTTCGGGCATGGTGCCTTCGCTCCGCTACCGCTTCGCTCGGCACAGATTACCGTTCCAATCGTAGTCCACGTGGATCGTAAAGTATGGAAAAGTCCCCCCCAAAAAAGTTAAAAAACTCATGTCGACCTTTTCATGTGTCGACAATTTTCATGTGTCGACCATGTGTCCATGTCGACCATGTCAACGTCGACCAATAGTGGTCGACCTAATGACTGTCGACTATAACATGGTCGACCATGTGAACGGATACCATTAATTCTTTGGCCTCCTCTAAAATATGGTAAATGCAGTCATATAAATATTAGTATTATGGGGCACCACATGGACTAACCATCAGAAAACACATGTGCTTTTTATGTGCTTTTCATTTTCTAGGCCTGGAAAGCCTGTGGCACACCAGGGGGTATATTATTTAAAGTGCAGGTTTCCAGAAGTGGAGATGTTGCCAACAGCAACCATTCAGATTCTAGCTATTATATTTTAGAACGCCAGACAAATGATATTTTGGGGCGTGCCTGCCTGACACTCAACCATTTTGTGCTGGGGGTGAGGCCAGCATTCTGGCAGCAGCTGCGCTGCCCCCAGCCTCCACTCTCCAATGAATGAACGCCGAGCCAGTGCGTGTGGTGACCATTCACCACCCCCGCTGGCTCTGCTGTTCAGTCTCCCAACCTCCTACGGGACACTGTGACCTGTGGGTGGGACATCGGTATAGTCTGTGAATATTGAGACTGTTCTGCCTACATAGGGACAGTTGGGAGGTATGAGAAGGTGATAGATTAATGACAAGTAGAACCTGATTGGTTGCTATGGGCAACATCTCCACTTCTATTAAACTGCACTTGAGTAAATCTACCCTCAGGTGTTGTTAAACTACAAATCCCAGCATGCTCTGCTAGACACCTGATAATTGCTAGCTGACAGGGTATTCTGGGACTTTTAGTTTCACAAGTGCTGGAGAACACCAGTCTCTGTTTTGTGGGTAATTCCACCAAAATATCACTCTGCCATCATGCAGACATAAGGAATAAGTACAAAGATGGGTGAAAGGTAAATATAGAGGTAAAACAGTGTCAGTTTCTAACCCATTCTGAAGAAACAAAGTTACAACTTGTGAAGATTGTGGAATTCAGCATTACTCTCTCCGATGGCGAGCCGCTTCTAGATTCCCGTTTTCCATCTATAAAACATACTTCAGAAAGATCTTGCTCTCAGCACCAAATCTGTAATCAAATTCACTCAACCATTTTACAAGTCTAACAAAAGAAAGGGAACAAATCACCACTTTACTATACACATGAATTTTCACTCACACTTTAAATATTTAACTTCTGTCATTATGAACACGCCACATCAATAACTTTTAGGGGGACTTCTTTATTCAGAGACATTAGGATTTTTTTCCTCTAGTATACAAGGAACGTTATTCTGCTCCATTACATACAAAAAGAAGGTGCAGCATAGCCACAGGCTACTGACTATCAAACAAAAGCCGCAAACTGCCAAATAATAAATGTGTATTATCTCCACATTTCTTCAGGAAGCAGAGCTGTCAGTGAAAGCTTGTAAACCCCATCTTTATGGGTAATTTTAGAATTAGCTGATGCTTATATAAAGCGATGTGCGCCAAATTCTTACAACTAGCTGCATGGATGTCAAACAGCATCTCAAATGGTTGGATTTAAGCAGAGCTTGCTTTAGGTAAGACGGCAGTGTTAGAAGAGTTCCATCATCAAGCTTCTGAATAACCTGTTAGATCTATATCGTTAGTGTAACAGCAGGAACATTAGCTAAATGGAAGAGATAATTGCTAATAAACACTTGCAATTGTACAATGTTCAAACTAGTAGACCAATGTCATGATCAACAACCTGCCTGATAAGTCTTCACCTGCAGATACCGCTTCCACGCTTTGTGTCCTCCATTCTGACTTATTCTTAGCTATATGCCCCACTGAAAACCATAAAACATAGGATGAAGCTGGATACACACGATGTTGCAATCCGCATTGGATCGCAATGACCATCATATTTTGTGTACCCTCCAATCCATTGTTTGGTGGTTGCCCTCGTCCCATCTGATGTGCTGCACATTAGATCCAGTGGTTTTTAAACTTGGTCCACACAGTTCATGTTTTCCAGGTCACCTGTGGATTTTTAAAATGTGATGGTTGGTGATACACAGCGCACCTGCTGGGCGTTCTGGAAAACGTGAGCTGTGTGGGGTCCTGAGGACCGAGTTTGAGAATCACTGAGACGGACGATTCCACGGATGACACTTTGTTGTTAGATGAGGCATGCAATGATATAGTGCGTCGCTGAACAGCGGATCATGCAGCGTGCACGGCGATGCTGGCTCGCACCATTGTTCAGGTGTGGATCCAGCTTAAGATCAGAGAACGGAGGGTAACGTTAAGTCTGAACCAGGTGCTCTCCCTCCTTTCTCCACTGGAAAGAGTTGAACTTTATTAGAAAGGACATTTTAGGCAGACTGGTATTAATAATTACTGGTTAACACCCACTACTAATCAAATGACCACTAATTAGTCACAAATTATGAATTAGTGTCTAATTAGTGGTCATTAAATTAGTACAGGTCATCAGGCTACTAGGAAGTGGTTATTGGGAAGCCCAGTGAAGGGTGAATGTGGGGGTGCTGTCTGAGTGGGATGGCATGATAAATATGAGTATTAAATGATATGCATGGAGGTCTGAAGGGACATTTAGGAACTGAAAGTATATGAGGAACATTTGGAGGTCCTTTTTGTGCCATGTGGGAAGGTCTGAATGAGTAAGGGGCTCATTTTTGGGTTGTGTTTTTCTTTGATACTGAAATTAAAGATAATATACGGCCGATTTGTAGATTAGAGGGCTGCACATGTAGCCATTGAAGAGAGTCTGGTTGTTCCTTATTGCAGTAGCAACTGAAAATGATAAGAAGACATGAACACATAGTATAATAAGACTGCACAATGGAGCAAGAGAACATAACAGTTTCTAGTAAAAATAAAATAAAGAAGGGGGAAGTGCTTTTTTAAATAGTTAAATACATGTGACGATATTGCTGAGTCTTGTTGCTATGTACTCCCAGATAAGTATCTTATGCAGCAGCTCTGCCTCACATGGTAACATCTCTTGCTCAAGTCACTTAATTGCCATTGCACAGACTGCTAGAATTGGCAGAGTAAATAAATACAATCTGGCAGCTTTAATCGGAAATCACTGAAGATTGGTTATGGGAAGGACAGCAAGTAGAAGGTTACAATAGCCAAGTTGGGAAAGAGGTGCCACATGGGGAACACTTTTTAAAATAGTATGCAGTGAATTCTATTCTACACAGATATGACTTTACACTGCACGTATATTGTCCAACACCTGTCCACTTCACTTATTACTATGTGCTAAGTACCCAGTCTTCTGGGCCTCCTGGTTACGAATGCTTTAACTATGCTATAGCTGGGGCACAGGAGATATACAGCGTGGGGGCATACTACACTTCATCCTGGCACTCCAAGTAAATCTTAATGCAGGGCTAGTGTTCTCACAACCATATATTCAGTCTCAAGTGTAATCTGTTGTATTTCTAATTAATGATGTGCTGAAACCCCCATGTTTTTGTTTGTTTTTGCCCAAACCACCCTCAACTGTTTTGATTTTGGTTTGGATTTATTTAAAATTGATTTAAAAAAAAGAAGAAAAAAAAAAGCTAAAATCATGTCATTTGGACCATTTGACATGCATTCAAAACAGTTTCGTTGTTTTAGATCCGAGAGCCGAACTTACGAATTACTCAAAACGGAACTCAGTTAGACTCAGAACCCCTGGTTTTAGCAAATCAGAAACGCTCATCTCTATTTAATAATGCAAGATGCACAGGTCCACTATGCTGTACTCCCCCGTACCTATTTTACTCTGTACACTGTACATGGAAGAGCACATTTCAAGCGTAACAGAATCCCTCAATGATCATACTGAAGAGTATCCTGTGACTTCTAAGAGAATATGCCACATGTGAAAGCACTGATGCACTATCAAAGTACTTATTACCAAAAGTACATGGAAATGATTTGTCATTTATGGCAATTACAGCTGCAGGATGTACGGCACTCAAAATAACATACAAAAGTAACAAACACTGTAATAATAGTATAAGAAAAGGAAATCACCGCCACTAAGCATAACATCAATGCATTTATGTTGTGCTGTAGAGAAGGGGGGATGCTGACAACACATGGTAGGATTGGGTACTGCCAACCATCTCCTACTACTACAGCACTAAACATAAATATGGATTTTTATATACACATATTTCTTCCAGTAAACACAAAAACACACACACCATATTTTTATGCAGCTTTCAAGATTTCTTTTCACACCATGCATTAAAATGAAGAGACATCACAGCCTGGCTGATAATCTTTGACAACAATTCCAGCACTTGTCATTGCGGCCGCTGGAGAAACATGCACGCACTAAGCCCTGAACCAGGCAGCTTTTTATCTCAATGTGTACTCTCCACAGGCCAAGCAAATAAAGGGCAACCGATCATTTACACATGAATCAAGCTTCTCTGCAGAGCAGGCACTGGAGACGGCTCTTTTTTCTCCGGTACAGAGGAAAAGGGAGCGAGGTCTGAGCTTGTCTCACTAGAAATCATACAAGTGAAACAGTGATATGTAAAAATGGCAGATCAGCAAAAGCGGCTATGAGTTCCTGATAAAATGGCAGTCACAAAGGACCAGATGAATATAGGGCTTCAAATAGTCTTGACAGTGAGAATGACTCTTGATCCTATTCAACAGAGCGTGTCACACACACTTCAAGGCAGATACAATTGTGATAGAAGATGGCACCAGATATGTTTACAGGACGACCTGTAACAAAGAGCACATTGACAGTACATACATATAGCATGGTGGTCCAGTGGTTAGCACTGCATTCTCACAGCACTGGAGTCATGGGGACAATTTTAACCAGGGCCCTATTTGTGTAGCGTTTGTATACCCTCTCTGTGTTTGTGTGTGCTTTCCCAGGTGCTCCAATTTCCTGCTACATACTAGTATGGTAACTCGCTTCTGGCAAAGTAACCTTAATGGTATATGTATATATGTGTGTGTACATATTGACGCATCTATAATGGGTGCAGGATGTGTCATGCACATGTGCCCCTGCACCCACACCGCACTTCCTGAACAAAACAGACAAAGAGAGGGACCAGGAGACTACAAACAAGCACCCCTTCTCCTCTATTAGGGCCTTATTCAGACCGTAGCAGAAAATTTGTTAGCAGATGGGCAAAACCATGTGCACTGCAGGGGAGGCAGATATAACATGTGCAGAGAGAGTTAGATTTGGGTGGGGTGTGTTCAAACTGAAATCAAAATTGCAGTGTAATAATAAAGCAACCAGTATTTACCCTGCACAGAAACAATATAACCCACCCAAATCTAACTCTCTGCACATGTTATATCTGCCCCCCTGAAGTGCACATGGTTTTGCCCAACTGCTGCTACGATCAGGTCTGAATTAGGCCCTTAAACTGTGTGTGTGTGTGTGTGTGTGTGTGTGTGTGTGTGTGTGTGTGTGTGTTTAAAGTTGGCACTGTTTCACCTTGATACAAATCTACGAGTGCCAACTGTTTGGGTATGTTTATGTGTGTGTGTGTATATATATATATATATATATATATATATATATATATATACACACACACACACACACACACAATCGTAACATTTGTAAGTTTCAGAATGAATACCACAGTGGTCCTGTTGTGCTTTTGTATGCGGAGACTCATGAGTACCTCTCTTTGCTACTTTCTATTGTTGGGCTTATATGCAGGGGTTAAAGTGGGCCGGAACGGGGCGGAACTGCGTTCCGGCACTTGCAATTGGAGGCCGAACGCAGTTCCGCCGCCGTCCTGCCCACTTTTTTCAAGTTTGTTAGCCTATCTACAGCACTACAGCAGCACTAGTACGGTCACTGTGTACTGTCTGTATAGTCACTGTTCTGCCGCGCCCCCCTCCCACACACAATGTGCACTCACTGAGTGAGCACTGAGCATTGCAGACACGGACGCGATTCACTGACCTGGCTGGCGCGGTGGCGCCCACCCCCCCATCACCGTCTTACTGGCTGCCGAAGTGCCCGACTCCGCCCCCACCGCATTACTGGCTACAGAAGTACCCGACTCCGCCCCCTTCTCTCTCTGCTGCTGCGGGCGCTGATAGCAGCCGTAAGCAGTTAGGATAGTCTTATAATAAGCAGAGAGAGAAGGGGGCGGAGTCGGGCAACTTCGGCAGCCAGTAATACGGTGGGGGGCGGATGGAATCGGTCCCTTCGGCAGCCAGTAATTCGGGGGGGAGGCGGAGTCAGGCAGGTCTGTGGGCAGTAATGCAGGGGGGGGGGGAGTAATACAGGGGGGCGGAGTCAGGCGGCTTTATTAAAATCTGGCGTGAGCCTATCAGTCAGTTTTGAAAAAGGGACTAAATTTCGTGCCCACTACCAACTTTGACCCGTTTGTGTGGAAGACTGAAATGTTTAAACTTAACCGTCAACTAAAATTACAAGAACATTTTAGTTCAAAAAAAGCAACGAACATCTGTGACTCTATTCCAGCAGAACTTAGGAAATTAAAACAAAAATCTAACTTTGATCCTATATCTAACAGTGCTTCAATTAAATCATTTATACGACTGGTGGATGCAGCGGTTGATACACTGCAATCAAGAAGCCATGATGGACATTCCAATTTATCAAAAGCTGAATTCCAGGCGTTAAAAGCAATGGAATCCAGACAGGACATAGTAATTCGAGCCGCTGATAAAGGCGGCTCGATTGTAGTTCAAGGGCTGGAGGACTATAAGAAAGAAATAGCCCGCCAATTGTCAGATGGTAATACTTATCGATTGTTGGCTGGTGATCCTACGTCCAAATATAAAAAAGAGCTTGATGTATATTTGATGCAATCTGTAGAAAATGGTCATATTTCTGCTGATGTAGCACGGCTGTTGATTACGGAGCATCCCATTAAGCCTATCTTATATACGATCCCAAAGGTTCATAAAAACCCCACTCATCCTCCCGGTAGACCGATAATTTCGGCCAGGGGGTCAATTTTTCAGTCTATCTCAATTTATCTTGATACGTATCTTCAGCCTTGCGTTCAGAATGCTCAGTATGTTCTCAAAGATACCACAGCTTTATTATTGCAACTTAATGAATTAAAGGTTATTCCCCATGATATGTTATTTGCAAGTATTGATGTCAGCTCCTTGTACACGTGTATCCCGCATAGTGAGGGGATAGCGGCAACTAGACGGTTGATTACGGGCAACCCATGGTATAAGGGGCCTGATGTGAATTTCTTTTGTGATTTACTGGAGATGGTATTATGCAATAATTATTTTTACTATGATGGGAAACATTATTTACAGCTAGCCGGCTGTGCGAAGGGGTCCTCTGTGGCCCCATAGTACGCAAATGCTTATATGCTGGCAGTGGAACACAAATTTTTTTTTGCTAATCCCAATGTGTCTTCAAAGGTATTGTATTATTCTAGATACATAGACGACATGTTATTGCTGTGGTTGGACAGTCAGGAAAGCCTTAACACAGTGATTGATTTGCATAATCTCAGCGATAGTCCAGTGAAATTGGTTTGTAAAATTGATTCTGGTGTCATTGATTTTTTAGACGTCAGAATAGAGAAGGATAATGGCGGGCTTAGGACCTCTTTGTTTGTAAAGCCCACTGATCGTAATTCTATACTGTTGTCCTCTAGCCACCATCCTCTGCCAACCCGCATGGGATTACCTTATTCACAGTTTTTACGGGTTAGGCGTATTTGTAGTAATGATGTTGATGCTGGCATATCACTTGATAATATGATTGAAAAATTTGTATCTAGAGGCTATAACAGAGAAGATTTAATCAAGACAAAACGTAGGGTTTTGGTTACACCTAGATCAAATACATTGATAACAAAACCAGCGAAATCCAATACTAACTGTATTATTTGGCCTACTAGGTATAACGTGGCTAGCCAAAGGGTTAAAAAAGCTGTACAGAAATATTGGCCGATCATTTCTTCGGATAATGAGTTGCAGGGTCTTAAAGATAGACGCATTATGTGTAGTCACTCCAGAGGTAGGAATATCCGTGACTTTGTAGTACATGCTGATATCACGGATTTTGGTAAACGTAAGATGTCTCCGTTTTTTGGTAATCGGAAGTTGGGTTGCTATAAATGTGTTGGATGTGTGACTTGCAGCTATATGCTGACGGGAAACACGATTAAACATCCATCCGTTAACAAAACATTTAAAATTAATCACTTTCTGTCGTGCTCTTCAAAATTTGTTGTATATGCCTTGATTTGCCCTTGTGGGAAGTATTACATTGGCAAAACGGAATGTGAATTTAAAGTGAGGATGGGACAGCACAGATATGCCATCCGGGAGGCTGTGTTATCCGGTAGGAGTGAACAGCCTGTGGCTCGGCATTTTGCTACGGCCGGCCACTCTCCCACCTCTCTTAGGCATATGGTCATTGATCATATCCCTCCATTGTCTAGAGGAGGTAATAGATCCAAATTGTTGTTGCAGCGAGAAGCTAAATGGATCTTTCTATTGGACACTATTAGTCCTAGAGGGCTTAATGAGAGCAGTGGTCTTAATAGTTATTTATGACAGTACATATGTAGTTGCATTAGGTATATTACTGGGAACGTCTGTGGCTGTATGCCGTGTTTCAGTCCTATATATGTTTGTTTTATTGTATTATGACATTTGATATAGTGACCAATATGGTCAGGCACTTAACCGTGGTGTTATTGTATTTTCAATACCGCATTCTGATGTTTTTATATTGTCTGTTTATGGTTGTTGTTATGGTGATGGTGTTCACGGGTGACGTCATCATTAGGCGCACGGCGCGTCACAGGGGACGCTGCCGTGAACGGAGAACGTGGTGAAGGGTGAGCACCTAAATACGGTGTAAGTATGTGTATGTTTTCATGCCCTGACGAAAAAGAGAAATCTTTGAAACGTTGGCAAACCAGAGGCTGTGTGTCCTGTCGTTTTTCTGACCTGAGTGCCGCCGTACACGCTAGTATATATATATATATATATATATATATATATATACACACACACACACACACACACACACACACACAATTGTAACATTTGTAAGTTTCAGAATGAATACCACAGTGGTTCTGTTGTGCTTTTGTATGCGAGACTCATGAGTACCTCTCTTTGCTACTTTCTATTGTTGGGCTTATATGCAGGGGTTAAAGTGGGCCGGAACGGGGCGGAACTGCGTTCCGGCACTTGCAATTGGAGGCCGAACGCAGTTGCGCCGCCGTCCTGCCCACTTTTTTCAAGTTTGTTAGCCTATCTACAGCACAGCACTACAGCAGCACTAGTACGGTCACTGTGTACTGTCTGTATAGTCACTGTTCTGCCGCGCCCCCCTCCCACACACAATGTGCACTCACTGAGTGAGCACTGAGCATTGCAGACATGGACGCGATTCACTGACCTGGCTGGCGCGGTGGCGCCCACCCCCCCCATCACCGTCTTACTGGCTGCCGAAGTGCCCGACTCCGCCCCCACCGCATTACTGGCTACAAAAGTACCCGACTCCGCCCCCTTCTCTCTCTGCTTACTCTGCTGCTGCGGGCGCTGATAGCAGCCGTAAGCAGTTAGGATAGTCTTATAATAAGCAGAGAGTGAAGGGGGCGGAGTCGGGCAACTTCGGCAGCCAGTAATACGGTGGGGGGCGGATGGAATCGGTCCCTTCGGCAGCCAGTAATTCGGGGGGAGGCGGAGTCAGGCAGGTCTGTGGGCAGTAATGCAGGGGGGGGGGGGGGGGGGGAGTAATACAGGGGGGCGGAGTCAGGCGGCTTTATTAAAATCTGGCGTGAGCCTATCACGGCTCCCGGACTGCCAGCCAATGAGAAGCTGCCAAGTGGCAGCTTCTCATTAGCTGGCGGTCCGGGAGCCGTGAATGGCGCACAAACGGTGCCAGATTCAAAGTGCCTTGCTTCTCTTCAATGGCAGCCAGTCCGTGAGCCAGTACTGTTCAATAGTCTCCCAGGCAGTGCCGTTTCTTGCGGCGGGCGAGCCCGCCGCGGCACTTTGTATTACTCCCCCCCCCCCCTGCCCTTCGGCAGCCAGTAATTCGGGGGGAGGCGGAGTCAGGCAGGTCTGTGGGCAGTAATGCAGGGGGGGGGGGGGGAGTAATACAGGGGGGCGGAGTCAGGCGGCTTTATTAAAATCTGGCGTGAGCCTATCACGGCTCCCGGACTGCCAGCCAATGAGAAGCTGCCAAGTGGCAGCTTCTCATTAGCTGGCGGTCCGGGAGCCGTGAATGGCGCACAAACGGTGCCAGATTCAAAGTGCCTTGCTTCTCTTCAATGGCAGCCAGTCCGTGAGCCAGTACTGTTCAATAGTCTCCCAGGCAGTGCCGTTTCTTGCGGCGGGCGAGCCCGCCGCGGCACTTTGCTGGTCCCTGTTTCCCCCTCCTCCTCCCGAGTACTCCTGCTCAGGGGGCGGAGTTTCGCGGAATGACGCGAAACTCCGCCCCCCAAGCAGGAGTACTCGGTAGGAGGAGGGGGAGCCAAGCTGGAAGGAGAAGGCGGCCGGCGCGAGGAAGTAGAGGTGGCCCGACCCGAAGAGCGGGAAGATCCTCTTCATATGTAAGTTGTCCCTTCCTTCCCCCCCTCCCTCTCCCTTCCCCCCCACTTGACACTTGCCTGCCACACTGTACAAAATGGGGACACTTGCCTGCCACACTGTGTAAATTGGGGACACTTGCCTGCCACACTGTGTAAATTGGGGACACTTGCCTGCCGTACTGTGTAAAATGGGGACTCTTGCCTGCCGTAATGTGTAAAATGAGGACACTTGCCTGCCGTAATGTGTAAAATGGGGACACGTGCCTGCCATACTGTGTAAAATGGGGACATGTGCCTGCCGTACTGTGTAAAATGGGGACACTTGCCTGCCGTACTGTGTAAAATGGGGACACTTGCCTGCCGTAATGTGTAAAATGGGGACACGTGCCTGCCATACTGTGTAAAATGGGGACACGTGCCTGCCGTACTGTGTAAAATGAGGACACTTGCCTGCCGTACTGTGTAAAATGGGGACACTTGCCTGCCATACTGTGTAAAATGGGGACACGTGCCTGCCGTACTGTGTAAAATGAGGACACTTGCCTGCCGTACTGTGTAAAATGGGGACACTTGCCTGCCATACTGTGTAAAATGGGGACACGAGCCTGCCGTACTGTGTAAAATGAGGACACTTGCCTGCCATACTGTGTAAAATGGGGACACGTGCCTGCCGTACTGTGTAAAATGAGGACACTTGCCTGCCGTAATGTGTAAAATGGGGACACTTGCCTGCCATAATGTGTAAAATGGGTACACGTGCCTGCCATACTGTATAAAATGGGGACACTTGCCTGCCGTAATGTGTAAAATGAGGACACTTGCCTGCCGTAATGTGTAAAATGAGGACACTTGCCTGCCGTAATGTGTAAAATGGGGACACGTGCCTGCCGTAATGTGTAAAATGGGGACACGTGCCTGCCGTAATGTGTAAAATGGGGACACGTGCCTGCCGTAATGTGTAAAATGGGGACACGTGCCTGCCGTAATGTGTAAAATGGGGACACGTGCCTGCCGTACTGTGTAAAATGGGGACACTTGCCTGCTGTACTGTGTAAAATGGAGACTCTTGCCTGCCGTACTGTTTAAAATGGGGACTCTTGCCTGCCGTAATGTGTAAAATGGGACTTTTTTTTTCTTCCTGTGGTGGCCGTGATGAGATCAGATGAGTCCACGCCCATTTTAATGAGGCCACACACCCTTGTCGGGAGCGCACGTCGAAGGCGCGCGCTAAGCAGGAGAGGTCATAGGCGAGGTGAGTTCCCCCACTTCTCCAGGACCACTTTAAGCCCTGCTTATACGAGATACCCAGGAGAACACCAGAGCAAGTATTCATGTATTCATGGCCTGCTTTTTGTTTGAGATTTTATATATATATATATATATATATATATATATACACACACACATATATGTGTATTTATTTATTACAGCTGCTGCTGTGTTCCTTAATGACTATTCCATAAATACAGTGGTGACCCTGTAATTGCAGTGTGAAGGGCTCCCTCTAGGATTTAGTGAAGAAATAAGGAACATTTGTTAAACAAATATAGTCATACCATCGTTATCAATGTTTCGGTTTGCACAGAAACCTTCCTGGGGATATTCACAGCATGACAGCATCAACAATTGTGGCACTCGCTGTCTAACCACTGCCACAGTAATGCCACTCTTGTTGATGCTTTGAATATCCTTCTGAAGGTATGTGTGAAAACTGAAGCGTTGATAAGGACGGTATGAATCATAAATCAGAATCATAAACTGTTACAAAATAAAAACAGAAACCAGGTTCACAGACTCGGGTCTATAAATGGTTACTAGACAGCACCTGGTACACAGAATACTTAAATAGAAACTGAGGAACATTGGAGCAAGGTATGGGACCCAATGCTCTGCTACATGATGGAGACAGATCTGACTTTAAGTAGACAGTGATCAGTTAAATTTTTTAGCTAGCGAGTGCCGATATCACTCAGAAAACACCAATCATTTTCATTATTTCTCCCAAATAATAGTAATTATTAAAATGCTTTTTAAATAGGATTTTAATACCTACCGGTAATTCCTTTTCTCTTAGTCCATAGAGGATGCTGGGGACGCTTCAAGAACCATGGGGCGGTATAGACGGGATCCGCAGGAGACATGGGCACTTTAAGACTTTGAATGAGTGTGAACTGGCTCCTCCCTCTATGCCCCTCCTCCAGACACCAGTTGAAGTAAATGTGCCCAGGGAGACGGACATTTAGAGGAAAGAATTTATTGTTAAACCACGGTGAGCATCTTACCAGCTCACACCTCCAGTATGCCGTAGAACATGGCATTCAATAGAACACCAGCCGACGGCATGAAGAATATGCAGCAATATGCTAACATACAGCATAACACAACCTGTGTGTAAACACAACCAATAACAGCATAATGCATGCCACGGCATCAATAACGTCAGCAACAGGCTGACTTAAACGCAACACACCATGTGTGTAACCATACCCAATAACTGCAGATACAGTACGCACTGGGACGGGCGCCCAGCATCCTCTACGGACTAAGAGAAAAGGATTTACCGGTAGGTATTAAAATCCTATTTTCTCAAACGTCCTAGAGGATGCTGGGGACGCTTCAAGAACCATGGGGATTATACCAAAGCTCTAGAACGGGCGGGAGAGTGCGGATGACTCTGCAGCACCGATTGACCCAGCAAGAGGTCCTCATCAGCCAGGGTATCAAACTTATAAAAAATTCGCAAAGGTGTTTGAACCCGACCAAGTAGCTGCTCGGCAAAGCCGTAATGCCGAGACCCCTCGGGCAGCCGCCCAGGATGCGCCCACCTTTCTTGAAGAATGGGTCTTCACCGATTTCGGTAACGGCAATCCAGCCGTAGAATGAGCCTGCTGAATCGTATGACAGATCCAGCGTGCAATAGTCTGCTTGGAAGCAGGAGCCCCAATCTTGTTGGGATTATATAGGACAAACAGAGCCTCCGTTTTCCTAATCTGAGCCGTTCCGGCTACATAAATTTTCAAAGCTCTGACCACATCTAGAGACTTTGATTCTTCGAAGGCGTCAGTAGCCACTGGCACCAAAATAGGTTGGTTCATGTGAAACGATGACACCACTTTTGGCGAGTTCTCAACTCCGCTCTATCTTCATGGAAGATCAAATAGGGGCTCTTGTGAGACAAAGCCGCCAATTCAGACACCCGCCTTGCAGAGACCAAGGCCAACAGCATGATCACTTTCCAAGTAAGGAATTTCAACTCTACCTCCTATAAAGGTTCAAACCAATGATATTGAAGGAACTGCAATACCACATTAAGATCCTATGGTGACACAGGGGGCAGAAAAGGAGGTTGGATGTGCAATTCGCCTTTCACGACTGTCTGAACTTCTGGAAGTGAGGCCAATTGTTTTTGGAAGAAAACTGATAAAGCCAAAATTTTAACTTTTACTTGAGCCCAGCTTTAGGCCCGCATCCACACTGGCTTGTAGAAAACGGAGAAAACGTCCTAACTGAAATTCTTCCGTAGGAGCCTTCTTGGATTTACACCAAGACACGTATTTTCTCCAAATACGGTGGTAATGTTTAGACGTTACTCCTTTTCTGGCCTGAATAAGAGCAGGGATGACTTCCTTGGGAATACCCTTTCGGGCTAGGATCCGGCGTTCAACCTCCAAGGCGTCAAACGAATTTGCGGTAAGTCTTGGAACACGCACAGCCCCTACCGTAACAGATCCTCCCTCAGAGGAAGAGGCCAGGGATCTCCTGTGAGTAATTCCTGAAGATCTGGATACTAAGCCCTCTTGGCCAATTCTGGAACAATGAGTATCGCTTGAACCTTTGTTCTTCTTATGATCTTTATCACCTTTGGAATGAGTGGAAGTGGAGGGAACACATAGACCGACTGAAACACCCACGGTGTCACTAGGGCATCCACCGCTATTGCTTGAGGGTCCCTCGACCTGGAACAATATCTCTGCAGTTTCTTGTTGAGGCGAGACGCCATCTTGTCTATTTTAGGAATTCTTCAACGACCTGTCACTTCTGTGAAAACCTCTGGATGAAGACACCACTCTCCTGGATGGAGAACGTGTCTGCCGAGGAAGTCTGCTTCCCAGTTGTCCACTCCTGGAACGAACATCGCTGACAGAGCGCGCATATGATTTCGTCGCCCAGTGGAAAACCTTTCTGGCTTCTGCCATTGCTGCTTCGGTTTTTGTTTGTTGAAAATCGTTATAAACGGCCCTTACCTCTAGACCGTTAATGTGGTAACAAGTATCCTAACTTGACCCTCTTCCTTGGATGTATTCCTCCTGTGTGACAGCTCCCCCGCCTCTAAGGCATGCATCCGTGGTCCCTAGGATCCAGTCCTGGAACCCGAACCAGCGCTTTTGAGAACTGCGCCGCTACCACAGGAGTGAAACTCTGGTCTTGAAAAAACAGGAATATCCCAGTTGGAAACTGGACCAACTGTCCAACTGGTCCCGCTAAAAACACTCTGGCTTTTAACCTGCTCACTGAATGGTCTCGTAGGCCGCAATCATCTTTTTCATCAACGGAATGCAATGATGGATTGACCCTGTTGCAGATCTGACCCGACTCTGGATCCTCAGAGCTTTTTCCACTGGAAGAAACAAACTCTCAACAGTTCTGTATCTATGTCAGGGAGAATGCAACGTTTTGCACCACTTGGTTTCTTGGGGTGTAGTACGGTATGCCGGTGCTCGGGCTCCCGGCGACCAGCATACCGGTGCCGGGAGCCCGAACGCCGGCATACCGACAGCGTGGGGAGCGCTAAGGAGCCCCTTTCAGGCTCGCTGCGCTCGCCACACTATTTTATTCTCCCTCCAGGGGGGGTCGTGGCCCCCCATGAGGGAGAATAGCTGTCGGTATGCCGGGTGTCGGGATTCCGGCGCCGGTATGTGCGCCAGGATCCTGACATTCGGAATACTGAAGACCACCCGGTTTCTTGACCTCGTCGTAATCAGGAGAGCATCACAGTACAGAATAATAATGACTCTTTTACTATCGAAGGAAAACCATCATACCGCCATCACTCCGGTGAATTGGTAATGACAATCCTGAATAGCAAACCCAGGCAAGCCTAATGCAGAAGAAACCGTAATTAGACCCCCTTTCTCCTTTTTCAGATTGGAGATCCCATCCCTGAGAGATTCCAGCTTGTAGTTCAACTTCTTAAGTAGAAATTTTTGGGATTTTAGAGATAGGATTGTTCTGACCAAGCCGTCCGGCCTCGGGAGCACGAAAAAGATTGAATAACAGCTTCTTCTTTTTTTCGTGTGTGTGACTTGGACAGCAGGACAATGACCTGATCCTGACACAACTCTTGTAATGCGTCGCATACTACCTCCCCGTCCAGAGGAGAATCGGTAAGGTCTATTTGAAAAAATTGGTGCGGGGAAACGTCTGGAAACTGCAGTATGTCCCCCTTGGGACTTTATTCTTAAACTCACTGGTCTATGTCCGTTTCAGGACTGACTGAAGAGTATTATACGTGGTCCCACCGGTGTGGGCACCCGCAAGATAGACCCAGCGTCATGCGGTGGATGTGGCAGAAACAGAGGATGATTTCTGCGTCTGCGAACTTGAAAAGACTGCTGACCTCTTACCTTTTCACCTTCCTCTACCTGCAAAGAATGGGAAATCCGCATCTATTCGGTCAAAATGACTGCATCCTACAATAATGCGTCACCAACCGTTGTGAGGGAACATAGGGCAAGAAGGTAGACTTACCAGTGGTATCTGCCGAGATCAACTTAACAAGGCCATCCCCAAACCAGGTTTCACCTTCATAGGGAAGAGACTCCAGTTCTTCTCTGAGTCAGCCTCAGCATTCCATTGGTGAATCCACAACGCCCTCCTACTCGAGACCGCCATGGAATTGGCCCACGAACACAAGAGTCCTATATCCCTTGTGGTCGCACGGCAGTCTGCTGCAATGTTATAGATATGACCCAACTTAAGGAGTACCCTGCATACAACTACTCCCCCATGCACACGTAATGCTAGTATAATCAACGAACACGCGGACACATAATTAGAGTATCACATATCTTCCTGCATACGATCCTTTGTGACAGGGCCCTGTGCAGAACAGGGGGTGACTCTCACTTAATTCTATCCACGGCGGGAAAAGAATAAACACTCGGAATCCTCTTGAGGATTTGAAAACATCTTGTCACGGCCGCTCAGCACATAACTTTACCTCAGCATTCATTATACATTTTTATATATATACATATATATATATATATACACACCTTTAAATACACCTATACACACAAATATCTATATATATATCTATATCTATCTATCTATCTATATATATCTATATATATATATCTATATCTATATATATCTATATATATATACAGGTTGAGTATCCCTTATCCAAAATGCTTGGGACCAGAGGTATTTTGGATATGGGATTTTTCCGTATTTTGGAATAATTGCATACCATAATGAGATATCATGGTGATGGGACCTAAATCTAAGCACAGAATGAATTTATGTTTCATATACACCTTATACACACAGCCTAAAGGTAATTTTAGCCAATATTTTTTATAACTTTGTGCATTAAACAAAGTGTGTCTACATTCACACAATTCATTTATGTTTCATATACACCTTATACACACAGCCTGAAGGTCATTTAATACAATATTTTTAATAACTTTGTGTATTAAACAAATTTGTGTACATTGAGCCATCAAAAAACAAAGGTTTCACTATCTCACTCTCACTCAAAAAAGTCCGTATTTCGGAATATTCCGTATTTCGGAATATTTGGATATGGGATACTCAACCTGTATCTCTATCTATCTATATATATATATATATATATATATATATATATATAAAACTCATATATAAATATCCCTTTTAACGGGAACAGCAGGGTCCCTAGGACGTTAATACGTTCTTAATGTGTATGAAACATGTACTGAATGCCGACTTTGTGGATCTAGTCAGGAAACATTATGGTCGACATAAGAAACAGTATTCGTGTCGATGTCCGGGAGTAGTAACTGGGCAAAAATAAGAATTTACTCACCGGTAATTCTATTTCTCGTAGTCCGTAGTGGATGCTGGGTACTCCGTAAGGACCATGGGGAATAGACGGGCTCCGCAGGAGACTGGGCACTCTAAAAGAAAGATTAGGTACTATCTGGTGTGCACTGGCTCCTCCCTCTATGCCCCTCCTCCAGACCTCAGTTAGGGAAACTGTTCCCGGAAGAGCTGACACTACAAGGAAAGGATTTGGAATCCAGGGTAAGACTCATACCAGCCACACCAATCACACCGTACAACTCGTGATAACTATACCCAGTTAACAGTATGAATAACAACTGAGCCTCACTGAACAGATGGCTCATAACAATAACCCTTTAGTTAAGCAATAACTATATACAAGTATTGCAGAAAATCCGCACTTGGGACGGGCTCCCAGCATCCACTACGGACTACGAGAAATAGAATTACCGGTGAGTAAATTCTTATTTTCTCTGACGTCCTAGTGGATGCTGGGTACTCCGTTAGGACCATGGGGATTATACCAAAGCTCCCAAACGGGCGGGAGAGTGCGGATGACTCTGCAGCACCGCATGAGCAAACTCAAGGTCCTCCTCAGCCAGGGTATCAAACTTGTAGAATTTTGCAAACGTGTTTGACCCCGACCAGGTAGCAGCTCGGCAAAGTTGTAATGCCGAGACCCCTTGGGCAGCCGCCCAAGAAGAGCCCCCTTCCTCGTGGAATGGGCTTTTAGTGATTTAGGATGCGGCAGTCCAGCCGCAGAATGTGCAAGTTGAATCGTGCTACAGATCCAGCGAGCAATAGTCTGCTTAGAAGCAGGAGCACCCAGCTTGTTGGGTGCATGCAGGATAAACAGCGAGT
The DNA here is from genome assembly GCF_028390025.1 of Pseudophryne corroboree. Lineage (NCBI taxonomy): Eukaryota > Metazoa > Chordata > Amphibia > Anura > Myobatrachidae > Pseudophryne > Pseudophryne corroboree. The sequence continues at coordinate 199,999,154 of NC_086444.1, forward strand.
CAGTATTTCTGACTCTATCCGTCCTGGAAACATAGATTTACAGGGCCCCGACTACGTCCAGCAACTTGGAATCCTCCAAGTCCCGAGTAGCCGCAGGCACCACAATAGGTTGGTTCAAATGAAACGCTGATACCACCTTAGGGAGAAATTGGGGACGAATCCTCAAATCTGCCCTGTCCATATGGAAGATCAGATAAGGGCTTTTACATGACAAAGCCGCCAATTCTGACACACCCCTAGCCGAAGCCAAGGCCAAAAACATGACCACTTTCCACGTGAGATACTTCAACTCCACGGGCTGAAGTGGCTCAAAACAATGTGATTTTAGGAAATCCAACACTACGTTGAGATCCCAAGGTGCCACTGGAGGCACAAAAGGGGGCTGAATATACAGCACTCCCTTAACAACGTCTGAACTTCAGGCAGCGTCTTTCCTAGCCTTTAACAGCGTAGGAATCACTTAATCTGGAATGCCCTTTTCCGTTAGGATCCGGCGTTCAACCGCCAAGCCTTCAAACGCAGCTGCGGTAAGTCTTGGAACAGACAGGGCCCCTGCAGTAGCAAGTCCTGTCTGAGAGACAGAGGCCATGTGTCCTCCGAGATCATTTCTTGTAGTTCTGGGTACCAAGTTCTTCTTGGCCAATCCGGAACTACGAGTATAGTTCTTACTCCTCTCTTACTTACTATCCTCAGTACCTTGGGTATGAGGGGAAGAGGAGGGAACACATAAACCGACTGGTACACCCACGGTGTCACTAGTGCGTCCACAGCTATCGCCTGAGGGTCTCTTGACCTGGCGCAATACTTTTTTAGCTTTTTGTTGAGGCGGGACGCCATCATGTCCACCTGTGGCCGTTCCCAACGGTTCACAATCTGCGTGAAGACTTCTGGATAAAGTCCCCACTCTCCCGGGTGGAGATCGTGCCTGCTGAGGAAGTCTGCTTCCTAGTTTTCCACACCCGGAATGAACACTGCTGACAGTGTTAGCACGTGATACTCCGCCCATCGGAGAATCCTTGTGGCTACTGCCAACGCCATCCTGCTTCTTGTGCCGCCTTGTCGGTTTACATGGGCGACAGCCGTGATGTTGTCTGACTGAATCAGCACCGGCTGGTTTTGAAGCAGGGGTTCTGCTTGACTTAGGGCATTGAAAATGGCCCTTAGGTCCAGAATATTTATGTGTAGGGAAGTCTCCTGACTCGACCGTTGTCCTTGGAAGTTTCTTCCCTGAGTGACTGCTCCCCAACCTCGGAGGCTTGCATCCGTGGTCACCAGGACCCAGTCCTGAATGCCGAATCTGCGGCCCTCGAGAAGATGAGCACTCTGCAGCTACCACAGCAGAGACACCCTGGCCCTCGGGGACAGGGTGATCAGCCGATGCATCTGAAGATGCGATCCTCACTTGTCTAACAGGTCCCACTGAAAATTCCTTGCATGGAACCTGCCGAAGGGAACTGCTTCGTAAGAAGCTACCATCTTTTCCAGGACTCGCGTGCAATGATGCACCGACACCTGTTTTGGTTTCAGGAGGTCTCTGACCAGAGATGACAACTCCTTGGCCTTCTCCTCCGGGAGAAACACCTTCTTCCGTTCTGTGTCCAGAAACATGCCCAATATCAGCAGACGCGTCGTAGGAACCCGCTGCGACTTTGGGATATTCAGAATCCAGCCGTGCTGTTGTAGCACTTCCTGAGATAGTGCTACTCCGATCAACGACTGCTCCTTGGACCTCGCCTTTATAAGGAGATCGTCCAAGTACGGGATAATTATAACTCCCTTCTTTCGAAGGAGTATCATCATTTTGGCCATTACCTTGGAACACACCTTCGGTGCCGTGGACAGACCAAACGGCAACGTCTGGAATTGGTAATGGCAGTTCTGTACCAGAACCCTGAGGTACTCCTGGTGAGTGGGTAAATGGGGACATGAAGGTAAGCATCCATGATGTCCAGTGACACCATAATATCCCCCTCTTCCAGGCTTGCAATAACCACCCTGAGCGATTCTATTTTGAACTTGAACTTCCTTATATAAGTGTTCAAGGATTTCAATTTTAGAATGGGTCTCACCGAACCGTCTGGTTTCGGTATCACAAACATTGTGGAATAGTAACCTCGTCCCTGTTGAAGGAGAGGCACTTTGATTATCACCTGCTGGAGGTACAGCTTGTGAATTGCCGCCAGTACTACCTCCCTTTCCTTGGGAGTAGCAGGCAAGGCTGATTTGAGGTAACGGTGAGGGGGAGACGTCTCGAACTCAAGCTTGTATCCCTGAGATACCTGTAGAGCCCAGAGATCCACCTGTGAGCGAACCCACTGGTCGCTGAAGTTCCGGAGACGGGCCCCCACCGCACCTGGCTCCACCTGTGGAGCCCCAGCGTCATGCGGTGGACTTAGTGGAAGCAGGGGAGGATATTTGTTCCTGGGAACTGGCTGTCTGGTGCAGCTTTTTCTAGAAGCTCAGGAGAGCCCCTAGTGTGCAACCAGCTCGGGCCGGGCACAGATTCTAACTGAGGTCTGGAGGAGGGGCATAGAGGGAGGAGCCAGTGCACACCAGATAGTACCTAATCTTTCTTTTAGAGTGCCCAGTCTCCTGCGGAGCCCGTCTATTCCCCATGGTCCTTACGGAGTACCCAGCATCCACTAGGACGTCAGAGAAATAACATTTATGCGATCCCGAGGGGTCTGAGGGAAATCTATTCTATGAATATGACACCCTCCATCAATATTACTACGTCTGTGTTCGTGCCACAGACCTATGCAACCTTACTATACATACATATACATATAGGTATAGCCTTTTCTCATATGCAGGGCCGGCTCCAGGCATGTTCGAATAGAGTGGCCGCGCAGGGCGCCACCCTTAATGGGCGCCGCCATATTCGTACCTGGAGCTGACCCTGCTGTGCAGCTCTCCCCGGCCTTTAACTGTGGTGCGCGATATGTGCGCTGCGCGGCGCTGGCGTCTGACGTCAGATGCCGGCGCCGCGCGCATAGAGCACACCACCGTAAGTCCCAAGCCTGCAGACAGCCACACTCCCGCGCATCGATCACACCATCGTTGGAAGAGTCCTCCGGTCCCGGCCCGCGCCCTTTGACAGCAGCACTCCCTCCCTCCCGCGCCGCAGGTATTGTGGGGGGCATTTATGGATCTGTCACTGTGGGATCATATCTGCACTGTGGGGCCATCTGCACTGTGGGGGCATTAATGGATCTGTCACTGGGGGCATATCTGGCACTGTGGGGGCATTTATGGATGTCACTGGGGGCATATCTGGCACTGTGGGGTCATCTGCACTGTGGGGGCATTTATGGATCTGTCACTGTGGGGGCATATCTGGCACTGTGGGGTCAGCTGCACTGTGGGGGGCATTTATGTATCTTGCACTGTGGGGGCATTTATGTATCTGGCACTGTGGGGGCATATCTGGCACTGTGGGGTCATCTGCACTGTGGGGGCATTTATGGATCTGTCACTGTGGGGGCATATCTGGCACTGTGGGGTCATCTGCACTGTGGGGGCATTTATGGATCTGTCACTGTGGGGGCATATCTGGCACTGTGGGGTCATCTGCACTGTGGGGGCATTTCTGGATCTGTCACTGTGGGGGCATATCTGGCACTGTGGGGTCAGCTGCACTGTGGGGGCATTTATGTATCTGGCACTGTGGGGGCATATCTGCACTGTGGGGGCATATCTGGCACTGTGGGGTCATCTGCACTGTGGGGGCATAAACGGATCTGTCACTGTGGGGGCATATCTGGCACTGTCGGGTCAGCTGCACTGTGGGGGGCATTTATGTATCTTGCACTGTGGGGGCATTAATGTATCTGGCACTGTGGGGGCATTTATGTATCTGCACTGTGGGGGCATTTATGTATCTGCACTGTGGGGGCATTTATGTATCTGGCACTGTGGGGGCATTTATGTATCTGGCACTGTGGGGGCATTTATGTATCTGGCACTGTGGGGGCATATCGGCACTGTGGGGGCATTTATGTATCTGGCACTGTGGGGGTATATCTGCACTGTGGGGGCACTTATTTATCTGGCACTGTGGGGGCATTTATTTATCTGGCACTGTGGGGGCATTTATTTATCTGGCACTGTGGGGGCATTTATTTATCTGGCACTGTGGGGGCATTTATGTATCTGGCACTGTGGGGGCATTTATGTATCTGGCACTGTGGGGGCATTTATGTATCTGGCACTGTGGGGGCATTTATGTATCTGGCACTGTGGGGGCATTTATGTATCTGGCACTGTGGGGGCATATCTGCACTGTGGGGGCATTTATTTATCTGGCACTGTGGGGGTATATCTGACACTGTGGGGGCATTTTTGTATCTGGCACTGTGGGGTCATATCTGCACTGTGGGGGCATTTATGTATCTGGCACTGTGGGGGCATTTATGTATCTGGCACTGTGGAGGCATTTATGTATCTGGCACTGCTGGGGGGCATTTATGTATCTGGCACTGTGGGGACATATCTGGCACTGTGTGGCCATTTATGTATCTGGCATTGCTGGGGGGCATGTCACGTGTTGCTGGCACTGCTGGGGGGCATGTCACGTGTTGCTGGCACTGCTGGGGGGCATGTCACGTGTAGCTGGCACGGCTGGGGAGCATATCATGTAGTGTTCCCGCTAGGCAATGTGTCTCAGTGCTCTGCCTGTCGCAAAGTGTCTCAGTGCTCTGTCTGGCGCAATGTGTATTAGCTGCACTACTGTGTGGTGTAATGCGAATTGCCACTATTATGTGGCCACGCACCTTCCCCACGAAGCAATGCCCCTAAATTTTTGCTGCGCGCCTTCGGCGCGCACTATCCTTTCTTTAGCTTGTAGGTAGGGGAGCACCAAGCATTCCAGTATGTACATCATTTTGCCCTCCTAACTTCAAAATGTGCCCTCCCTGTGATCAGCACCCTGCCCTAAAAAGTGAACACTATCATGTGTAGCTGGCACTGCTGGGGGGTATATTGTGTGTAGCTGGCACTGCTGGGGGGCATGTCATGTGTAGCTGGCATGGCTGCGGGGCATGTCATGTGTAGCTGGCACGGCTGCGAGGCATGTCATGTGTAGCTGGCACTGCTGCGGGGCATGTCATGTGTAGCTGGCACTGCTGGGGGGCATATCATATCTAGCTGGCACTGCACATTATGTTTATCTGACACTATACTGGAGACATTGTGTGTAAGGAACACTACTGTGGCTTTTATGTGTAAGGCTGCTAATTGTGTGCGTAGAGGAGGTGTGAAAATATATTTATAGTCTGATAATATGAAGTGACAAGGCAACGCCCACTTTTCCGGAGGCCACGCCCACTTTTTCTGGAGCGCGCGCGCATAGGGGTTGGGAGGGGGGCGCTTTTACATTTTCTCGCTCAGGGTGCTGGTAGGCCTGGAGCCGGCTCTGCTCATATGCATCACATTATCATGCCAATTTTTACCCAGTCAGATATTGTTGGTGCTAACAGGGTCACCACCACACGTCTGTGTCTCCCATATAGTTTTCTCTTGGGAAGAACATACATCTACTGACATGTTGACACTTATTCACATGTACCAAGTACCATTAGGAGTCGGCGGTGCCGACAGTCATTCCCACAGCTGTTTGTGGCAGAGTACTCAGCTTCAGATATGCCGACACATGTGTACCAAACACCTTACAATGGCTATAAGGGATGGACCCCAGTACATTCTGTCAGGGAAACACAGAAGGAGTTTGCCAGCTCATTTCCACAGCGTTCATTATATAATGTGCTTTTTTATTTTTAACTTATAATGCACCAAACAACTGTGCCCCCCCCCCCCCTCGTTTTTCACTGTGATCTGTACAGCAGTATTTTGGAAGGACCAGCGTCTCTGTGAGGAGAAAATGGCGCTGAAATGAGCTGTGAGAGGTAAGCCCCGCCCCCTTAATGGCGCGCTTCAGCCCGGCTATTTCTTACATATATTTATACTGGCAGGGGTTAAATCTAGTGCCTGGGCACTTATATATTCATTTGCTAGTCTCTGTTGAGGATTTATATGCTGCCCAGGGCGCCCCCCCGCGCCCTGCAACCTACAGTGCCTGTGTGTGTGAGAGCATGGCGCACAGCGCGTCCGCTGTGCGGTACCTCAAAGCCGTCACTGAAGTCTTCTGATCTTCTTCTACTCTGCCTTCTGGCTCTGCAAGGGGGGTGACGGCGGGCTCTGGGAACGAGCATCTAGGCGTACCTAGCGATCAGACCCTCTGGAGCTAATGGTGTCCTGTAGCCAAAGAAGCAGAGCCTTGAAACTCACAGAAGTAGGTCTGCTTCTCTCCCCCAGTCTCACGATGCAGGGAGCCCGTTGCCAGCAGGTCTCCCTGAAAATAATAAACCTAACATAAAGTCTTTTCAGAGAAACTCAGTAGAGCTCCCCTGTGTGTGACCAGTCTCACTGGGCACAGAATCTAAACTAAACTGGAGTCTGGAGGAGGGGCATAGAGGGAGGAGCCAGTTCACACCCATTCAAAGTCTTAAAGTGCCCATGTCTCCTGCGGATCCCGTCTATACCCCCCCATGGTTCTTGAAGCGTCCTCAGCATCCTCTAGGACGTATGAGATAGATAGATAGATAGATAGATAGATAGATAGATAGATAGATAGATAGATAGATAGATAGATAGATAGAGATATCTCTCTCTTATTGCTGTCTATTGGTTTACAAAAATGATCAAGCTTTATGTAAAAGTAGAGTGACGACAATACTGTAAGGTACATTTAAATAACCTCTAAAACCTTTGTGCTCAGTATAAGGGCTCCGGCAGCTGTGCTGCATTTTCTGCAATCTCCAAGTGACCTCAACTCCTGGCCACGGACCAAGAAAATGTCAAAAATCATACCGCTTAACACATCTGAAAGCACAACAGTGTGGAGGTATGTATATACGCATTCCATTTAAACTTAAACAAACTATTTTAATAAAAACCATGAAAAAAATCATCACTTTTCAGAGACACTTTATAATAGCAACCTGATGTAGATAGTCAGCACCTTTCCACTGTGATTTAGGAAAGGTCCAAGTCTCAGAATTCCAGTTGAGTAACAGTAAAGCATGTGGTCATCGTATACTTGGGTACAAACAGTGCACTAAAACATTGATATGTTACTAAAAAATTAAATGCATGTGTCTGGCGTTATTGACGATCACCTGCCAATTTCTTTAACACAGATGTATTAACCTGGAGAAGTAATAAACCAGTGATAAATGCAAGGTGATACACACACCAGCCAATCAGCTCCAATATTTAAATTAACAGTTAGGAGCGGATTGGCTGGTGCATGTATCACCTTGCATTTATCACTCGTTTATCACTTCCTTATGCCTTCTCCAGGTTAATACATCTGCCCCAAGATTTGCAGCTTATATTTTTCATATTTGCTTCTTACTGTTATATTTAACTGTTGCTATTAGTTCAGACAAAATCAATGATTCTTGTTCTGTAGCTATGGGGAAAATATAACTGCCTGCAAAATACATGCATCGGCAAGTCTGCCCAATGTTTCAAAGTGGTAGTCCTTTAAAAGGCAAAACAAGGTTTTTTTTGCCTTTTAAATGATTGCCCCTTTAAAACATTGGGCACACTCACTGGAAAACTCACCGACGCCTGCATCTCGCAGGCTTTTACATTTTCCTCTATATTCATGTCAACAGTTTTGATGTCAATATTAGAGCTTAGGCTGGAGTTTTGGGCAGGAGGGTCAGCATTAGGCTGCAGAAAGGGCGGGGTAAGGAGCAGGTAAGTCATCCCTCAGCCACCAGGGACCAAATGTCGACATTCTAACCTGTCGACATTTGTTCACTGTCCACATGATTAATGTCGAAGTTTCAAAATCGACATTATGACCAATATATATATAATATTATATATACATGGCCAAGTTAGTGCTTGAAGAAGTAACTATAGCAACATTTATTAAAACAAAAACTTTATTAATCTTTGTGTGCACAAGCACTGGCTGTATATTCTGGCAACCAGGGATGAGCACTGACCATTCATAACTTGTGATTTCCGATCTGCGCTCTATATCTAGGTATCGCAGCCCTGATAATGATGGAGGTGTCCAGTGCCTGCGTCATGCCAGTTATCTCCCTACTTTCACACATACAGGGAAGCGCAGTGATGGCTATTGACGGCTGTACCATCGATGGGCAATAGTTTTAGACAACTTGTAGAAAAGCCTAGATGGTTCAACCATTGTTGGCTGAGTGCTGCACATGGGCAGACTTCTGCCATCGGACCGGTGCCGCCAATGTGACACTACCCTTCAACATCAATCACTATCATGCGGTTAGATTCATGCACATTTTTTCTGGTCTCAAGTATCATTTCAAACCATCACGATGTTGCGGATCTTGTGCGCGGCAGGGCGACCAATCCACTCGTAGGAAGCCAGCAAGGTTAGATGGTAAAAGTACAGGACTACCAAACAGCACTGAGCAATAATGTGAGGTGCCTGTCATACTGATGTAGGAAGAATTTGGTTTCAGAGGAATCCAAGACTTGTTAAATTGAATAAATCAATATCTGCGAGCCTGAAAACACTGTTTTCTTACCTTTACACAGGCGTATAATTGAATTATGTGCACTTAAGGACTATGTGGCAGCACCTCTCCACACTCCCCAGCCTGTCACAAACAAAGCCTTAAAATATCTGAAAAATGGACGCTTTCCCCCCTCACATTTGTGTCTGTCAGATGTTTTTACCTGCATAAATGGCTGAGCATCCATTAAGGCTACATGAGAAGCATCAACTTAATGCCAAAAGCTCATGACCTCACCAGCAGGACAATTAAGTAATCTGGGACATTCATGCTCACGCGCTTACATCTTGTGACAACATAAGTACATACTATGCCTGAATTTAACACATCCAAATGAATGTCTGTGTCAAAACGCAAGCATTGTTGTGAGATGTTTCTAGGACACTGCGTCTCCAGCCCTGCATTAGAGTGCAGGGATTGCATGACCAAATGCTAACATTCAGATCTAACCTCTTCTATTTCCTGTCATGACTGAACAGCGGGTAACCTGAAAATGCTGCTTTTCAGCAGTGCTATAGTTCTACACTGACCAGTTTATTTATTAAAATAGTCCAAGTAGTCTGTAGCCCGCACCAACGAATCAGAGATTAGATTTCATTATTCTGACTACACTGAAGTACTGAAAGCCAATCTATTTGCACCATGTTTTGGGTTTGGAAACAAGTGAGGTGATCAAGGGCAACGAATGTATCATAATACTAATCAATTGTATATGTGGATCTGATTTAGAGTTGCAAGCAAAGCCAAAAAGCACATAACTGGTCAAAACCATTGTGCACTGTAGGTGGGGCAGATGTAACGTGCAGCTAGATTTAGATTTGGGCGGATTATATTTTTTTCTGTGCAGGGTAAATACTGGCTGCTTTTGCATGTATCCCACACATACTGGACAGCTTTCTTTTTACATTGCAATTTAGATTTCAGTTTGAACACACCTCACCCAAATGTAACTCTCTCTGCACATGTTACATCTGCCCCACCTGCAGTACAACATGGTTTTGCCCATTTGTGTGCTTTTTGGCTTTGCTTGCAACTCTCAATCAGGCCCTGTGTGAGCTTTTATAACATTACCAATGTGCAGATATTTTAGGCTGTGTACATACCTCCCAACCTTCTGCCTTTGGGGGTCGGGACACTCGTGTGACCCGATAAAGGGGTGTGGCATATTGTGGAGTCGGTGTGGCCTTCGTGGCATTGACCCATGGTGCAGCATTTTTTGGGGCGAGTCCAGCGCTCTCGGAGCAGCTGGGCAGCCCTCTGCTAGCCTCCCAGGAGTGAATACATGCCGTGCGCTTGATCAAAGCCTCCCCAACTGCCCCCCCATCCGCTGGACACTGCTGCCCGAGGACGGGGCTGTGTCCAAATAGCGGGACTGTCGGGAGGTATGCTGTGTATACTTTACTTTGGTACTAGCATACTTCCCAAACCACAAAATAGTGGACCTGCTTTAGAGGAGCCAGAGCTGACCGAAGGTTTTAGTACTGCGTATGTGCCGCAATGGTCTTGTAAAGATGGTCCAAGACAGAATTATTAGACACAGAGTGATTGACAGACGGTGGACATTTAGGGGCGGTAACGGGGGTTGGTTCCAAAAACGCAGGTTTGTCGGACCCTTTTAGATGCGTGTATCTGCCAGCTACTGCGTCTTTCCACACAAATTCCCTGATACGGGCATCTTAATCCAGACGGCCATTCTAAGAAACCTGAGGCTTCTTGCTCAGAGGTCCGATATGCGACCAATGTTATCGATGTTGCGCCTTCGTACGTAGCACTGAGATGTCGAATGTGGGTGTCTCAGTACACAACCTGGTGACTGCGACATTTGCAGCCGTGACAGGAAGTGCGTGGTACTCTGAATCACGCTCAGTGTCCCCCTAATCTTTACAACTTAATTATACATTTCTACTCAACTGTACGCAGGGCCGGTGCTAGGGTGTTCGGCGCCCCTCTGCAAACTCTAAATTTGCGCCCTCCCTTACTTTACAAAGGGACAGCGCGCGTCTCTGGTGCACACCAAAAAAGGAGTGTCGTTTTACACGGAAGGGGCATGGCCACACAATAGTACACTCATTTCAAATGACGCCACAGTAGCACAATCTTATTCACACAACACCGCACGTAGTAGTGCTTCTTATACACAAAATCCCCCCTGTAGTAATGCCGCTTACACAAAATCCCCCCTGTAGTAGTGCCGCTTACACAAAATCCCCCCTGTAGTAATGCCACTTACACAAAATCCCCCCTGTAGTAATGCCGCTTACACAAAATCCCCCCTGTAGTAGTGCCGCTTACACAAAATCCCCCCCGTAGTAAAGCCGCTTACACAAAATCCCCCCCTTAGTAAAGCCGCTTACACAAAATCCCCCCCGTAGTAATGCCGCTTACACAAAATCCCCCCTGTAGTAGTGTCGCTTACACAAAATCCCCCCTGTAGTAGTGTCGCTTACACACATTTTGCCCACCCAGTGTCACACACACTCTTTCTCAAGCTCACATACTCTTTACATCTTCTTACCAAAAAGAAATCTGGCTGGCCGTTGCTGTCCATCCTCCTGTTCTTCCTCATGATCAGCCTGGTCCTATGTAGGCCCGCCCCTCTGTTCCGTGTAGCCCCACCCACTTTCCGGGTCTTCCTTCCTGGCCTGCACAGTGCACACTCTGGCTCTGCGCTATACAGTCAGGGAGGGGGAGAGGAAACTGAAAGCCGCCGGCACTGCTGCCTGTCACAGTGTGACAGGCACAGCAGCCGGCAGCAGCAACAGGGGGGACAGGCGACACATCAGCGGGGATGCAGAGCAGGGAGAGCGCCTCTCCTGCCTCGCGCCTACCTGCACCGCATCCGTTTGCTGAGCGGTTAGCGCCGGGCCTGACTGTACGCACTTAAAACATAACAATTTTTATGTGCAAAAACACTGCGTGCCTACCACGAACAATTCTTTAGTAAAGTGAAAAAGAGTGCTACAACTTTCATGTGAACGCTGATCCTAAAGAGTTAGTCACGTATAACATATTTGAAAAACGGTCTCATTTTCTCCCCCCATACGATGGCAGAAACACTTCTACACAGCAATTAACAGGTTTTTTCAAGAGACCTCACAGAACTGAAGCATGCTACGCAAGCCTGAAAATGTGCTAGCAAAACAGAAGGAATAATGAGGACAACTGCGTAACTCAAGAGAACGAACACAACTTTACAGACCTCAATGTGCTCATTTCCATTTGGTACTGGTATAAAGGGACTAGATGCCAGAGATTATAGAACGATCTAATGTTCTGAAGAAGCCAAATTAGCCCTAAGAAATAAACGGATACCACAATCTCTAGTGTCATACCAACTGTTAATCCTTTTGTTGCTCGAAAAGATTTTGCTATGAGCTACAATCACTACAAAGACTGTGTTTTTTAATCAACTAACAAAATGTACATGAATAATCATTAATAACAGCTCAAAGTTGCAAATTATTCCATTTGAGACCTCTACTAAAGTCATTAACAATGTTCAAAACTAAAGATGAATAAAAAAAAAAGAAACATGAAGGTACAGAATATTTGTTTTATAACTTAATAGAAGACACATTCAGAGTATATCAAATAAAAACTACAAAAACAAAATAAAAAACTGTCACACAAAACCATTTGCAAGGAGACACTGATTTCACCGAGCCCGCTACAGCAGTGATAGGCGATAAGTTACATTTCAGGAGCCACAAGGGTGGCCCTTTATCCTTCCACAAGGCCACACATTACCTGAACTTCTGTGATAAATTAAAATAGTACATTCAATCGAAGAGATCTCTATCAGTAGTAACATATCAGCAGAAATTTTAAACAAGTGTCACAAGCTATGAGAAACAAAGGAGGTGGAGACGACAGGCAAAGGCTTGGAGGACTGCATGCGCCCTTGAGACTCTGGTGGGGGTCCCTCTGCACATGGGAGATATACAGATGTTTAAGAGATCTTGCGCTTGTGTAGTGGGGCTAGCCGGGAGGTAATACAGCGCATCAGCACTCAGGGGCGCCGACAGCCATACCGGGCCCAGGTACTGGGGAAGAGGGGCATGGCCAATGCAGGGAGGTGTGGCCAGCCCCCCTCCCTAGGAAATATTAATAGTTTCTTTGTGTCCGTGAATCGGCCGTGAGTGCCGCACGGTCCGGGCCAGGTGACTATCATTTGGCAGTGGCCTCTGAATGGGGGGAGCGGGTGCAATAACTCATCCCCCACACATCACGCAGGGAAATAGAGGACACTGCTTCTGCAGTTGTCTCTCTCTCCCACTGCAGCACACAGTAGCGTGTGCTGGGCTTCGGAGAGATGCTGCTACAGCAGTTAGTCCTCTTTCTCCCGCACCCAGAGCCGGCCCTAACCAATATGATGCCCTAGGCAAGATTTTGCCTGGTGCCCAAAAAAACACCACCGATAGTTCCGCCTCTGACCCTGCACCCCTTTCCCAGCACCATCACCCCTCACCCATAGCAGTCCTCATTTTGGTTCTCCTACCTCCTATATTTTAAATAGGAACAGTGCGCACGTTCTGTGCACAGCCCAAAAAAGGGGCGTGTTCTTGTTGGGAAGGGGCATAGCCACACAATAGTAACCACAATTCCAATTACGCCACACAGTAGTGCAACTTTATTCATATTTTATCATGCGATAGTGTCTCTTATTCACATTACACCACACAGTAGTGCCCTTTCTATACATTACGCCACACAGTAGTGCCCTTTCTATACATTACGCCACACAGTAGAGCACCTTATATACATAATGCCACACATTAGTAATGCCTTTATACACATAATACCACACAGTAATGCCCCTTACACATATGACACACATCATTAATGTCCTTATACACATAATACACCTTACACATTATGCCAACCTTTATTAATGCACTTATACACATAATGACACACACAGTGCCCCTTACAAATATGCCAGACATTATTACTGCACTTATACACAAAATGACACACACAGTGGGCGGGATGTACTAAAGCAAAAATGCGGTAAAACCCCCGAAAACGGGGGTTTTACCTCATTTTCATATTTACTAAGACCCTACCGCAGCGTTTTCGGCGTCCAGGGTTTCGCCATCTCTGGATGGCGAAACCCTATAGAAGCCTATGGGCTTCTTTTCGCCGACCGCCGCAACCCGCCGACACCGTCGACCCCCGCCGCAGACGCCGACCCCCCTTCCCCCTGGCTTACCTTCCTCCAGGCTGCCCTGGACCCGGAAGGTAGTGTCCTCCTCCCCCTAGCAACGCAGCCGGACGTCCTTCCGGCTGCAGGGGGGAGGAGGAGGTGCCGGGGGCAGCCTGCTGCTGCTTCCCGGCATCTAGCCAGTGTGGGGACCCCGGGGAGGTGACGGAGACCCCCCGCAGACCACCTAACAGGTATCGCGGGGGGCCTCCGTCACCGCATCGCGATGTTGATCGCATATGTTAGTACATATGCGATCAACATCGCTGCGGTAACCGGCGAGGGGCGGCGATGTGTTAATACATCCCGCCCAGTGTGCCTTACACATATGCCACACATTAGTAATGCCCATATACACATAATGACACACAATGGGGGTAATTCAGACCTGATCATAGCAGCAAATTTGTTAGCAGTTGGGCAAAACTATGTGCACTTCGGGGGAGGGGGGGGGGGGGCAGATGTAACATTTGCCGAGTGAGTTAGATTTGGGTGCAGTGTGTTCAAACTGAAATCTAAATTGCAGTGTAAAAATAAAGCAGCCAGTAATTACCCTGCACAGAAGCACATCCAAATCTAACTCTCTCTGTACATGTTACATCTGCCCCACCTGCAGTGCACATGGTTTTGCCCAACTGCTAACAAATTTGCTGCTGCGATCACATCTGAATTATCCCCAATGTTCCTTATACATATGCCACACATTATTAATGCATTTACACACGACACACATAATGCCCCTTACACATATGCCAAACACTACTGCACAACCAACCCACACACACACACACACACACAGCCGCTAACACTGTGGCCTCTGCCTCTGCTTGGATACAGATGTGTCCTCATACATCTTGCCTCAATACGCCATGCAGCAGGAGATGCCTGGCATGAGTCAGCTGGCAGCTCTGCTAATGTTGGGCTAACGTTGGGCACCTTTTATGACGGAAATGCATCTTATTTGCATTACTATGTGGCTAGGATGCACAAGCAGCTTCTGCTGATTATAATGATATGCAGCATGCCAATATACTGTGTACCAACTGTGGCTGTATCTGCATACAAAATGCTATGTTACATTGATTTGCAGGAAAACACTGTAACAGAGCATTTCATATGCAGATAAAGCCGCAGTCACACACAGAATACAGGCATGCCGCATATCATTTTAATCAGCAGAAGATGCTTGTGCCCCATGGCATACCAAATGCCCTAGGCATTTGCCTAATTTGCCTATGCCTAGGGCTGGCTCTGCCCGCACCCACGTGGCTGCACGCTGTCTACAACTGGAGGGGGTAAGGGTGCAGGTCAGGTCTGGTTAACCTGTCTGGTTAAAGAGCAGTCGCTACCCCCCTCTCTGCACCACTGTCAGAACTATCGCAGCACGTTAAGTGCTCCTATAGTACATCTTCCTGTGTGTGCTGTTACTATTCTAAACTTGAAATAGAGATGGCCATTGACAGTTAGCAGCCACTGACTGTTTGGCCATGGATAGCTCCACCGTTTCTCTGCCATTGATGATGGAGGTCTAATGATGACTCAGGAATGTTCCTACTGAACGCTACTTAGCTTTTCCCTTCTAACACACAATGCTTAGCCCCACCTGCTGCTTTGATTGGCTAGCGGCTGTTTCATGTCCTAAGCAGAGATGCTCATTGATGATTTAAACCATCAGGGGTTTTCATGCCATTAATGGAAAGTATTGAGGGTGAACCATCTGATGGCCATCCCTAACTTGAATAGTTGTAGAACTTCCCTGCAAGAGATCCTGAGGGGAAGGTCTAAGGGGCAAATGTGATTCATTTCAACAGTGCCCCACCCTCTGCAGCAAAACGACGTGAATTGCAGCATTTGCATGACGTGACTTGAGTTATCACAGACTTTCCCGCCAGTGCACAGGGAAAGTGGATGGGATCCAGAAGATGGACTACTCACCAGGAAGTCTGGGAGAACTCTTAAAAACTATACAATTCAACAGGGAGAAACAGACAAGAGAGACTCTTCCAGGAGCACTCTTATTATAAATCAGATTTGAAAATACATAATGGACTGCACAAAAAGTGAGGAGAAATAGGATATACAATAAAATAGAACTTTAATATTTCTCCTTAAAATAGTTCAATAGTAAGAAGGGAGAAGGCGAGGATATATCAGTCCCCAAAGTGATCTGTGTATATAGGTATAGTATCTAGAAACAGGTATAAACGTTACCTGTTGTCCAGGTGAGAATATAGAAAAATTTTCTAATTGTGTATAGACTCTTTAGAGTAGTATTGGTACCCTGATTATCGCATGGGGGAGTATAAGTTTCACTAAGAAGCAGATCTCCAGCCCTATGAATTCTGTCTACAGCAAGTCCATTTTAACTGGGAATCGAACGTCAACACATTATACCTTACCCTCAGTGTTATAGGTTGGTAAGGATAAAAATTCCAGAAGCATCACCAATACAACTTTATAAAATGTATGATTTTACAGTCACAATATTGGTTATATATCAATTCTTGATATCACTCTGTAACTGGTGCGGACTCAATCTCATCCTTATGAGTAGGCATTTTTAAGTTTGAACAATTGAAAGAGAAGTCAGTGCTCACTTGTAGTGAGGCAATAAATAAACCTCTGCAAAGTGTGGACATAGTACAAAAATACTGGATTAATGCTGTAAGTTTATTACTGGACAGACTATAACTATGGTCAACTTGTGTAATAAAGTTATTACTACAATGCTTGAAATCAGGGCTGAATGGGACTACAGCTCTAGACTCTGTATACAAATAGGCCCATCATGACTAGAGCATGATGACGTCTAGTTACCTAGCTGTCCATATACCATATGTATTAAACTTGTATTTCTATGTCCCTCACATTATTTTGCAATCTTTGTACTTTTGTGTATTTCAAGAGACATTGGAACATATACTGGTCACATGGCACTGACCATACCCACACATCACTGGTCACACCTCCTCACAACAGGCCATTAATCATTATCAGCCCTAGGGCCCTTAATCTGGCGTGCCTGAAATGTATAAATACCATACTAATATCCATGATTGTTTACCATAGCTGCAATGGCGTCCAGTTTCTCATTTAGGGACATCTCCGGAAAATACGGCTGTTTTTGGTAGACATAGGACATTTTACTGCTGCCAAGCACCACACGAGATAGTGTATAGGGAAAACAATCGCCTATATAAAAAGGACAACAAAGGTACAAGAACTGGTGCTGCTCTCTATTTTACTAAACATAAACCATTTTTCCTTCTTTAAAAAAAAAACTAAACCTATAATTTCTTATAAATTAATATTCATTTATTTTTATCTAATTTTGCACCTGTCCAGGCTTCCATTGCAATGTGCAAGCACGTTCCAGCAATGGGAGACATGGATTTTCCCAATGAAGCTTTAAGATTCCATGTTTAAGTTTATATTATTAAATAGACCCGAGAAAGATTTACCATAGTGATAGATTTTTGTAATCAGGCCTATTTAAGAGTAAGACGCCTAAAATTAAAGGCATCACAACAAAAAGGAGTTTCCACAGTGATTTGAAATTAGGAGGGACCAAGTCATAGTTAAGTCTAAACTGCAGTAGTCAACTTAAGCTGCCCAGTATTTGTGTGCTACATGCAGAACATCCAGTATTTTTCCTGCATGAACCCCCCCCCACCCAAAAAAAAACAAAAACAAAAAACAAACCAGAAAGACATTTGTGCCCCATCTACATCAGAACATGGTTGGTCCAAGAGCAGATTTGCTCCCTTTTCCATGCTTTACTCCTAGCTCTAAATGAGGCCCCTTGTGTGCATCACACTGAGGCTGCAAGGATTAAATTAGCAATTATGTGCCAGGGTTTTAATTTAGGATAAGAGGGGCTGCAGTACTGAGTTAGTGGGTGATCTTAAATAGAATTAGAGTATAGATGTAGAGACATAATAAATTAGGATTTTCAGAATAGTTATATAATTATTTAATTCCTATTGTGTCGTTTTATCTTTTTTGACTAATGATGACAGCATAATTATTCTACATAAAACAGGGAGAAAAGTGTTGGATAATAAGTGCCTGTGTATTAAAGATTACAAATAGTCTTATCACTAAAGAGATTAAGTAGTGAGTGTAAAACCCCTCCAGAGCACATACTTACCATCAACACATACACAGCAAATGGAAAAAAAAAAAAAAAAAATATATATATATATATATATATATATATATATATATATATATATATATATATATATAAAATTAGAGCTCTTTTTGTGCCACCTCTCAAAAAGATTAGTGCATTACTATGGTGCACAGGGACAATTTCCCATGGGATTTGACAGGATAATACAGGCTTATTTAACCAGAGAGTTGTCAGATTTTACAGCAATACCAGTTTACCGTAATATTAACACGTGACTTATGTATATGCATTTATTAAGACATCAGCATCTTTCAAACGACAACGCATACACAAAAATTAGGAACACACCAAAGATAAAACCCTACACAAAATCCACAGTAGTAAAGAGACAATCTATAGTGTCAATCAATTATACAATAAAAATGTTTTAATTTTATAATTCTTCTATTAATTGATTTATTTATTATTATTTTTTTTTTTAACTGTAGCGGGATTATGGTTCCGTCAAAGCTGCATAACCAATATCTAAGCCCCCCTCCTCCAATATCATATGCTGTAGGATCAGAAATGAAGTCAAATAACTACAGAGTCAGCGATTGTCGCTATAAGGTAATATCGTCCGCAAAGCAATAGGTCCCTTCAACAAGCCCAGTAATCTCTAATTAAGAGGGGGCATATAGTCCCACCCATGACACAACCTAGACTGATCAGAACAACCCCACTTAAGTTACATAGTTCTCCATAAGATGTGACCAGGCCTTCCCATAAGGTAGTAACAAACCTGCCCTATCAAGAGGGTTGTGCAGCACAACCACCCTCTCGCCCTATGTGGCTGCTGCAAATCATTGCTTTTCCACCAAGTTGCCTCCGTTTGGAAGAAAAAGTCAACAGAAAAAAAACATCATGGTGCTGTATATGTGGTCACTGTGTATCTGCTACTGTAGTTCACAGCCACAATTTGCAGCATTTAGTGGCTGGGGCGGAGGTACAATGACACTTTTCTCCGCAAATTGTGTCACTGAGCACCCAGACCGTCCACTTCTCTGGAGAAGTGGGCAGACTCAGAAGATGGCCTACTCTCTTAGGAGTCCAGGACAGTTGCCTGAAATCCAGCCTCATAGACACTCTGGAAGTGTAGACACGTAAGTCAGCAAACCTCTCCTGCAGACAAGTATATGTTTTACATAGTATTTTATGCAGCTATTCCATGTTCCTAGGATCCCCTGAGACCTTCCAGTACAATGTGGAAGCATGCCAGCACTTCTACGTTCTGCATTTACACAGCGGTCGTAACACTGATGCAGATAATAGTTCTCAGTAGGCCAAATATCCGAACCGTTCCTGTAGTACCAATCTCTGGTGCATCACTCTCAGATGTGATGTATCATATTTCAGAAATATTTGCATTAATATGTAAAGTAACAGAAAAACTAATAGCAATGCTTTGAATTGGTTGTGTTCCATCCAAATAAAACCATATTATATTTTTTAAAATATGAAGCGTACAACTATGGATGTGGGACGACTGCGCGTGTGCAGGATGTGTGCTGAGCGTGTGCAGGACGCCATCTGTGAGGTCACTCGCAGTACCTCCAAGCCACAGCCTGTCAACCATTTGGGGATGAGGAGGGGGTGGTGCCGGCCTGCTAAACAGGTAATACAGGCATTCTGAGTAGCTTTTGGCTTTCTCAGATGGCCAATGCTGCAACCTTTGTGACCATGGAAGCCGAAGCTGCCTCCTCTGGTGCAGTACCTAGTTATGCGATGTGGTCAGGAAGTGTGTTTGCTCCTCAGGTGCGCCCTGCTGCATTAGTATATTAAAGCATCGCTGCTGTATCCAAAGCAGTGATTCTAATAACGCCCAACACTGAATCAGGCCCACAATTCTTGTGTGTGCGACATAAGCTGGCCATATTGTACACTATACAGTTATCTGGCAGATTGGAATACAAATTTTGGTAATGGATGAGAGCAAATGACAATTGACCATTTTCTACCAAACACTGGAAAATGGACAAAACCTGTCCGTGACTTAACCAACTTGTATGAACGACTGTTTTGTTTTTTTTTCTCCAGTGTTTGAAACAAATGGCCAATTGTCATTTGCTGTCATTCATTACCAGATTTTCAGTCCAACCAGCCAGATCTGGCAGATTATCTGCCAGATAATTGTATAGTGTTTGCCCAGCTATAGACACCCTGCTTGCAAGGCTGCTGAATGCCATGTGTTTGGGGAGCCCATAGATGGACCTCATAGGACATTTCATTTCTTCATATACAAACCTTTAGGTTTCATCAACGCTTTTCTATGCTCAATGTAGAAAGGAGTTTGTGAGATCTTCAGAGAAAATAGCATCTACGCCAGTATCATCTTTCATCTAATTGGTAATATGCTATGCAACGCATTATGTGAAGTCAATACAAAAATTAAACACAGCTCAAAAGGGGATACGGTCAGGATCCCGCCAGTCAAAATACCGATGCCAGAACGCAGACACCGGCATCCTGAATAGTGTCACAGGCCTGGTACTGGAATTCCAAACGAGCATCAGCCGGCCACACTGACAGGTAAACCGCGGGAAGGGGATGGGGAGGTTAGATTTAGGCTGCGGGGAGAGGGTTATTATTATTATTATTACATTTTATTTATAGGGCGCCACAAGTGTTTCGCAGCGCCGTACAAAGGACAGTACAGGGAGACAAAACTTAGCATAACAGTAAATAAATAACAAAAATAGAGTGCGAGTAACAAAGAGCACTACAATTCTCAAAATATAATACAGCTTAGATGTAAGTAGCGAGGGAGTAATCATTGTACTACTTGGGGCTGGCGGCCATAGATAGAGAAGAGCCTTCACCAGTAGGAGAAAAGGCAGGTAAAGATGGTCGCTGAGTGAAATGTGTCGAGAAGATGGCTTAGACAACAATAGGAAAGAGGGCCCTGCTCTGAAGAGCTAACAATCTATTGGGGAGGGGTGACAGACAGCTGACATGAGGTGTAAGCAAGCAGGAGGAAGCCTGATGGCAGTATGCAAGCAAAGCAGAGATGTTCAAGGCATGGGGCAGGGGGATGGAGGAGCAGCCTCAGAACTAAGTTATGCATTGGAAGGGTATGCTTTGATAAATAGTTGGGTTTTCAATGCCCGTTTGAAGCTTTGCAAGGTCGGGGAGAGTCTAAAGGAGTGGGGGAGCACGTTCCACTGAAGGGGTGCAACACGGGCAAAATCTTGAACTCGTGCATTGGAAGCAGTGACCAAGGCAGTGGAGAGGCGGTGGTCATCGGCCGACCGTAGTGGGCGGGAGGATGAAGGGAGAGGAGGTTGGCGATGTAGGGAGTAGTTGGAATTAGAGATGGCCTTGTATGTGAGGGTGAGGAGTTTGAAGAGGATTCTGTAGGGAAATGGGAGCCAGTGTAGATTTTGTCGAAGGGGAGTGGCAGAAGTGGAGCGGCGGGAGAGGAAGATGAGCCTAGCTGCGGAGTTGAGGACAGATTGGAGGGGAGCAAGGTGGTGGGAGCAAGTGAGGCCAGTGAGAACATTGTAGTAGTCGAGTCATGAGATGACCAGTGAGTGGATGATAAGTTTAGTTGCACTCTGGGAGAGAAATTGCCTGATGCGTGCAATGTTGCGTAGCTGCAACCGACAAGATTGCACCAGAGCTTGGATGTAGGGTGCAAAGGAGAGGGAGGAGTCAAGAGTGACGCCCAGGCAGTGTTGGGGAACAGGGGAGATGATGGTGCTGTCAACAGTGATAGTTATTTGTAGGGGGTGTTGCTCTGGCTGGGCGAAAGATAATGAGTTCTGTTTTGTCCGTGTTGAGCTTCAGACATCCAGGAGGAGATGGCAGAGAGGCAGCTGGAGACCTGAGAGAGGACAGAGGGGGACAGATCAGGAGAGGAGAGGTAGAGTTGTGTGTCATCAGCATAGAGGTAGTATTGAAGGCCAAAGGAGTTAAAGAGCGCACCCAGGGAAGAGGTGTACAGGGAGAACAGAAGGGGGCCTAGGACAGAACCCTGAGGGACACCAACAGGAAGGATGGAATGGTGTGAGGTGGTTCCGGAGGCAGACACAGAGAAGGAGCAGTTAGTGAGGTATGAGGTAAACCAGTCAAGGACGGTGCTAGCAAGGCCAACATTTTGGAGTGTGCGGAGGAGGAGAGGGTGATCCATGGTGTCAAAGGCAGCAGAGAGGTCCAGAAGGATTAGCAGAGAGAAGTGGCCTTTGGATTTGGCCGAAAGCAGGTCATTGGTGACTTTCACCAGGGCAGTCTCGGTGGAGTGGAGTGGGCGAAAGCCAAATTATAGTGGATCAAGGATGGAGTTGTCAGAGAGGTAGCTAGTGAGACGACTGTAGACCAGTTGTTCAAGTAGTTTGGAAGCGAAAGAGAGAAGAGAGATGGGGCGGTAGCTAGTGAGTGATGAAGGGTCAAGGTTGTTGTTTTTTGAGAATAGGGGACACCAGAGCATGTTTGAATGGTGAGGGAAAGATGCCGGTAGAGAGAGATAGGTTAAAGAGGTGAGCAAGGTGGGAGCAGGCCGTGGGGGGGAGGGAGCGGAGAAGACAGGAGGGGATGGGGGTCCAAGGGGCAGGTTGAGGGGGATAAGATGAGGGAGTGGACTTCCTTGTCTGAGGTGGGACGGAAGCAGGACAGGGTGGGATAGATGGAGGGAAGGGAAGGTGGGGGCAGCAGAGGGTTAGGTTTATGCATCTCCAGGGAGGGTTAGTATTAGGCTGCGGAGTGGGGGGAGGGGGTGTATTTTTAAAATATGGGTGCAGTGCATGCGTGTGGGCCCCTATAGACCCAGGGCCCATGTGTACCGCACACAATGCACCCATTATAGAAACGTCAATGGTCTGACTGCTTTCACAGTGTCTATACAAAGAAAAAATACATCTCTACCATTACAGATCATAAACTGATAGAATTAAGCATTCAGGCTTTTAATTACTGAAGCATTCATACCGTTACTGTATATTCCTTGTCCCGTCTGCTTTGTTTTATAAGTAGGTGCATATACTGCTGATAAATGTTGGAAAGTTTTAGTGTAATGTGCTGCATTAGACAAGGTTAATTGTTCACATTTGTTGGTATGCTACCAGTTACTTCATTTAAAGCTTCACAACCAAAGTATACCTTCAGAAGGAGAATGTAAAATATTAAAGACGGCTCGTTTCCTAGAGATCTGGGGGGAGTTCATGACAGATGTGTTATTTTTTCCTTTGATGTTTTCTTGGTACCATCATGATCTCTAATTAGTTCTGATGATTTACCCATGGTAGTGGTAGCTTCATTAGAGGAAAGGCAAGGAATGTATTTTACAGTGATTGGACTAAATGGAGGGGAGCACATTTATTTTTTTAGGTACAAAACAAGTGCCCAAATTCTGCAGAGACTTTATTTATTTATGCACTACCATATGACACAAGGTTTTGCCTTTAGCACTACAAAACAGTGACAGATTTTCTGTGTTTTGTAGGTATTACTGTATACAATCTTATTACCACTGCCTTCTGCTCTCACAACCACATAAGTGTTCTGATAAGCTGCACTGGGCTCGCCTCAGTGTTCCGCACATTAATACATAACTGTTCAATTAAATAGTAAGTTGTAAATCACAAACGTACAAGTTCCCTTGCTTAAGAACATCATGGAAGGGATGTGTTGATGAGAGCTGAGGGTTACATAATTTAAAATATACAAGAAAGAATACTAAGCTTCTCTTATTTAATTGTTTTTTTTGTGGAAATGTTTAGGAAGGGAACATCTTGATACATTTTGCCTGCGATGTTAGCGTATTAGCATCTTTAGGTGTACACTGCTATGTATATTCATATAAAGCTGAATAGTATACTCCCTGTACAGCAGTGATGAGAAGCCGCCATCAGCATGCATTGTTTATTTACTGATTCTGGATGGTCAACACCATAATGTCCACATCAGAACATCAACATGGTTCCAACTGTCGACAGGCAGCCGTCGGCACATCCGGAATGTAGGGTATGGGTCAACCCAATTTAGGCCGACACTCATTAGGTCGACCACTGAAGGTGGACATTGCCATTAGGTCGACATGCATTAGGTCAACATGGGCGTTAGGTTGACAGGTCAAAAGGTTGACATGAGTTTTTTTAAGTGTCTTTGGTGTCGTTTTCTCCATAAAGTGACGGGGAACTCGAATTAGTGCACCGTGTCCCTTCGCATGGCTCGCTGCGCTCGCAGTTTACCATTCCAATCGTAGTCCACGTGGATCGTTAAGTATGCAAAAATCCAAACATTTTTTTTTAAAAAGTGGAAAAACTCATGTCGACCTTTTGACCTGTCGACCTAGTACATGTCGACCTAACGACCATGTCGACCTAACGACTGTATCCCGGAATGTCAACATCCAAAATGTTGCCAGTTTCAGGATGCCAACAGTTGCAGTTAGGCTGGGTGGGGTGGGGGTGGGGGGGTGTTAGGTTTCGGAACAAGGGAGAGGGTTAGGAGTAGAGATTAGGGATAATAATACAGTTATACATGGCTGCTACATCAACATGTCCCCTTCGCGAGTAATTTTTTTGCGCCCATTATGTAAACTGCAATAAACAATATATTAACCCAAGTATAACTATCCCTTCAGATGCATCTCTCCAGGAGATCACCTACTTTCCCTTACTATGACCTTCCTGCTCTCGTCACTAGTATATATTCATGGAACGTACACAGCACTTTCCCTGCGTCCCTTGTACTATAAAATCAATAACAATCTCTGCACGAGTCTGACACATTTTGCGCGAAAAAAAAACAAAACAAAGCAAATACAAATTAATGAAGGACAAATAGTTGTCTGTTGGTAAAGCATTGCTGTTTTCCACTGGTTTACTGGTAATTTCCCCAGCTGCAACGCTGTAATGTTCCCCTCGGACAGAAGCACAGCTAAATTCTCTTACAAGCTCCTCATTCTACGCCTAGATGTATTTTGCCTCGTCTAGTGACTGTTGCCTTTTTTTTTTAAATAATGAATGTCAGGTAAGTTAAGTGGAGAAGTCTGTGATACGTAAATTACAAACGGGTTTTAGTCGCTATAAACTTTATTTATACAATGTACTTCACTGACACAGGTTATCAATACACATGGGGGGGGGTAATTCAGACCTGATCGCTGGGCTACAAACTTTGTTGTCCTGTGTTCAGAACTTTAGATAGTCGCCGCCTCCAGGGGGAGTGTAAATTCGCCGTGCAAGTGTGCGATCCCATGCATACACTGAGCTGCAAAATTTCACTGTGTGCAGTCCAGGACTTACTCCTTCAGCAGGCTGATCAGGGCCGGAGCTGACGTCAGACACCCTCCATGAAAATGCTTGGAAATGCCTGCATTTTCCCAGACACTCCCAGTAAACTCTCAGTTACCACGCACAAACGGCCTCCTCCTGTCAATCAGTTTGCGACCTCCTGTGCGATCGGAATTTTCGCACCACCCCATAGCTGACCGGCGATGCCCTTTGTTGTTGTCAGACAAGCGCGTGCATTGCGATGCATACACATGCGCAGTTAGGACCTGATTGCCCGCTGTGCGAAAACGCACAGAAGCGATCAGGTATGAATCAGACTCATAGTTCATTGATACATGTCCAATACATGTTTTTAATATTGATAAACAGTGTAGCTCATAGAAGCTAAATCTCATGCAGGATTTAGCAGTGACTAAACAATCAGAGATGTTTTCTCAAGTTCTGGCCAATCAGAGTATCTGGAAATACAGAAGGCAGTATGTATCATCTTCAGAATGTTTAATAACATATTTTTCCAATTGGATTGTGGTTCTGCAAGCGCCATTATGCAACAGCCATTGGCTGGGATGCTTGCTGGCATAAGTGGTGCCACAAGTGATTGTACTTTATTTTAACAATTGTACCTTTTAGGCTGGTCCTTTCTACTAGAGGAATGTGGAATCGGCTGAGCTATTAGCGAGTGGGAGAGGACACTGATTTAATTGCGTATTTATATTTTCCTCATTCTGACAGACCAGACAGCTCACACAGCAGCAATTTCACCTATCAGAACCATGACCACCGCTTCATAAATTGCAGTTTGTATCTCTGCCATCAAAAATATCAAGATTGAAGTTTTCAAAACATGTGACTTTATGTGCAGTTTGGCTTTTAGCAAATCTCACAGTTTCCAAACCACACACAAAAACACCACAAAAGCGCATTGTAGTAAAATTACTCCAAAGAATCCTCTTCCAGATCAAGGAATGATATATAAAATATTTGGCTTAAATAGGTGCTATAGAGTTGTCCTTGTATGTGGTTGTCAGAGGAGCTCTGCTCAAACAGGAAATCATGGCCCTCATTCCGAGTCGTTCGCTCGGTATTTTTCATCGCATCGCAGTGAAATTCCGCTTAGTGCGCATGCGCAATATTCGCACTGCGACTGCGCCAAGTATCTTTGCTATGAAGATAGTATTTTTACTCACGGCTTTTTCATCGCTCCGGCGATCGTAATGTGATTGACAGGAAATGGGTGTTACTGGGCGGAAACAGGCCGTTTTATGGGAGTGTGGCTGAAAACGCTACCGTTTCCGGAAAAAACGCAGGAGTGGCCGGAGAAACGGGGGAGTGGTTGGGCGAACGCTGGGTGTGTTTGTGACGTCAAACCAGGAACGACAAGCACTGAACTGATCGCACAGGCAGAGTAAGTCTGGAGCTACTCTAAAACTGCTAAGTAGTTTGTGAGCGCAATATTGCGAATACATCGGTCGCAATTTTAAGATGCTAAGATACACTCCCAGTAGGCGGCGGCTTAGCGTGTGTAACTCTGCTAAATTCGCCTTGCGACCGATCAACTCGGAATGAGGGCCCATATTTTCATTTTATTGGAGTTAGAGGAACAGATATTTACAAAGCAACAAAATATACTACAGCACACCTATCAAAAGCCTAAAAACAAACAAACAAAAAGACTCATAGCAAAAGTTAAATATAAACTGGGAGAATTAACATGCACCAAACAATTAAATAATTTTATATAATTTTAATATCAAAGCCTGGACTTAGCCTGGACTTAAACTGGACAAAAAACTGAAAGAAAACATCAAACAACAACAAATGAACTACTTATCAATATCAACTGCATATGCAAATTTATCACCCTCCAACTTTCACTCTGTGAACACTATGCAACCCATTTGCAGAAAAGAACATAAGATCTGGTTTCCATCCATAATCAGGATCACAAAGATCTTCTTTGGGACAATTGTGAGTTCATCTTCTCATCTACAAACACTTAAAAAATCTAACAGAATTACCATTGCTTCTTAACCCTCTCACAATCCTTTCATTTCTTACAGCCCAAATACATTTCTGCACCCACTTTATCTACGCTTTTGACTCATTTCATACTAAATCTACACCCATTGAGCCTACACTGCTTTTCTCACCTGCATTTCTGCAATTCTTCTGCTCTGATTCCCTTAGTCTCTACTCCTACTTCCACTTTCCCTCAACCTATTTACCTACTTAACACTATGTCAAGGCTTTCTTATACCCCCCACATCACTCAGTGTCTACCTAATAATGTATCTTTATCCTTCCACCCTAGTCTCCTACACCTCCTCCTCTGTCTCCTTCCCCCTCCTTTCCTGTTACCCCACTTTCATTTACCTCTGCCCCATGGTCCTGCTACCCAACAACTCAGCCCTGCTCCATTCCCTGTCACCTCCCCATACCCCCATCCACATCACAACGACCTCCCTCCCTGCCCACCTCCTGCAGTTTCTCCTCCCAGCTCAGGCACCCGCACCATCACTACTCTCTCATCATCCCTGCCCTCAAAGTTAATCTCACCTCATCACTACAGCAACCCTGATAATCTCATTCACATCTCTCCCACAAACTCATACCCCCTATCCTGTGCCCTCTGGAATGCCAGATCTGTTTGTAACAAACTGGTTCCCACTCATGACCTTTTCATTTCCAACTCCCTACACCTACTAGCCATTACTGAAACTTGGATTACGCCCTCTGACACTACTTCTCCTGCTGCTCTCTCTGCTGGGGGCCTCACATTCACACACACACCCCGACCTGGGGGTCGCCATGGTGGTGGTGTTGGGGTCATTTTACCTTCTAGTTACTCCTACCAACTCATACCACCAGAACCATCCCTTACATTCTCTACATTTGAGGTCCATGCCATACGCCTCTTCCAACCAGTCCATCTTAGAGTAGCTGTCATTTACCGCCCCCCTGGCACTGCTTCCAAATTCATCGACAACTTTGTTTCCTGGCTTCCTCACTTCCTCTCTTCTGACATTCCCTCCATTATCCTAGGCGATTTCAACATCCCTATTGACATCCCCACACAATCCCCTGCCTCTAAACTCCTTAACCTCACCTCTTCACTTGGTCTCTCCCAGTGGACCTCCTCACCCTCCCATGTTAATGGGAGCTCACTGGATCTGGTCTTCACTCACCGCTGTGATATTTCTGATTTTTCCAACTCCCCATTTCCCCTCTCTGACCACCACCTGCTCTCCTTTAACCTATCTCTCTCGACTTCCCCATCTCTACCTCCTAAGGCTACCATCACTAAGCGTAACATTGAAGCTATTGACACCACATTCCTTTCCTCCCTGTTTGACTCACTTCTCTCTCCTATTCTCTCTCTCTCATGCCCTGAACAAGCCACTTCCACATACAATGCGTCCCTTACTTCTGCTATTGACTCTGTTGCTCCACCAACCACTGTTCACCCTTGCAAATTCACACCTCAACCCTGGCACACCAAATGCACCAGATATCTGCAAAAATGCTGAGCGACACTGGAGGAAATCATGCTCTAAGGCAGACTTCCTCCATTTCAAACTTATGCTCTCATACTTCAGTGCTGCCCTTTCTCTTGCTATACAGTCATACTTCAAGAACCTCATCTCCTCCCAGTCTTCCAACCCCCGGCGCCTCTTTGCCACTCTCAACTCACTCCTCTGCCCACCTCCACCTCGTCTCCCTTCCTCACTCTCTGCTCTTGACTTTGCCACTTACTTCACATCCAAAATTGACTCCATACGTCAGGACATCACATCACACAGGACCATCAGTAACCAGCTTTCTCCCATCCCTTACCAACCCTCCCCATCCCTCGCATCTACTCTGACATCTTTCTCCCATGCATCTGGAGAGGAAGTCATGGCCCTCATTCGTTCCTGTCCCCTCACCACCTCCCCACTTGACCCTATCCCCTCCCGCCTCCTCCGCTACCTCTCTCCTTCTGCTTGTTCCCATCTTTTCTACCTTCTCAATCTGTCCCTCTCATCAGGCACTGTCCCCTCTGCCTTCAAGCATGCACTCATCTCTCCTATTATTAAAAAACCTACACTTGATCAAAAACACTCTCTCCAACTACCGACCCATCTCTCTCCTCCCTTTTGCCTCCAAACTCCTTGAGCGTATTGTCTACAACCACCTTACTTCCTTTCTTTCCTCACACTCACTGCTTGACCCATTCCAGTCTGGCTTCCGTTCTCTCCACTCCACTGAAACTGCCCTTACAAAAGTATGCAATGACCTCCATGCTGCTAAATCTAAGGGACACTACTCTATACTTATTCTACTTGATCTCTCTGCTGCTTTTGACACTGTGGACCATCCTTTCCTACTGCAAATTCTTCACTCCATTGGTCTGCGTGACACTGCCCTCTCTTGGCTGTCCTCCTACCTTTCTGACCGCTCTTTCTCTGTCTCCTCTCATGACTCCCCCTCCCCCTCACTTCCACTAACTGTAGGGGTACCCCAAGGTTCTGTCCTTGGTCCTCTTCTCTTCTCTCTCTATACGTCCTCACTAGGTAAGCTCATTAGTTCTTTTGGTTTCCAATATCATCTCTATGCTGATGACACCCAAATCTATCTTTCCTCTCCAGACCTCTCCCCTGCTCTCCTCACTCGTATCTCCAACTGTCTCTCTGCTACCTCTTCCTGGATGTCCCAGCGCTTTCTTAGACTTAACATGTCTAAGACAGAGCTGATCATCTTTCCTCCCTCCCGCATAACCTCACCTCCTACAATCTCATTATCTATTGATGGCACTACTATCTCCTCTAGCCCCCAAGTGCGCTGTCTTGGAGTAATCCTTGACTCCTCCCTCTCCTTCAAACCACACATTCAGCACCTCTCACAAACCTGCCATTTTCATCTAAAAAATATTTCCAGGATCAGACCCTTTCTGACCCAGGATGCTACTAAGACTCTTATCCACTCACTGGTCATCTCCAGACTGGACTACTGTAATCTGCTCCTGACTGGCATTCCTGACAAATACCTCTCTCCACTCCAATCTATCCTCAATGCTGCTGCCCGGCTCATCTTCCTCACCAAACGCACTACGTCCACCTCTCCTCTCTTACTAGACCTTCACTGGCTTCCCTTCCCTTTCAGAATCCATTTCAAGCTTCTCACACTCGCTTACAAAGCCCTCACCCACTCCTCTCCCATCTACATCTCTGACCTTATCTCCCTTTACACTCCCATCCGTCCTCTTCGCTCTGCTAATGCACGCCGACTCTCCTGCCTACAGATTACTTTCTCCCACTCCTACCTCCAAGATTTTTCACGTGCTGCACCACTTCTTTGGAATTCCCTACCTCTCCCCCTCAGACTCTCCACCTCTCTACAAAACTTCAAACGATCTCTCAAGACCCACTTCTTCACCAAACCCAGCCAAATCTCATCCTAACCCTCTGTTCTACGCTCTCTATGTACCCCATCTGTGTCACCCCTGTCTGTCTACCCCTCCCCTTTAGAATGTAAGCTCTCACGAGCAGGGCCCTCTTCCCTCATGTGCTTATCCTTTCTCACTTTAATAATCTTCAACTGCACCACATCCAGCAGTCTTCTGCCACCTGATACTTATTCCAGTGTCATCTGCTGATGTAACTATGTTTATTTACCCTGTACTTGTCCTATACTGTCATCAACTGTAAGTTGCTGTTTTCCTGTTTGATTATTTGTTTATGTATTCTGTAATTGGGCGCTGCGCAACCCTTGTGGCGCCATATAAATAAAGGATAATAATAATAATAATAATAAAATCCACTGGCAAAAGTTGGTATCACTAATATAACATTGTGACCTTTCCCCTTTTATGTTAGGTGGTAGCAGATGAACCTCCCCGCTACTACCATTGTTATCATTCTTATCTAAACGTTCCAGCAGAAGCTGGCACAGAACACCCGTCCGGGCTCAATGCAGACAACACCTGGACGAAAAAAGGTTTTGTGGATCCAAACAGGTTCAGCCTTTCCTAAATCACTCTTTCTTGTTTTTAACACCTCTTGAACTTTTCCATGCGCTTTCATTCCTTCAGGCACCTGTGACTGTCCCAACAGTTCCTGATGTCAGGGTGGATGGTGTGACACTACCAAGAAGGGGACACTAATGACGTGTGAAATGTCTGTACTTCCTTCTTAAAATAAAAATATCTTTAGTTTTCAAACTGGAGTGTCTTTTCCTTTAAAGAATAACAGTGTGGAGTTTAAACAGCTTTCACTGTCATGTATATTGATTATTTATGCAAATAAAGTTCTAATTTATAAGGTTTCAATTAAAATTTGTAAACTTAATAACTTATTTCACCTGAGTGAAGAGAGAAGTGGCAAGGTCAGCCCTTTCCGTGAGTGAAACCACTCAGTCGCCTCTAGCGTGGGCTGTTATCTTCCTCAACAAGGGGAGACATTTGGCGAAAGCCTGGAGCTGTGGCATGAACCCTGGTCGAGCTTAAGATATTTATCTGACAGCCTCAGCTGACACTCCACAAACACATTTGCTCTCCGTGACCCCGTGAGCATTTGTGATTAATCAAAAATGTATCTTGAGAATGAACTACAAGCTGGAATAAAAAAAAAAAAAGAATGCTTTTGATCTTGCTTATTGACTGGCGTGAAAAGGCGTAAAAATAGTAAATAGTCAAATCAATGTATTTACACTTGTCAGCAGATGCAACAAAAATTCTCCTAAAGCAGCAGATATTGATCATGTAAATGTTTTGGCCAACTGGTCAAACAAAGGGCTTTAAAAGCAATAAGTAATGAGAAAGATGTAGAGATTGCGCTCACATAAGAATACCGGATGATTTATCAGCATTTCTCACTTGAAAGTAACAAGTTGACAAGCCTTGTAACTTTGTTCTTATAAAGACAAGATTGTGCACTACTCTGGGACAGAAGCAGGCACAGGAATAACGGTGTATGTTATTCACTGGTCTTAACGGAATTTGACTTCTGTATACCATATATGACACACAACACACTGCGAGCTCCCTATTGACTTATAATAAATATTTCTTCACCATCCTTTAGTTTACACATTGTGTTGCTTCAGCCTGTGCAATAGTCCCAACAAGACTTTTGCACGGGGACTGCGGGTGGGGATTCAATTCTCTTCACGGTGATATAGCTATTGGGATGATTGACCGGAGCTATTTAACTGCTAGCACTGTAAACCCGCGTATAGCAGAAATCCACGATTATTAGCTCATACAATTAGCGATATCGCATGAACCTGGGACAGGTCACGCTAATATATTATATTTCCCCTACTGTAGTGACCTGGAGGAAACTTTGTGTGTAAGGTAGCACAGGGAAGATGATGACAATTTTCACTGTATGGGAGAAGGAAGGGATTTTGGAAAAGTGTTTTGGGGAGAAAAAGTGTAGAGAGGTCAGTGTTCTCTTTTAGTACAAAACATTCCAAATGTATAGGATTAAGCCATTTGCTATGCAGCTTGTTGAAATGTGTTTGTTCTAAAATAATCAATAATACAATAATACAATCTAAAAAAATATAGTGAAAAAAAAAATAACATCCCAATGCATATTGCATGTGAACCAAACACCACTTCTGTGATGTAATCTAAAAACTAAAACAGGATAGTATGTATTTCCTATTTATCATGACGGTACGATATTCCGGTGGTCAGAATCCAGATGGTCACAATCTGAGCAGTGGAATCCAGACGGTCACAATGGCGACAGGTTTTGGTGAGTATTCTCCGTGACCCTAACCCAGCCCCTCTTGCAGCCTAACCCTAACCGTCCCCTCCCCTCCTGCAACCTAACCGTTCTCCCGAAGCCTAAACCTAACTCCCCATCCTAGTATATAACCCAAACCCTAATACTCACCTTTGGGATTGTGACCGATGGGATCCTGATTACATCCCATCATGGCATTATATCCAAATGACACAAAATGTAAATTTTACCTGCCAGTGAAACTAGAGATGAGCGGGTTCGGTTCCTCGGAATCCGAACCCCCCCGAACTTCAGCCTTTTTACACGGGTCCGAGGCAGACTCGGATCTTCCCGCCTTGCTCGGCTAACCCGAGTGCGCCCGAACGTCATCATCCCGCTGTCGGATTCTCGCGAGGCTCGTATTCTATCGCGAGACTCGGATTCTATATAAGGAGCCGCGCGTCACCGCCATTTTCACACGTGCATTGAGATTGATAGGGAGAGGATGTGGCTGGCGTCCTCTCCGTTAGAATAGATAGAGACACTTGAGTTGATTACTTAGTAATTTTGGGGAGCATTAGGAGTACTCAGAGTGCAGAGTTTTGCTGATAGTTAGTTACTAGTGACTGACCACCACCAGTTTTATTTATTATTTAATATAATCCGTTCTCTGCCTGAAAAAAAACGATACACAGTCACATACCATATCTGTGCTCAGCCTCAGTGTGCTGCATGATAATATCATCTATGTATATCTGACTGTGCTGAGTGCTCACTGCTCACACAGCTGAATTGTGGGGGAGACTGGGGTGCAGTTATAGCAGGAGTACAGTGCACACTTTTGCTGCCAGTGTGACTGACCAGTGACCACCAGTATATTGTCTGCCTGAAAAAGTTAAACACTCCTGTGGTGTTTTTTTTTTTTTATTCTATAAACGCATTCTGATGACAGTGTCCAGCAGGTCCGTCATTCATTATATTATATAAATATTTACCTGCAGTAGTGTTATATTTTTTTTGTTCATCTCTATCATCTTTATCATCTCTATATTAGCAGACGCAGTACGGTAGTCCACGGCTGTAGCTACCTCTGTGTCGTCAGTGCTCGTCCATAATTGTATACCTACCTGTGGTGGGTTTTTTTTTTCTATCTTCTTCATACTAGTAGTTTAGGAGTCTGCTGACAGTGTCCAGCAAGTCCGTCATTATATTATATATACCTGCAGTAGTGATATATATATTTTTTATATCATTATCATCTCTATACTAGCAGACGCAGTACGGTAGTCCACGGCTGTAGCTACCTCTGTGTCGTCAGTGCTCGTCCATAATTGTATACCTACCTGTGGTGGGGTTTTTTTTTCTATCTTCTTCATACTAGTAGTTTAGGAGTCTGCTGACAGTGTCCAGCAGGTCCGTCATTATATTATATATACCTGCAGTAGTGATATATATATATTTTTTATATCATTATCATCTCTATACTAGCAGACGCAGTACGGTAGTCCACGGCTGTAGCTACCTCTGTGTCGTCAGTGCTCGTCCATAATTGTATACCTACCTGTGGTGGGTTTTTTTTTTCTATCTTCTTCATACTAGTAGTTTAGGAGTCTGCTGACAGTGTCCAGCAGGTCCGTCATTATATTATATATACCTGCAGTAGTGATATATATATATTTTTTATATCATTATCATCTCTATACTAGCAGACGCAGTACGGTAGTCCACGGCTGTGGCTACCTCTGTGTCGTCAGTGCTCGTCCATAATTGTATACCTACCTGTGGTGTTTTTTTTTTTCTATCTTCTTCATACTAGTAGTTTAGGAGTCTGCTGACAGTGTCCAGCAGGTCCGTCATTATATTATATATACCTGCAGTAGTGATATATATATATTTTTTATATCATTATCATCTCTATACTAGCAGACGCAGTACGGTAGTCCACGGCTGTAGCTACCTCTGTGTCGTCAGTCACTCGTCATCCATAAGTATACTAGTATCCATCCATCTCCATTGTTTACCTGAGGTGCCTTTTAGTTGTGCCTATTAAAATATGGAGAACAAAAATGTTGAGGTTCCAAAAATAGGGAAAGATCAAGATCCACTTCCACCTCGTGCTGAAGCTGCTGCCACTAGTCATGGCCGAGACGATGAAATTCCATCAACGTCGTCTGCCAAGGCCGATGCCCAATGTCATAGTACAGAGCATGTAAAATCCAAAACACAAAATATCAGTATAAAAAGGACTCAAAAATCTAAAATAAATCGTCGTCGGAGAAGCGTAAACTTGCCAATATGCCATTTACCACACGGAGTGGCAAGGAACGGCTGAGGCCCTGGCCTATGTTCATGGCTAGTGGTTCAGCTTCACATGAGGATGGAAGCACTCAGCCTCTCGCTAGAAAAATGAAAAGACTTAAGCTGGCAAAAGCACAGCAAAGAACTGTGCGTTCTTCGAAATCACAAATCCACAAGGAGAGTCCAATTGTGTCGGTTGCGATGCCTGACCTTCCCAACACTGGACGTGAAGAGCATGCGCCTTCCACCATTTGCACGCCCCCTGCAAGTGCTGGAAGGAGCACCCGCAGTCCAGTTCCTGATAGTCAGATTGAAGATGTCAGTGTTGAAGTACACCAGGATGAGGAGGATATGGGTGTTGCTGGCGCTGGGGAGGAAATTGACAAGGAGGATTCTGATGGTGAGGTGGTTTGTTTAAGTCAGGCACCCGGGGAGACACCTGTTGTCCGTGGGAGGAATATGGCCATTGACATGCCTGGTGAAAATACCAAAAAAATCAGCTCTTCGGTGTGGAAGTATTTCAACAGAAATGCGGAGAACAGGTGTCAAGCCGTGTGTTGCCTTTGTCAAGCTGTAATAAGTAGGGGT
The DNA here is from genome assembly GCF_028390025.1 of Pseudophryne corroboree. NCBI lineage: Eukaryota > Metazoa > Chordata > Amphibia > Anura > Myobatrachidae > Pseudophryne > Pseudophryne corroboree. Next base: position 200,034,931 of record NC_086444.1, read on the forward strand.
AAGGACGTTAACCACCTCGGAACATCCTCCCTTATACGTCACCTGCAGCGCATTCATCATAAGTCAGTGACAAGTTCAAAAACTTTGGGCGACAGCGGAAGCAGTCCACTGACCAGTAAATCCCTTCCTCTTGTAACCAAGCTCACGCAAACCACCCCACCAACTCCCTCAGTGTCAATTTCCTCCTTCCCCAGGAATGCCAATAGTCCTGCAGGCCATGTCACTGGCAATTCTGACGAGTCCTCTCCTGCCTGGGATTCCCCCGATGCATCCTTGAGTGTAACGCCTACTGCTGCTGGCGCTGCTGTTGTTGCTGCTGGGAGTCGATGGTCATCCCAGAGGGGAAGTCGTAAGACCACTTTTACTACTTCCACCAAGCAATTGACTGTCCAACAGTCCTTTGCGAGGAAGATGAAATATCACAGCAGTCATCCTGCTGCAAAGCGGATAACTGAGGCCTTGGCATCCTGGGCGGTGAGAAACGTGGTTCCGGTATCCATCATTACTGCAGAGCCAACTATAGACTTGATTGAGGTACTGTGTCCCCGGTACCAAATACCATCTAGGTTCCATTTCTCTAGGCAGGCGATACCGAAAATGTACACAGACCTCAGAAAAAGACTCACCAGTGTCCTAAAAAATGCAGTTGTACCCAATGTCCACTTAACCACGGACATGTGGACAAGTGGAGCAGGGCAGACTCAGGACTATATGACTGCGACAGCCCACTGGGTAGATGTATTGACTCCCGCCGCAAGAACAGCAGCGGTGGCACCAGTAGCAGCATCTCGCAAACGCCAACTCTTTCCTAGGCAGGCTACGCTTTGTATCACCGCTTTCCAGAATACGCACACAGCTAAAAACCTCTTACGGCAACTGAGGAAGATCATCGCAGAATGGCTTACCCCAATTGGACTCTCCTGTGGATTTGTGGCATCGGACAACGCCAGCAATATTGTGTGTGCATTAAATATGGGCAAATTCCAGCACGTCCCATGTTTTGCACATACCTTGAATTTGGTGGTGCAGAATTATTTAAAAAACGAGAGGGGCGTGCAAGAGATGCTGTCGGTGGCCAGAAGAATTGCGGGACACTTTCGGCGTACAGGCACCACGTACAGAAGACTGGAGCAACACCAAAAACGCCTGAACCTGCCCTGCCATCATCTGAAGCAAGAAGTGGTAACGAGGTGGAATTCAACCCTCTATATGCTTCAGAGGTTGGAGGAGCAGCAAAAGGCCATTCAAGCCTATACAACTGACCACGATATAGGAGGTGGAATACACCTGTCTCAAGCGCAGTGGAGAATGATTTCAACGTTGTGCAAGGTTCTGCAACCTTTTGAACTTGCCACACGTGAAGTCAGTTCAGACACTGCCAGCCTGAGTCAGGTCATTCCCCTCATCAGGCTTTTGCAGAAGAAGCTGGAGACATTGAAGGAGGAGCTAACACAGAGCGATTCCGCTAGGCATGTGGGACTTGTGGATGGAGCCCTTAGTTCGCTTAACAAGGATTCACGGGTGGTCAATCTGTTGAAATCAGAGCACTACATTTTGGCCACCGTGCTCGATCCTAGATTTAAAACCTACGTTGTATCTCTCTTTCCGGCAGACACAAGTCTGCAGGGGTTCAAAGAACTGCTGGTGAGAAAATTGTCAAGTCAAGCGGAACGCGACCTGTCAACATCTCCTCCTTCACATTCTCCCGCAACTGGGGGTGCGAGGAAAAGGCTCAGAATTCCGAGCCCACCCGCTGGCGGTGATGCAGGGCAGTCTGGAGCGACTGCTGATGCTGACATCTGGTCCGGACTGAAGGACCTGACAACGATTACGGACATGTCGTCTACTGTCACTGCATATGATTCTCTCACCATTGAAAGAATGGTGGAGGATTATATGAGTGACCGCATCCAAGTAGGCACGTGTACGTATACTGGCAGGAAAAAGAGGCAATTTGGAGGCCCTTGCACAAACTGGCTTTATTCTACCTAAGTTGCCCTCCCACAAGTGTGTACTCCGAAAGAGTGTTTAGTGGCGCCGCTCACCTTGTCAGCAATCGGCGTACGAGGTTACTTCCAGAAAATGTGGAGAAGATGATGTTCATTAAAATGAATTATAATCAATTCCTCCATGGAGACATTCACCAGCAGCAATTGCCTCCACAAAGTACACAGGGAGCTGTGATGGTGGATTCCAGTGGGGACGAATTGATAATCTGTGAGGAGGGGGATGTACACGGTGATGAATCGGAGGATGATGATGAAGTGGACATCTTGCCTCTGTAGAGCCAGTTTGTGCAAGGAGAGATTAATTGCTTCTTTTTTGGTGGGGGTCCAAACCAACCCGTCATTTCAGTCACAGTCGTGTGGCAGACCCTGTCACTGAAATGATGGGTTGGTTAAAGTGTGCATGTCCTGTTTATACAACATAAGGGTGGGTGCGAGGGCCCAAGGACAATTCCATCTTGCACCTCTTTTTTCTTTCATTTTTCTTTGCGTCATGTGCTGTTTGGGGAGTGTTTTTTTGGAAGGGCCATCCTTCGTGACACTGCAGTGCCACTCCTAGATGGGCCAGGTGTTTGTGTCGGCCACTAGGGTCACTTATCTTAGTCACACAGCTACCTCATTGCGCCTCATTTTTTTCTTCTTTGCGTCATGTGCTGTTTGGGGAGTATTTTTTGGAAGGGCCATCCGGCCTGACACTGCAGTGCCACTCCTAGATGGGCCAGGTGTTTGTGTCGGCCACTAGGGTCGCTTAGCTTACTCACACAGCTACCTCATTGCGCCTCTTTTTTTCTTTGCGTCATGTGCTGTTTGGGGAGTGTTTTTTGGAAGGGCCATCCGGCCTGACACTGCAGTGCCACTCCTAGATGGGCCAAGTGTTTGTGTCGGCCACTAGGGTCACTTATCTTAGTCACACAGCTACCTCATTGCGCCTCATTTTTTTCTTCTTTGCGTCATGTGCTGTTTGGGGAGTATTTTTTGGAAGGGCCATCCGGCCTGACACTGCAGTGCCACTCCTAGATGGGCCAGGTGTTTGTGTCGGCCACTAGGGTCGCTTATCTTAGTCACACAGCTACCTCATTGCGCCTCATTTTTTTCTTCTTTGCGTCATGTGCTGTTTGGGGAGTATTTTTTGGAAGGGCCATCCGGCCTGACACTGCAGTGCCACTCCTAGATGGGCCAGGTGTTTGTGTCGGCCACTAGGGTCGCTTAGCTTACTCACACAGCTACCTCATTGCGCCTCTTTTTTTCTTTGCGTCATGTGCTGTTTGGGGAGTGTTTTTTGGAAGGGCCATCCTGCGTGACACTGCAGTGCCACTCCTAGATGGGCCAGGTGTTTGTGTCGGCCACTAGGGTCGCTTAGCTTACTCACACAGCTACCTCATTGCGCCTCTTTTTTTCTTTGCGTCATGTGCTGTTTGGGGAGTGTTTTTTGGAAGGGCCATCCTGCGTGACACTGCAGTGCCACTCCTAGATGGGCCAGGTGTTTGTGTCGGCCACTAGGGTCGCTTAGCTTACTCACACAGCTACCTCATTGCGCCTCTTTTTTTCTTTGCGTCATGTGCTGTTTGGGGAGTGTTTTTTGGAAGGGCCATCCTGCGTGACACTGCAGTGCCACTCCTAGATGGGCCAGGTGTTTGTGTCGGCCACTAGGGTCGCTGAGCTTAGTCACACAACTACCTCATTGCGCCTCTTTTTTTCTTTGCGTCATGTGCTGTTTGGGGAGTGTTTTTTGGAAGGGCCATCCTGCGTGACACTGCAGTGCCACTCCTAGATGGGCCAGGTGTTTGTGTCGGCCACTTGGGTCGCTTAGCTTAGTCATCCAGCGACCTCAGTGCAAATTTTAGGACTAAAAATAATATTGTGAGGTGTGAGGTGTTCAGAATAGACTGAAAATGAGTGGAAATTATGGTTATTGAGGTTAATAATACTTTGGGATCAAAATGACCCCCAAATTCTATGATTTAAGCTGTTTTTTAGGGTTTTTTGAAAAAAAAACACCCGAATCCAAAACACACCCGAATCCGACAAAAAAAATTCGGTGAGGTTTTGCCAAAACGCGTTCGAACCCAAAACACGGCCACGGAACCGAACCCAAAACCCGAAAAATTTCCGGTGCACATCTCTAAGTGAAACTAGCACAAGTCTAAAGAGCCCCATACACTGCAGCAACATGTTGGACCCTAAAGTTGCATAAGATTTCCCTTAAACCGCCCGGCAGCCTCCCGGGCAGCAGGATCGCATAAAATACATTGTATGTGGTATTTTTGCATACAATGTATTGTATGTGACCCCAGCCATGCCTGTGGGATCCGATATATCATGAGTGCAGCACTAACGACCTAGGGGCTCCAATCCGATGTTCAAGGGACCGCGCATCGGATTGGATGTAAAACACATTCGATTTGCCACTTTTCATCCGATTTATCTGCCCAAAAGGTCAGAATCGGATGAAATCGGGCATTATCGTCCTAGTGTATGGGGCCCTTTATAGACCTGACATTGTGAGCAGAGGAAAAAAAAGGGGGATTATTTATTCTCAGTTTTCTTGAAATTATGGTGTTTGTTAAGACTGTTGTAGCTGCTCACCACTGTCCTACTTCTGGTTCCAGTGATTAAGCATTGCAGAAACTTGCTCAGTAGCGTGAAAGTACATATTTTTGCTTCATGTCCCCCTAAGAGAGGAAACTGTTAGGTACAACCCCTACTGGCAGGCTATGCTTTCATCATGTGACCTGGACTTTTAAAATGCACAGCACCACTTCTTGTTTCATTCCCCCAAAAGAATCACTTAAAACACAGTTGAGGTTTGTCATGCAACAGCAACAAATTAAACCCTGTAGCGTTTTTACTAGCAAGCACGGCTGACAAATCTTAATGCAACAGTTGGACAGCATAATAGCACCTAGTGCAATTGCAGACTTCATTTGTTCACTTCCCTATGGATGAGTTGTCAGGAGATTTTAATAAAACATTATAAAGGCGATTTTAAAACTTAATGAAAGCACATAATCTGTTGAGGAGAAAAATCCCTGCCTTAATTTGAATGAGGCTCAGTACTAACATATCCCACACACACTGTTTACAATCTATAATTTATGTCAGTCACTTAAAATCCACTATTCTCCATTATCCACTTCGCACAATCATTAGCATCTGTACTTCTGTGTGCTTAGTCTACTTTGTTACCAATTGCTTTAACTTCGTTTAGGAATATGCTTTATTTAAGCAAAATTGCTATACAATTATTTTAAAAGAATTAAGTGTTTAACAAATGGACTGACTTTTTGAGGACACAAGCAGAATTGTTGGTTTGATTACGTTCTGAGCTGCTGCACGTGGTTACAGAGTAAACATGGGTGTGGTATGGTATGCCGGCGGCTGGGCTCCCGGCGACCAGCATACCGACAGCGCGGCGAGCGCAAATGAGCCCCTTGCGGGCTCGCTGCGCTCGCCATGCTGTGGGCACGGTGGCACACTACGCTATTTATTTTCACTCCAGGGGGGTCGTGGACCCCCACGAGGGAGAAAAACTGACGGTATACCGGCGCCGGTATAATGTGCGCCGGGATCCCGACAGTCGGCAACCTGAAGACCACCCAGTAAACATTACATTACGTGGGGGAACGGTCACCACTGCCCTCCTCCAAATTTTTCAACAGGGCCTGGTGAAGCCGTGTTCTGCCCGAGTACATAATAAAGTACTGTAGGGACTATTTTTAATTCTTCTGGGGCTAAAGTATAGCGTGAAAGAACACACTGCTCATTTACAAAGTTGAAGAGTGAAACTAAGCTATTATTATTATTATCCTTTATGTATATGGCGCCACAAGGGTTCCGCAGCGCCACAATGACTTACAGTTGAAGACAATATAGGACAAGAACAGGGTAACTAAGCATAACTACACCAGTAGACGACAGAGATAAGTTTCAAGGTGGCCAAAAAACTGCAGGATTTGGGTAGTTGAGGATTATTAAAGTAAGAAAGGATAAGCACATGAGGGAAGAGGGCCCTGCTCGTGAGAGCTTACAGTCTAAAGGGGAGGGGCAGACCGACAAGGGTGACACAGGAGGGGTAGAGCAAGCATGGGTCAGAGGGTTAGGATGAGATTTGTAAAAGCAGATTACATCTTAACTAGTGTATACTGTAATAACCTACTGGAGCAAGCAAATATTTATAGGCTATAATCCTCCGTTCTTCCCTTAAGAAAGCAGGCAGGTGGTTTCTTCACAATGGGTGCATTACTAGAAGGGCACAAAGCAGCCAAACACAGGTCAGCTCTGACTGAAAGCCCCACATGGAGATGAGATACATTGTATAGGGCTGGTGCTAGGGTATTAGCCACCTTTAGCCCTAACCCCCTGATAACCCCATCTGAGGTGGTGTTACCATGATACTGAATGGCAAGCCCAACCCCCAATTTATTCCCATCCATTTAGCCTCAAAGTTCCACTCTCCATAGTGTTCAGTGTGCAGCATGAAATGTGCAGTAAGGATAGTTGGCATGTATGTATGTATGTATGTATGTATGTATGTATGTATGTGGCACTATCCCGTGTCATTAATTTCCCACCACTCTCCCTGTATTCCTCCACTACAGCATCTGTACGTGTCCTTTACGTCTCCTTCCCTTGTACTGTAATAGATATCTCCCCCACTGCTGTCTCCATGTGACATGAAGCTCTGTTATCGTATACATTACAGGGCAGTGCCTGTGTGTCTGTGATGGGGTTGGAGCATGGCAGAGTGCTGTAAAGTGACTGGCCCTAGCCTTCCTCCCAGCCTGTCACTGACATTGAGTGACAGCACCTTCCTCCCAGCCTGTCACTGACATTGAGTGACAGCAATGTGATGCGCATAATCACATGACCGCAGAGCCTGCCCCCTCATTTCACCCTAACCCTCTGTTAGCACAAATTCACCAAGACTTTCTCGAGTCCTACCCCTATGTCTGCCGCTTCCCAGGACCTACCTGGAATGTACTACATCTCATGTTGTTAGGAGCTCTGAAACTATGATGTTTACTACTTCATTTTTCAAGATGTTAGACATTCACACTCCTATTTCACAGCCATCCAGCTAACAAACCAGCAAACTGCGAGTGGAGATCTTTAATGTCATAACGAACAAACCTTCAAGGTATATATTCTGCTCACAGAGCAGAGGATTCACTAATTAGAGCACAGAAACTCACACATTGCGTCACCATACAGTGGGTCCTTTAGTGAGTATGGCAAATGCAGTGCATCATTACATTGTATCGCCCCGTCGCATGGTGTGTACCCAGCTTAAGTCCTACTTTACTGTGCTCGTGTAACATAAATAAATACATTTGTATTTCAAATACAAAAGGGGCAATTAAAGTAGGGGTGAGTGGGGCAAAGTGCCATGGGAATGTCACCTCATCTTACACCTATCTCACCTTGGGCTTGTGGATTTTTGTACGCAGCCCTATGCTGGTGAAGCTATTGCTGGACAGGTCACCCCTTTCCTACATTTTGTGCCAGTTATGATCAAATTCATGAGTTGTGTCTTCTACATCTTTGCTACCTTTCCGGAACTGGTCACACCACAGTGATGTCATGCTGCACCCTCAATTACATCACATAAATACCGCTCTACTAACCCACGCACACAGATCCTTTATCTTGTCAGGGGATTATCACACGTCAATAAGGATAGTAAGAGCACTAAGCAGAATAACAACAATCTATTTATACTTCCATCCCTTAGCACTTACATTAGAGAAGCACACATGGCAAAATAACAGGGCTAGAGTCCCTTTAATGCTGTGTACATTTTTTGCTTGCTCACCATATTCACTAAAGATGACTTGCATAGTCCTGCAAAATCCACAGCTGTATGTTTTGACATCAGTAGTGAAAATGAGCAGAAAATCTAACTGTTCCATATCAAGAAGTATTTTTACTACTGCTAATGTCTCTTAAATACCTTGTTCCACAGATGAGTGGCCTGGCACCTGCTGCATGAGAAATAGCCAATTACTACTCAGTGTCTCTAATTTTCTGATTCAATTAGCATGCTTCAGAGCTTTCCAGTTTAATTGCAAACTACTTCACAGTTAGCTCTCTGATTAATCATTGCCCATCTGCAAGCCATCGGAAAACTTGGTGGAACAAATTTGTGTACTTTGGAATGCTGGGAGATTAGCAAATCAAACTTGTTTTGGTACATAAAGCCTTAATTTTGTTTGCCCTTTTCAGCTGCACTTGTAAGAATCTCTGTACTGATTAAACAGGAAATCCGGACAATAATATGCTACATTATGCATATAATTACTGTGAATACAGCCGAGACTACAGAAACATCACTGGCTCTGTACATCAACATACATGGAGTAGGGGTTGTGAAAACACATCTGGAATCGATTTTAACAACATGATGACAACACACGAAGTCCAAAGCAGAGTAGTGTCTTACTGTGATGTCACTTGTTCTACTGTCTCCCTTTCTATGAAAATGTTCACAGACACATATGCTCATTTGACCCAATAAGCTATATATAGGATGTATGTCTATTTTGGATTAGAGATGAGCGGGCTCTCCGAGAACTGAGCCTACTCAAACTTCAGGGATCCGAGGGAATACGAGCAATGGCTCGGGATTTCCTGCCAGGCTCGGATTCCAAAATGAGGCAAAACGTCATCTTCCCTGTGTTGGGTCTCACGTGTTTTGGATTCAATATAATTCCCTTTTGTGGCGATTCGGGGGCCATTTCACTGCAGAGGCCGGCCTGAGAGCACATCCACTAGACTGCCAGGGCAAATATCAACAATATTATCCTCATAATACAGGGGCAGCATTAACCCACTAATGTTATTTTTGTCACTGTCCGCAGTGCAGCATTAATCCTTTATTGGTGCACACTGGTGCGTGTCGCCATTATTGTAATTATATAAGTGCAGTGAAGAATAAAAAAATAAATATAAATATTTTAAAAAAAAAAAGCTTGTGTGTGTTCAGGGCCAGGCTGTGTCCCACTGCATTCAGAAATATAAGCACTGTGAGTCCACAACGTGAGTTGTCATTTTTTTGTACAACTTTGTACAATTTGTGTTTTCAATAAAGTTCAGTAGGTGACGTGACACTGTGCTAATAAATATAATCACTCTGTGAGTCGATATGGATCACGATCAGTCAATAGAAAAGCAGGAGCAGCAACCAAGTACTAGTGCTGTGGCAGCTGCCAGTCATGTTGAACGTGATATTAGTACATAGTACTTTAAACAGCAACTAAAGCCGGTGCTCAAGGGCATAGAAGGTTTTATAAAGGGCACCTGAAAGTAAAACAATACTTTACAACGCTAAAGAACATCACCGATAATAAAGGGAATGTTTACTGCCAAAAAATATAACATTGCTAACACTGGAATCAACCATTACAGAAGTGTCCGTACTTTGTTGCATTGCAAGTTCTTCCTCATAGAATTTGTATTTCATTTCAAAGGCGAGCTACTAAATTGATTAAAGGCCTAGAAGGACTGGACTATAAGGAAAGATTTACTAGGCTGAATACACTAGAAAAGAGGCGCCTAAGAGGAGATATTATCAATATCTTCAAATATGTAAAGGGACATCACAAAGAGTTATCAGAGGAATTATTTATTAAAAGAACACAGTTTAGGACACGTGGGCACTCGGTGCGACTGGAGGAGAGAAAGTTCCGAACGCAACAGAGGAAAGGGTTCTTCACTGTTAGGGCAATCAGGATGTGGAATTCCCTGCCAGGGAAGGTGGTAATGTCGGACTCTGTAATTGGATTTAAAAAAGGAATGGATAAATTTCTGAATGAACAAGCTATCCAAGGTTATAATACTTAAAATATCAACGTGGTTAATCCGGGGGTAACATGAGTTATAGTAGCTAACTAGTCATAAAACATTATTTAGCAAGTATGTAGAATCATCACAACTTAAAACAGGTTGAACACGATGGGCAATTTGCCTCTATTCAACCTCAAATACTATGTTACTATGTTATGTTACTATTTTATGAACATGAGTGTTTTTTCACATTTCATTAGTTGCTACTTCAAATGTTTTCAGTAGCTTGCATAAACCAGAGTATCCCCCCTCCTCTCCGTATGTTAGAACTTCTTGTGTAGGTTTTTATGGCTTGTTGATGTTTCTCCATTCTCCGAAGCATATAAAGGTTGCAATTACACCAAATAAATTATCTAACTAATCAATCCTCCTTTCATTCTGCTACAGCAATTGAGGAGAGAAAATGCCATGAAAGAAGAATTTTCGATCCTTACCATCCTCAAATTGATTACACTTTTTTCGGAATTAAACAATTACATTAACCCTTCCTTCCTTCTGATCTAGTTCTTGATTAATAAAAACATTCTTGGTATCACTTTTCTATGGGGTCATATAGTTTATTTAACTCCTAGATGTGCCATTTTGAAGTTGAATTGCCACATTTGTCACATTTGCCACTGCTGTCGCTTAGCTTAGTCGGCCAGCTAGTTTGGTGCAACCTTTTAGGATGAAAACAATATTGTGAACTGGAAATTAATGTTATTGAGGTTAATACTGTAGGAACAAAAAAGAGGCCCAAATTATGTGATTTTAGCTGGTTTTATAAATTGTTGAAAAAAAAATTGAGATCAAAACCCAAAACCTGTGAGGACAGTTTTTGCAAAACCAAAACCCGATGACGAATTAGATGACCAAAACATGGTGGTCGGCGCACATCTCTAGTTTGGATACATACGTGCAGTGCCAGACTGCCAAAAAACTGTTGCTTATCGTATCAAAATAGCAGGAATTGTGGTCATCTAATAACTACACATAAAATGCTAATTGCATTAGTCAATAATCAACCATCACCAACTGGTGAATCCAGAGCTGGACTGATGCTTTGTGGGGCCTAGGGGAACTTAAGACTGAGGGGGTCCTAAAGGGCAACATTTGAGACACAGGGATCAAGATCCTTGTGCGCAAGCCTTGATCACGCACACAAAAACAGGGCATGGTCACACATCACGGCCTCCTTTAAATTTCACACTGGGGGTATGTATATCGCTGCCCCAGCTGCTGGGCTGCCCTCCCTATCTTTCCTCAGGACTGTCCCACCAAAATAGTAATGGTTGGGGGTTTTGTATACATACATAGTCACACACATATACACATACAGTATATACATACAGAAAATATAGTGTCCACCTCCCTCTTACCTTACAATCTGGTATACTGTCTGCAGCTGCTCCTCCCCTCCTCTTTCCCATGCTGCAGACACTGATTGTACAGTGTAATGTAGCCCTGCCCCATGTTCAGACTGCATTCTCCCTGTCCTTTACAATTTCTACAGCTTGACATGCACACCTGCTGTAAGTAAAGGCTGAGGGCCTTTATAACTTACGTAACACTGCTTTGCGCACTGGAAATGTTGTAGTGCTGGGGGAGAGGGGGTGTTAGTGCAACTGCCCCCATAACAGTACAGCCAGTCGCTGTATAGCAGTACAGAGCAGCCTCCCTAGACACTTCGCAGCCCAGCACACAGCGGTGTGTGCTGGGCTGGGGAGAGGAGCTGTTACCGTCTCTCTCTCTGCCCAATGTGCACCTGGCCTGGGCCCCCAATGGGTCCAGATAAATAGTACCCACCCCCTTCTCTCGTCACCGCGATGCACTTGTTCCTGTTGTAATGAAAGCCCTATGTCACGGTTAAGCCAAGAAGATAAAACAAAGCTTGTGTAATTAAAATAGCTGAATATATAAATTGCAACATGTATAAATGAAAGTAAATAAATACATCAACATTCTCATTAGATTTCTTGCTTCTACGCTCCTGGATAGCAGTATAAACATGAACATAGCAACAAGAAAGTGCACGCTTAAGGACTACTTATATATTTTAAAAATTAGAGACGATTTTACAATGTGTGAGTTGATATAACAAAGAACAGAACAATAAAACACTACTTTGTGCAATGTAATTTCCATAACTACATTCAATTAAGCTGGTTCTTACTGATGAAAAGAGGGAAATAATAAAATCCATCAACTCCTCAATTCCTGAAAGTGAAATTCAATGGTGAATAATTTATATTTGCATCCTTAGCTTACAATCATATGTGGCTGTAAACCATACATTACTTACAGAGGGGCATATTGATTGTTAATTGCAATTGGTCCATGCAGTTTAAAGATCTGGCTCGCCCCGATTTGCGGTGGCAGATCTAAATCTACCTGAGCAATTTAGTATTGCCCTGGTGCGGGGATAGCTGTTCCGGTAAGCAGCTGTCTCACCCTAGAACTGCTACGTTCCCTGCTAATTAGTAGTGACAAACGTTTACACTGCCAGGCTCCTCCCAGGAGTGTTACTGCTTATGTGTGAATTGAGGGCCTGATTCATACATGATCGCTGCTGTGCATTTTTGCACAGCGGGCGATCAGTTACTAACTGAGCATGCATATGCACCGCAATGAGCACGCGCGTCGGACAACAACAGAGGGCATGGTGCCAAAAATCTGATTGCACTGGCGTTTGCAAGGTGATTGACAGAAGGAAGCCGCTTGTGGGTGGTAATTGACTATTTTTTTAAGTGTGTCCGGAAAAAAGCAGGCGTGCCCAAGCGTTTTCAGGGAGGGTGTCGGACGTCGGCTTCGGCCATCATCAGCTTCTTCTCATCACACTGTAGGAGTAAGTCCTGGGTTGAGACTGCACAAAGTGGATTTTTGCAGCTCGGCGTACACATGGGATCGCACACTTGCACAGCGAATTTACCCTCACCCTTGGGTGGTGACTATCTGAACGCAGGACAACAAAGTGAGCAGCCCAGCGACCAGGTCTGAATCACCCCCTGCGTTCATCCACTGCGAGGTCCGGATCTGAATGGATCCCTCATTTGCTGGAGCTTGATGAACACTCATCTCCATACTACTATATGGGGACACGTAGCACATAGTGACTGTGCTGTATGCTTGAAACATCTGTGTCATCCACTGCGTACAAGAAATGATGAATGGCTCGGTTTTCTGTATCCACATGTATAATGACGCAAAGCCAATAATGAATAGGCCCCTAAGGACCAAATGTAATAGCCTGAGTGCGGAAAAAAAGAGCCAGGTGGGTTCTGCCTTTAAAATAAAACACTGAAGCTTTAAATCTTGCGGCTAAATCTACAAAATCTCACTGTTTGCCACAACTCACAGGCTATTCCATTTGGCCACAAGGGTTGATTAATTTCTTTAGATGGCTATTAAACAGGGTAAGTGGATAAGATATATAGGGGGCTATTTACTAAGCCTTCGATGGAGATAAAGTGAACGGAGATAAAGTACCAGCCAATCAGCTCCTAACTGCCATGTCACAGGTTGGGTTTGAAAAATGACAGTCAGGCGCTGGTTGGCTGGTACTTTATCTCTATCCAAGGCTTAGTAAATAGACCCCATAATTATTAGACACCATCACTCACATTTAAGTTTTCTTCTTGTGACTTATAGATCATGATTGTGCCAAGAGGATGAAACAGAGGTTTACTGCACATTGACTCAGCTTTAGGTTCCAGGGTTTACACACCCTGTGTATCAGAGCACAGGGGGGTTATTCAGGATGGATTTCCAGATTATTGGGAAACGGCGCAGGATTTGCTCTGTGCATGTGCAGAATGGGTTGCGAACGCCTCTGCCTGATTGACAGGCAGAGACGCTCGGGAGGAGGTAAGGGGCGGGGCAGCCAGCATTTCCCAGGAGTAGCGAGGCCAAGGACTGCGTCGCAAGATGCAGTTTTCTTGGCCTCGCAAGCTGCCCTACGATGACAAGCCTGAGTTAGGGGAATTTTTTTTCTGTTAATCTACTGAAGAATCTGGAAAAGCCCTGGTTTCTGAAAACAATATTGTCAAGAGAAAGTGCCAAACAATAGGGCTGGACTTGTATGTGAGACCCTAATTAAGAAGCACTGTTTTCTGATATCATATATGTCTTTTGAATTTTTTGCAGGGAGGAAATAGTAATAGAAATCTACTCCATCTTGTGAGTGGAGCGCAGGTGGTACAATGTTATCAGTGCTGTCAGAATTCATCATATATTTCTGAAATATACAGCCGTTTACAAAGACCACCAAGGCCTTGCATGGTAGTCGGGTCTGCAGTTTCCCTCACAAGTGGCCTTACCTGGGATCGGGGATATAATTATCCCTTTAAAAGGCAAAAGCAGCTTTATAACTAACTGCCGCTTTAAATTTAGATGTAAACTCGCTGAAATCACGATGTTCCCCAATCTTAGAACCTATCACATAACCCCCAGAGAGGGTCTTCTGTACAATTTGGTTCATTTTGGAGGACACTTGATAAAAATTTAACCATGTGCGCTACCTGAAGTTTTTAGGAGAAAGAGTAGCAGACCTATTGGTTGAGGGAGACTGATTACATCTAGAAATTAACTATACTGATTATGTTTGTCAAAGAAGGTATCACAGGGTATTTACCAATACCATCAGAATGTGCCCCGCCAACAAAGCAGACGTTCTGACATACTAGAACTTGTCTATCTGCATTAACAGCCAATGCACATATATGTTCTGCGAAGCTAAATTCCATACTACCAAAAATAGCTTTGGAGCCATGCTCAAGGGTCACTGAATACAATATAAGTCTTTAACTTATTTCTATGTGCTTTTTATATTATCTAACTGTTATAAGTGTAACTTACCTGAGCTGTGAATTCTTTAAATAAATTATAAATTACACTATGGAGAGCCCCATTTATTCTTTTTTTTCTCTTATATTACTAGGCCCTTTGAAATAGAGGGTAGGTGCTTCGGAAGCTGCAGATCTTAAAGTATTCTTTGGTGGGAATACATACGTTTTACCAGCGGCCAGGATCCCGGCTGTCATGATCCTGACAGTGGGGTTCCGGCCACCAGTATGCCGGCAGCGGGGTGAGTGCTGCAAAGCCCTTTGCGGGCTCGCTGCGCTCGAAGCACTGCAAGCACGGTGGCTTGCTGCGCTAACCAGAGGTTATATAGAAAAGCCTATGGAGTTGGTATTCCGGAGGCGGGATTTCACCACCTGTCGGGATACAGACGTCGGCATTGTGACCGCCGGGATCCCGACAGGCGGTCTCTTGATTGCCCCCCCTTTGGTGCTACTGAACTTTATCCACTGATGGCACGTACAGTACAAAAATATTATATCGTAATATTATACATATATTATTGCTTGCCTGCGGCTTCGCTCACATGGATGTCTGTTATTGTTCAGCAGAACTAATTAGGGATTAACACAAAAAGATACTTGGGGCTACTAACTCATGATCATGAGCACACAATGTAAAGCTGGCCATGGGAGAACCAGCTGGTCCTGAGATCTACGTCTGCAGTCCTGAGCATTTAACCCTGTGACTTGTTGATCGTCACAGCAAAGCAGACACTAACAGGAAACGGCAGGCATTTGAATTGAAAAGGAAAATTGTTGGGGATAAGGGATATATGTGGTATAAACACAGTCTCACATGTGCCGCATCCTAAATCTATGCCTCAATTAGGTTTCTATGCAGAGCAGTCACTTTAAGTCAGATTCCACTGCATAACTTGGGCGGAGTCAAGGTCTGAAAAGCATGATCGGAACACCAACTTTCGAGTTTCAAGCATCTGTTTTTTCTTTTACTGCTCCTCTCCCTGATGTCACATCTAGATCATACATACCTAAGTTTCTTTCTAGGTCACAAAGCTACACAATAGTGAATACGCGATCCAAACTCATTCAGTAGTTTCTGAGTGATGCCAGAACAGAGAGACAAACATTTAGATTTTTTTTTTTTGTTCACCAAAGTTCATCAACAGTCCCCATACATGCCTACTTTTGAAAAGGCATTTCAGGGAGATGTGAAAGTAACACCTATCAGTGCGGACGTGTACTGCTACATCTGAGAGGTGTGTCATGAAAATGACTTCCATTCAAATGTAAATGAGCCCCGAAATTAGTAAGATCTACTTGTTGAAAAAAAGACTCTTATATTTTGCAGAATTTGTTTGTGTATTGTGCTTTACAAGAGGTTCCATATACTGTAAGTGGCCACCAGAAACTTTATTTAAATGCATGTAGTCACAGGGATCACTGTGCCTTATAACCAATGCAGGGAAATGGCACTGATGCTCCCATTTCAATGTAAGTATCTGTCATTTCTGCACAGTGGGGCTAAGGTGCAATCGAGGAGACTGCTAAACTATTCAGGGAGTCAGGAAGATAGCTTCTATTTCAGGGATTCTCCTGTAGAATGAGGGAGCGTAGGCAAGTATGTTTATACCAACAGAATAATGAGCAAAAAGGCTGCAAACTACATGTACAGTAGTTTAATTTGGACCACATGGCCTGCCTGGTAGTTACATCACTTCCTATAGCAACAATATTAACACAAGGTCCCAAAGGTCAAAGCGCAGCAAAAAAACCCAAAACATTACACTGTTCAACACTTAAGTCACGTAATCAGTCAGGCAGAGATTTACCTCTCTGCCGGTAACCTCAGGGTACCATGTGTAAAATGTGGCACTGATGCTCAGTGGCGGATTGGCCCACCAGGACACCATGACAGATTCCGATGGGCTGGTCCCATATCCCCCCTCAGCCAGGCCAATTCACACTCAGGCTGGGCTGGCACACACTGCTTCCAGTACTTGCAGTTCATTGGAACGCAATCCGGAAGTTAGGCTATAAAGGAATTCCGGGTGCCGCTAGCCGTGAAAAGTGGTGAAGCTGTACTACCAATGGGGGACCTGGAGAAAGTTAACCAGCCCAGCAGCATCCTCTCTCTGACCCCGGCCAAAGGTCTCTTCAATGAGCCCGGCCGGGAGGATCAGCATAGCGATGGTCGGAGCAGGGTTCCCTATACCCGCCGCCACCTTAGCTCCTGCACTCTCACTGAACTGGCCAGAGCGGCGACTGAGCACTAAAGGGGACCCAGCAGAGAGGTTATTTTTAATTACATTATTTGCATTATCATGATGGTGTAAGGGTTAGGGCGTCCCCGGTCACAGTGCATGGTTTGGGGACTGGACAGGAGCAGGCTGTACCTTGTTCTCAGGATGCCAGCTGATCAGGCTGCACTCACAGCCAGCCCTGGGACTATCTATTATGCAAAGTCCTTCAGCCCTATAGCTGCCCAATGTCTGTCCATGATGATGGGCCTATTTATGTACTGCGGTGGCTACGTATGTAGGCCCTCATTCCGAGTTGTTCGCTCGGTAAAAATCTTCGCATCGCAGCGATTTTCCGCTTAATGCGCATGCGCAATGTCCGCACTGCGACTGCGCCAAGTAAATTTGCTATGCACTTAGGAATTTTACTCACGGCATTTTCATCGTTCTGGCGATCGTAATGTGATTGACAGGAAATGGGTGTTACTGGGCGGAAACAGGCCGTTTTATGGGCGTGTGGGAAAATAAGAATTTACTTACCGATAATTCTATTTCTCATAGTCCGTAGTGGATGCTGGGGACTCCGAAAGGACCATGGGAAATAGCGGCTCCGCAGGAGACTGGGCACAAAAGTAAACGCTTTAAGACTACCTGGTGTGCACTGGCTCCTCCCCCTATGACCCTCCTCCAAGCCTCAGTTAGGATACTGTGCCCGGACGAGCGTACACAATAAGGAAGGATTTTGAATCCCGGGTAAGACTCATACCAGCCACACCAATCACACCGTACAACTTGTGATCTGAACCCAGTTAACAGCATGATAACAGAGGAGCCTCTGAAAAGATGGCTCACAACAATAATAACCCGATTTTTTGTAACAATAACTATGTACAAGTATTGCAGACAATCCGCACTTGGGATGGGCGCCCAGCATCCACTACGGACTATGAGAAATAGAATTATCGGTAAGTAAATTCTTATTTTCTCTGACGTCCTAGTGGATGCTGGGGACTCCGAAAGGACCATGGGGATTATACCAAAGCTCCCAAACGGGCGGGAGAGTGCGGATGACTCTGCAGCACCGAATGAGAGAACTCCAGGTCCTCCTCAGCCAGGGTATCAAATTTGTAGAATTTAGCAAACGTGTTTGCCCCTGACCAAGTAGCTGCTCGGCAAAGTTGTAAAGCCGAGACCCCTCGGGCAGCCGCCCAAGATGAGCCCACTTTCCGTGTGGAATGGGCTTTTACAGATTTTGGCTGTGGCAGGCCTGCCACAGAATGTGCAAGTTGAATTGTACTACAAATCCAACGAGCAATAGTCTGCTTAGAAGCAGGAGTACCCAGCTTGTTGGGTGCATACAGGATAAACAGCGAGTCAGATTTTCTGACTCCAGCCGTCCTGGAAACATATATTTTCAGGGCCCTGACTACGTCCAGCAACTTGGAATCCTCCAAGTCCCTAGTAGCCGCAGGCACCACAATAGGCTGGTTTAAGTGAAATGCTGAAACCACCTTAGGGAGAAATTGAGGACGAGTCCTCAATTCTGCCCTGTCCGTATGAAAAATTAGGTAAGGGCTTTTATAGGATAAAGCCGCCAATTCTGAGACACGCCTGGCTGAGGCCAGGGCTAACAGCATTACCACTTTCCATGTGAGATATTTTAAGTCCACAGTGGTGAGTGGTTCAAACCAATGTGATTTTAGGAACCCCAAAACTACATTGAGATCCCAAGGTGCCACTGGAGGCACAAAAGGAGGCTGTATATGCAGTACCCCCTTGACAAACGTCTGAACTTCAGGAACTGAAGCTAGTTCTTTTTGGAAGAATATTGACAGGGCCGAAATTTGAACCTTAATGGACCCTAATTTTAGGCCCATAGACAGTCCTGTTTGCAGGAAATGCAGGAAACGACCCAGTTGAAATTCCTCTGTAGGGGCCTTCCTGGCCTCACACCACGCAACATATTTACGCCAAATACGGTGATAATGTTGCACAGTTACATCCTTCCTGGCTTTGATCAGGGTAGGGATGACTTCATCCGGAATGCCTTTTTCCTTCAGGATCCGGCGTTCAACCGCCATGCCGTCAAACGCAGCCGCGGTAAGTCTTGGAACAGACATGGTCCCTGCTGGAGCAGGTCCTTTCTTAGAGGTAGAGGCCACGGGTCTTCCGTGAGCATCTCTTGAAGTTCCGGGTACCAAGTCCTTCTTGGCCAATCCGGAGCCACGAGTATAGTCCTTACTCCTCTCCTTCTTATGATTCTCAGTACCTTGGGTATGAGAGGCAGAGGAGGGAACACATACACTGACTGGTACACCCACGGTGTTACCAGAGCGTCCACAGCTATTGCCTGAGGGTCCCTTGACCTGGCGCAATATCTGTCCAGTTTTTTGTTGAGGCGGGACGCCATCATGTCCACCTTTGGTTTTTCCCAACGGTTCACAATCATGTGGAAGACTTCTGGGTGAAGTCCCCACTCCCCCGGGTGGAGATCGTGTCTGCTGAGGAAGTCTGCTTCCCAGTTGTCCACTCCCGGAATGAACACTGCTGACAGTGCTATCACATGATTTTCCGCCCAGCGAAGAATCCTTGCAACTTCCGTCATTGCCCTCCTGCTTCTTGTGCCGCCCTGTCTGTTAACGTGGGCGACTGCCGTGATGTTGTCCGACTGGATCAGCCCCGGCTGACCCTGAAGCAGAGGCCTTGCCTGACTTAGGGCATTGTAAATGGCCCTTAGTTCCAGGATATTTATGTGAAGTGACGTTTCCATGCTTGACCACAAGCCCTGGAAATTTCTTCCCTGTGTGACTGCTCCCCAGCCTCTCAGGCTGGCATCCGTGGTCACCAGGACCCAGTCCTGAATGCCGAATCTGCGGCCCTCTAGAAGATGAGCACTCTGTAACCACCACAGGAGAGACACCCTTGTCCTTGGAGACAGGGTTATCCGCTGATGCATTTGAAGATGCGATCCGGACCATTTGTCCAGCAGATCCCACTGAAAAGTTCTTGCGTGGAATCTGCCGAATGGAATCGCTTCGTAAGAAGCCACCATTTTTCCCAGGACCCTTGTGCATTGATGCACTGACACTTGGCCTGGTTTTAGGAGGTTCCTGACTAGGTCGGATAACTCCCTGGCTTTCTCCTCCGGGAGAAACACCTTTTTCTGTACTGTGTCCAGAATCATCCCTAGGAACAGCAGACGTGTCGTCGGAATCAGCTGCGATTTAGGAATATTTAGAATCCATCCGTGCTGTCGTAGTACTACTTGAGATAGTGCTACTCCGACCTCTAACTGTTCTCTGGACCTTGCCCTTATCAGGAGATCGTCCAAGTAAGGGATAATTAAGACGCCTTTTCTTCGAAGAAGAATCATCATTTCGGCCATTACCTTGGTAAAGACCCGGGGTGCCGTGGACAATCCAAACGGCAGCGTCTGAAACTGATAGTGACAGTTCTGTACCACAAACCTGAGGTACCCTTGGTGAGAAGGGCAAATTGGGACATGGAGGTAAGCATCCTTGATGTCCAGAGACACCATATAGTCCCCTGTCGGGGGGAGACGTTGGTAAGGCAGACTTCAGGAACCGGCGAGGGGGGAGACGTCTCGAATTCCAATTTGTACCCCTGAGATACTACCTGCAGGATCCAGGGGTCCACTTGCGAGTGAGCCCACTGCGCGCTGAAATTCTTGAGACGGGCCCCCACCGTGCCTGAGTCCGCTTGTAAGGCCCCAGCGTCATGCTGAGGACTTGGCAGAAGCGGGGGAGGGCTTCTGTTCCTGGGAACAGGCTGTCTGCTGCAGTCTTTTTCCCCTTCCTCTGCCCCGGGGCAGATACGAGTGGCCTTTTGCCCGCTTGCCCTTATGGGGACGAAAGGACTGAGCCTGAAAAGACGGTGTCTTTTTCTGCTGAGAGGTGACCTGGGGTAAAAAGGTGGATTTCCCAGCCGTTGCCGTGGCCAGTGGCGTAACTACTGCCCCCGCAGTCCTCGCGGTGGCTTGGGGGCGAGGGCTGTGGGGGCGCCACTGATTTACAGCAGACTGACATGCGGACGAGCGTCCGCATGTCAGTCTGCTTTCTCCTTCCCTCCGCCGCTTGTTGGAGGGACACGGAGGGCACAGCCTCTCCTGTGTCCCTCCTGCTGCATCATCTCCGGCGGCCGCGGGTCTGATAGGGAGAAGTGCCGTCCGTGAACTCTAATTGGCTCACGAACCGGCACTTCCCCCTATTAGACCCGCGGCCGCCAGAGATGATGCAGCAGGAGGGACACAGGAGAGGCTGTACCCTCCGTGTCCCTCCAAAAAGCGGCGGCGGCGGGGGGGGGGATGATATCTGGCACTGGGGGGAAAATCTGGCACTGGGGGGGGATATCTGGCACTGGGGCATTATCTGGCACTGGGGGGGAATATCTGGCGGGGGGTGGGGGTGGATGTCTGGCACTGGGGGGAATAACTGGCAGGGGGGGGGATATCTGGCACTGGGGCATTATCTGGCACTGGGGGGGAATAACTGGCAGGGGGGGTATCTGGAACTAGGGCATTATCTGGCACTGGGGGCATATATGGCACTGAGGGGGAATATCTGGCAGGGGGGGGATATCTGGCACTGGGGCATTATCTGGCACTGGGGGCATATATGACACTGGAGTGGAATAACTGGCAGGGGGGGGGATACCTGGCACTGGGGCATTATCTGGCACTGGGGGCATATATGACACTGGGGGGGGAATAACTGGCAGGGGGGGGGGGATATCTGGCACTGGGGCATTATCTGGCACTGGGGGCATATATGGCACGGGGGGGAATATCTGGCAGGGGGGGGAATATCTGGCACTGGGGCATTATCTGGCACTGGGGGCATATATGGCACTGGGGGGGAATATCTGGCACTAGGGGCATATATGGCACTGGAGGGGGGGAATATCTGGCACCGGGGGCATATATGGCACTGGGGGGGGGGGGGATATCTGGCACTGGGGTCATATATGGCACTGGGGGGGGGGGCATATCTGGCAATGGGGGCATATTTGGCACTGGGGGGGAATATATGGCACTGGGGGCATATTTGGCACTGGGGGGGAATATATGGCACTGGGGGCATATGTGGCACTGGGGGGGAATGCACAAAGAGAAAGGTATTGAGACTGCGCTGAATTTGATGAATACAACAATGTTGATATATTAAATAAAACAATTTTATTCCTAAAATAGTTACAGTAGGTATATATTAAAAACTAGATTGGTAAAATGAGTACATGTCAGAAACAGTAGGTATAATTTCTAATTTGCAAATTTTCAAATAAACATTCTAAGGGGTTACCCAATTCGCCAGGTAGAGAGAGTAGAGTTTGTGGAGATTTATGCATTGACCGTTCCAGATATTTTTCCCTGTAATGTTATAGTCCAGCTTTAAACAACAGTCTCAGAATTAAGCAAACCTTTGATAAAGCTGCCAGCTGATTGCAGCGAAACGCGTCAGGTGAACCAGGGACCCTCGCCAGGAATTGATTTGAAGGAGGACCGAACCATTTCCCTAACCTTTGTCCAGACGGCCTTTCCAAATTCTCGGACTACATATAGCAAGTACTTCATAAAGGACTGTATCAACCGTTACGCATGAGGAGCTCTCCATCAAAGATTCTGGAGCACATTACCCTCTAACGGTAAATAGTCCATCCACTGGACCTTGCTTAATTCTGAGACTGTTGTTTAAAGCTGGACTATAACATTACAGGGAAAAATATCTGGAACGGTCAATGCATAAATCTCCACAAACTCTACTCTCTCTACCTGGCGAATTGGGTAACCCCTTAGAATGTTTATTTGAAAATTTGCAAATTAGAAATTATACCTACTGTTTCTGACATGTACTCATTTTACCAATCTAGTTTTTAATATATACCTACTGTAACTATTTTAGGAATAAAATTGTTTTATTTAATATATCAACATTGTTGTATTCATCAAATTCAGCGCAGTCTCAATACCTTTCTCTTTGTGCATTACATACGGGAGTGACTTCCCTTTTCCTGAGACTGCAGCTTGGCGAAACATCTCATACCTAAAGCGCCCGAGCACCCCTGGGCAACCAACCTTTCCACAGGGGGGGAATATCTGGCACAGGGGGCATATGTGGCACTGGGGGGGTATATGTGTACCTGGCACATGGGGGGGGGGGGGGGCTATATTTGGCACTGGGGCATGTGAGTACCTGGCACCGTGGGGGAATATCTGGCACTGGGGACATATGTGGCACTGGGAGCACAGCCCTAGCAACGAGCATGACACACAGTGAATGAAACACCTGGCAACGAGCATGACACACAGTGCATGAAACACCTGGCAACGAGCATGACACCCAGTGCATGAAACCCCTGGCAACGAGCATGACACCCTGAGCATGAAAACCCCTGGCACCGTGCATGGAACCAAGAGCATGAAACCCCTGGCAACGAGCATGACACCCAGTGCATGAAACCCCTGACAACGAGCAGGTAATTGAAAAGTAATTAGAAGCCTTACTGTAGGACTTAATGTGTAATGGGCATTACGGTGTGTGGCATAATGTATCACGGACATTGCGGTGTGTGTCATAATGTGTCACAGGCATTACGGTGTATGGTATACTATATCGCGGGCATTGTGATATGTGGTATAATGTCTCAGGGTCATTGCAGTGTGTGGCATAATGTATCACGGACATTGCGGTGTGTGTCATAATGTGTCAGGCATTACGGTGTGTGGTATACTATATCACGGGCATTGTGGTATGTGGTATAATGTCTCAGGGTCATTGCAGTGTGGCATAATACATAACGGGCATTGCGGTGTGTGGCATAGGGTGTAACGGGCAGGGCATTGCGGTATGTGTCACAGGCATTACGGTGTATGGTATACTATATCACGGGCATTGTGGTATAATGTATCACGGACATTGCGGTGTGTGTCATAATGTGTCACAGACATTGTATGTGCTATAATGTATCAGGGGCATTGCAGTGTGTAGCATAATGTATAACGGGCATTGCGATTCCTGTCATAATGTGTCACAGGCATTACGGTGTGTGGCATAATGTGTCACGGGCATTATGGTGTGTGGCATAATGTGTCGGGGGCATTACAGTGTGTGCATATTGTGTCGTGCATTATTGCGTGTGGAATAATGTCTAAGGGCATTGCAGTATGTGGCATAATGTATACTGGGCATTACTATAATGAGGAAAAATGACAAATAATGTAAGGGGCATGAATCAGGATTATTTTTCTTTCCTGTGGTGGCCAACGTATGGGCGTGCAGGTTGCAGAACTGGGGTATAAGGTAGTCTTTTCCTGCAATGCCACGCCCCTTTATGCGAAACCACGCCCATTCCAACGAAACCACACCCCTTATTTTGCCGCGCGCGCCGTAGGCGCGCGCATATTTATCTTTTTCTTGCTCCCAATTATGTAGCATGAAGGAGGGGGGGGGGGGGGGGGGGGGCGCCGAAGAATTTTTTGGCTTGGGAGAGAAAAATTTCTAGTTACGCCACTGGCCGTGGCCACCAGGTCCGATAGACCGACCCCAAATAACTCCTCCCCTTTATACGGCAATACTTCCATATGCCGTTTGGAATCCGCATCACCTGACCACTGTCGCGTCCATAACCCTCTTCTGGCAGAAATGGACAGCGCACTTACTCTTGATGCCAGAGTGCAAATATCCCTCTGTGCATCTCTCATATATAGAAATGCATCCTTTAAATGCTCTATAGTCAATAATATATTGTCCCTGTCCAGGGTATCAATATTTTCAGTCAGGGAATCCGACCAAGCCACCCCAGCACTGCACATCCAGGCTGAGGCGATTGCTGGTCGCAGTATAATACCAGTATGTGTGTATATACTTTTTAGGATATTTTCCAGCTTCCTATCAGCTGGTTCCTTGAGGGCGGCCGTATCAGGAGACGGTAACGCCACTTGTTTTGATAAGCGTGTGAGCGCCTTATCTACCCTAGGGGGTGTTTCTCAACGCACCCTAACCTCTGGCGGGAAAGGGTATAATGCCAATAATTTTTTAGAAATTAGCAGTTTTTAATCGGGGGAAACCCACGCTTCATCACACACCTCATTTAATTCATCTGATTCAGGAAAAACTACGGGTAGTTTTTTCACACCCCACATAATACCCTTTTTTGTGGTACTTGTAGTATCAGAAATGTTCAAAACCTCCTTCATTGCCGTGATCATGTAACGTGTGGCCCTACTGGAAAATACGTTTGTTTCCTCACCGTCGACACTGGAGTCAGTGTCCGTGTCTGGGTCTGTGTCGACCACCTGAGGTAACGGGCGCTTTAGAGCCCCTGACGGTGTTTGAGACGCCTGTACAGGTATTAACTGATTTGCCGGCTGTCTCATGTCGTCAACAGTCTTTTGTAAAGTGCTGACACTATCACGTAATTCCTTCCATAAGACCATCCAGTCAGGTGTCGACTCCCTAGGGGATGACATCACTAATACAGGCAATTGCTCCGCCTCCATACCATTTTCCTCCTCATACATGTCGACACAACGTACCGACACACAGCACACACACAGGGAATGCTCTGATAGAGGACAGGACCCCACTATCCCTTTGGGGAGACAGAGGGAGAGTTTGCCAGCACACACCAGAGCGTTATATATATACAGGGATAACCTTATATAAGTGTTTTTCCCTTATATAGCTGCTGTATAGATTTATCTGCCAAATTAGTGCCCCCCCTCTCTTGTTTTACCCTGTTTCTGTAGTGCAGGACTGCAGGGGAGAGTCAGGGAGCTTCCCTCCAACGGAGCTGTGAGGAAAAAATGGCGCCAGTGTGCTGAGGAGATAGGCTCCGCCCCCTTCTCGGCGGCCTTTCTCCTGCTTTTTTAAGGAAAAATTGGCAGGGGCTAAATGCATCCATATAGCCCAGGAGCTATATGTGATGTATTGTTTGCCACATAAGGTGTTTTTATTGCGTCTCAGGGCGCCCCTCCCCAGCGCCCTGCACCCTCAGTGACCGGAGTGTGAAGTGTGCTGAGAGCAATGGCGCACAGCTGCGGTGCTGTGCGCTACCTTATTGAAGACAGGACGTCTTCTGCCGCCGATTTTCCGGACCTCTTCAGTCTTCTGGCTCTGTAAGGGGGCCGGCGGCGCGGCTCTGGGACCCATCCATGGCTGGGCCTGTGATCGTCCCTCTGGAGCTAATGTCCAGTAGCCTAAGAAGCCCAATCCACTCTGCACGCAGGTGAGTTCGCTTCTTCTCCCCTTAGTCCCTCGGTGCAGTGAGCCTGTTGCCAGCAGGTCTCACTGAAAATAAAAAACCTACTTTAAACTTTTACTCTAAGCAGCTCAGGAGAGCCCCTTAGTATGCACCCTTCTCGTTCGGGCACAAAAATCTAACTGAGGCTTGGAGGAGGGTCATAGGGGGAGGAGCCAGTGCACACCAGGTAGTCTTAAAGCTTTTACTTTTGTGCCCAGTCTCCTGCGGAGCCGCTATTCCCCATGGTCCTTTCGGAGTCCCCAGCATCCACTAGGACGTCAGAGAAAAAACGCTACCGTTTCCGGAAAAAACGCAGGAGTGGCTGGAGAAACGCAGGAGTGGCTGGAGAAACGGGGGAGTGTCTGGGTGAACGCTGGGTGTGTTTGTGACGTCAAACCAGGAACGACAAGCAGTGAAATGATCGCAGATGCCGAGTAAGTCTGAAGCTACTCAGAAACTGCTACGAGGTGTGTAAACGCAATATTGCGAATACTTCGTTCGCAATTTTAAGATGCTAAGATTCACTCCCAGTAGGCGGCGGCTTAGCATGAGCAAATCTGCTAAAATCCGCTTGCGAGCGAACAACTCGGAATGACCCCCGTAATGCGGTGCTATTCGTGTTATGTGGTGCTATTTGTGTAATGCGGTGTTATGTGTGTAGTGCGGTGCTATACATGTAATGCAGTGCTATACGTGTGATATGGTGCTATTCGTGTAATGTGGTGCTATTTCTGTAATAATGTGGTGGCTATGTATGTAATGTAGTTACTATATATGTAATCAGGGGAGGATTGGCCACTGGGACAGATTCCGCTGCGCTGATCCTCTGTGTCTGTGTTTCATTACTTGTGTGTGCTCCCTCCCTGTACTGTGCTGTATGTAGTGTGTGCTTCCTCCCTGTACTGTGCTGTATGTAGTGTGTGCTCCCCCTCCCTCTACTGTGCTGTATGTAGTGTATGCTCCTCCTCCCTGTACTGTGCTGTATGTAGCGTGTGCTCCCTCCCTGTACTGTATGTAGTGTGTGCTCCCTCCCTGTACTGTGCTGTATGTAGTGTGTGCTCCCTCCTGTACTGTATGTAGTGTGTGCTCCCTCCTGTACTGTATGTAGTGTGTGCTCCCTCCCTGTACTGTGCTGTATGTAGTGTGTGCTCCCCCTCCCTGTACTGTGCTGTATGTACTGTGTGCTCCCTCCCTGTACTGTACTGTATGTAGTGTGTGCTCCCTCCTGTACTGTATGTAGTGTATGCTCCTCCTCCCTGTACTGTGCTGTATGTAGCGTGTGCTCCCTCCCTGTACTGTATGTAGTGTGTGCTCCCTCCCTGTACTGTGCTGTATGTAGTGTGTGCTCCCTCCTGTACTGTGCTCTATGTAGTGTGTGCTCCCCCTCCCTGTACTGTGCTGTATGTAGTGTGCTTCCCCTCCCTGTACTGTGCTGTATGTAGTGTGTGCTCCCCCTCCCTGTACTGTGCTGTATGTAGTGTATGCTCCTCCTCCCTGTACTGTGCTGTATGTAGTGTATGCTCCTCCTCCCTGTACTGTGCTGTATGTAGTGTGTGCTCCCCCTCCCTGTACTGTGCTGTATGTAGTGTGTGCTCCCCCTCCCTGTACTGTGCTGTATGTAGTGTGTGCTCCCCCTCCCTGTACTGTGCTGTATGTAGTGTGTGCTCCCTCCCTGTACTGTGCTGTATGTAGTGTATGCTCCTCCTCCCTGTACTGTGCTGTATGTAGTGTGCTTCCCCTCCCTGTACTGTGCTGTATGTAGTGTGTGCTCCCCCTCCCTGTACTGTGCTGTATGTACTGTGTGCTCCCTCCCTGTACTGTACTGTATGTAGTGTGTGCTCCCTCCTGTACTGTATGTAGTGTATGCTCCTCCTCCCTGTACTGTGCTGTATGTAGCGTGTGCTCCCTCCCTGTACTGTATGTAGTGTGTGCTCCCTCCCTGTACTGTGCTGTATGTAGTGTGTGCTCCCTCCTGTACTGTGCTCTATGTAGTGTGTGCTCCCCCTCCCTGTACTGTGCTGTATGTAGTGTGCTTCCCCTCCCTGTACTGTGCTGTATGTAGTGTGTGCTCCCTCCCTGTACTGTGCTGTATGTAGTGTGTGCTCCCTCCCTGTACTGTGCTGTATGCAGTGTGTGCTCCCTCCCTGTACTGTGCTGTATGTAGTGTATGCTCCTCCTCCCTGTACTGTGCTGTATGTAGTGTGCTTCCCCTCCCTGTACTGTATGTAGTGTGCTTCCCCTCCCTGTACTGTGCTGTATGTAGTGTGTGCTCCCTCCCTGTACTGTGCTGTATGTAGTGTGTGCTCCCTCCCTGTACTGTGCTGTATGTATTGTGTGCTCCCTCCCTGTACTGTGCTGTATGTAGTGTGCTTCCCCTCCCTGTACTGTGCTGTATGTAGTGTGTGCTCCTCCTCCCTGTACTGTGCTGTATGTAGTGTGTGCTCCCTCCCTGCACTGTACTGTATGTAGTGTATGCTCCTCCTCCCTGTACTGTGCTGTATGTAGCGTGTGCTCCCTCCCTGTACTGTATGTAGTGTGTGCTCCCTCCCTGTACTGTGCTGTATGTAGTGTGTGCTCCCTCCCTGTACTGTGCTGTATGTAGTGTATGCTCCTCCTCCCTGTACTGTGCTGTATGTAGTGTGCTTCCCCTCCCTGTACTGTACTGTATGTAGTGTGCTTCCCCTCCCTGTACTGTGCTGTATGTAGTGTGTGCTCCCTCCCTGTACTGTGCTGTATGTAGTGTGTGCTCCCTCCCTGTACTGTGCTGTGTGTATTGTGTGCTCCCTCCCTGTACTGTGCTGTATGTAGTGTGTGCTCCCTCCCTGTACTGTGATGTATGTAGTGTGCTTCCCCTCCCTGTACTGTGCTGTATGTAGTGTGTGCTCCTCCTCCCTGTACTGTGCTGTATGTAGTGTGTGCTCCCTCCCTGTACTGTATGTAGTGTATGCTCCTCCTCCCTGTACTGTATGTAGCGTGTGCTCCCTCCCTGTACTGTATGTAGTGTGTGCTCCCTCCCTGTACTGTGCTATATGTAGTGTGTGCTCCCTCCCTGTACTGTATGTAGTGTGTGCTCCCTCCCTGTACTGTGCTGTATGTAGTGTGTGCTCCCTCCCTGTACTGTACTGTATGTAGTGTGTGCTTCCTCCCTGTACTGTGCTGTATAGTATGTGCTCCCTCCCTGTACTGTATGTAGTGTGTGCTCCCTCCCTGTACTGTGCTGTATAGTGTGTGCTCCCTCCCTGTACTGTATGTAGTGTGTGCTCCCTCCCTGTACTGTGCTGTATGTATTGTGTGCTCCCTCCCTGTACTGTGCTGTATGTAGTGTGTGCTCCCTCCCTGTACTGTATGTATTGTGTGCTCCTCCTCCCTGTACTGTGCTGTATGTAGTGTGTGCTCCCTCCCTGTACTGTGCTGTATGTAGTATGTGCTCCCCTCCCTGTACTGTGCTGTATGTAGTGTGTGCTCCTCCTCCCTGTACTGTGCTGTATGTAGTGTGTGCTCCCTCCCTGTACTGTACTGTATGTAGTGTATGCTCCTCCTCCCTGTACTGTGCTGTATGTAGCGTGTGCTCCCACCCTGTACTGTATGTAGTGTGTGCTCCCTCCCTGTACTGTGCTGTATGTAGTGTGTGCTCCCTCCTGTACTGTATGTAGTGTGTGCTCCCTCCTGTACTGTATGTAGTGTGTGCTCCCTCCCTGTACTGTGCTTTATGTAGTGTGTGCTCCCCCTCCCTGTACTGTGCTGTATGTACTGTGTGCTCCCTCCCTGTACTGTGCTGTATGTAGTGTGTGCTCCCTCCCTGTACTGTACTGTATGTAGTGTATGCTCCTCCTCCCTGTACTGTGCTGTATGTAGCGTGTGCTCCCTCCCTGTACTGTATGTAGTGTGTGCTCCCTCCCTGTACTGTGCTGTATGTAGTGTGTGCTCCCTCCCTGTACTGTACTGTATGTAGTGTGTGCTCCCTCCCTGTACTGTGCTGTATGTAGTGTGTGCTCCCTCCCTGTACTGTACTGTATGTAGTGTGTGCTCCCTCCCTGTACTGTGCTGTATAGTGTGTGCTCCCTCCCTGTACTGTATGTAGTGTGTACTCCCTCCCTGTACTGTGCTGTATGTAGTGTGTGCTCCCTCCCTGTACTGTGCTGTATGTAGTGTGTGCTCCCTCCCTGTACTGTGTTGTATGTAGTGTGTGCTCCCTCCCTGTACTGTACTGTATGTAGTGTATGCTCCTCCTCCCTGTACTGTGCTGTATGTAGCGTGTGCTCCCTCCCTGTACTGTATGTAGTGTGTGCTCCCTCCCTGTACTGTGCTGTATGTAGTGTGTGCTCCCTCCTGTACTATATGTAGTGTGTGCTCCCTCCTGTACTGTATGTAGTGTGTGCTCCCTCCCTGTACTGTGCTTTATGTAGTGTGTGCTCCCCCTCCCTGTACTGTGCTGTATGTACTGTGTGCTCCCTCCCTGTACTGTGCTGTATGTAGTGTGTGCTCCCTCCCTGTACTGTACTGTATGTAGTGTATGCTCCTCCTCCCTGTACTGTGCTGTATGTAGTGTGTGCTCCCTCCCTGTACTGTATGTAGTGTGTGCTCCCTCCCTGTACTGTGCTGTATGTAGTGTGTGCTCCCTCCCTGTACTGTATGTAGTGTGTGCTCCCTCCCTGTACTGTATGTAGTGTGTGCTCCCTCCCTGTACTGTGCTGTATGTAGTGTGTGCTCCCTCCCTGTACTGTACTGTATGTAGTGTGTGCTCCCTCCCTGTACTGTGCTGTATAGTGTGTGCTCCCTCCCTGTACTGTATGTAGTGTGTGCTCCCTCCCTGTACTGTGCTGTATGTAGTGTGTGCTCCCTCCCTGTACTGTGCTGTAAGTAGTGTGTGCTCCCTCCCTGTACTGTGCTGTATGTAGTGTGTGCTCCCTCCCTGTACTGTGCTGTATTTAGTGTGTGCTCCCTCCCTGTACTGTGCTGTATGTAGTATGTGCTCCCCTCCCTGTACTGTGCTGTATGTAGTGTGTGCTCCTCCTCCCTGTACTGTGCTGTATGTAGTGTGTGCTCCCTCCCTGTACTGTACTGTATGTAGTGTATGCTCCTCCTCCCTGTACTGTGCTGTATGTAGCGTGTGCTCCCTCCCTGTACTGTATGTAGTGTGTGCTCCCTCCCTGTACTGTGCTGTATGTAGTGTGTGCTCCCTCCCTGTACTGTGCTGTATGTAGTGTGTGCTCCCCCTCCCTGTACTGTGCTGTATGTACTGTGTGCTCCCTCCCTGTACTGTGCTGTATGTAGTGTGTGCTCCCTCCCTGTACTGTGCTGTATGAAGTGTATGCTCCTCCTCCCTGTACTGTGCTGTATGTAGCGTGTGCTCCCTCCCTGTACTGTATGTAGTGTGTGCTCCCTCCCTGTACTGTGCTGTATGTAGTGTGTGCTCCCTCCTTGTACTGTGCTGTATGTAGTGTGTGCTCCCTCCTGTACTGTGCTGTATGTACTGTGTGCTCCCCCTCCCGGTACTGTGCTCTATGTAGTGTGTGCTCCCCCTCCCTGTACTGTGCTGTATGTAGTGTGTGCTCCCTCCTGTACTGTGCTGTATGTAGTGTGCTTCCCCTCCCTGTACTGTGCTGTATGTAGTGTGTGCTCCCTCCCTGTAATGTGCTGTATGTAGTGTGTGCCCCCTCCCTGTACTGTGCTGTATGTAGTGTGTGCTCCCTCCCTGTACTGTGCTGTAAGTAGTGTGTGCTCCCTCCCTGTACTGTGCTGTATGTAGTGTGTGCTCCCTCCCTGTACTGTGCTGTATTTAGTGTGTGCTCCCTCCCTGTACTGTGCTGTATGTAGTATGTGCTCCCCTCCCTGTACTGTGCTGTATGTAGTGTGTGCTCCTCCTCCCTGTACTGTGCTGTATGTAGTGTGTGCTCCCTCCCTGTACTGTACTGTATGTAGTGTATGCTCCTCCTCCCTGTACTGTGCTGTATGTAGCGTGTGCTCCCTCCCTGTACTGTATGTAGTGTGTGCTCCCTCCCTGTACTGTGCTGTATGTAGTGTGTGCTCCCTCCCTGTACTGTGCTGTATGTAGTGTGTGCTCCCCCTCCCTGTACTGTGCTGTATGTACTGTGTGCTCCCTCCCTGTACTGTGCTGTATGTAGTGTGTGCTCCCTCCCTGTACTGTGCTGTATGAAGTGTATGCTCCTCCTCCCTGTACTGTGCTGTATGTAGCGTGTGCTCCCTCCCTGTACTGTATGTAGTGTGTGCTCCCTCCCTGTACTGTGCTGTATGTAGTGTGTGCTCCCTCCTTGTACTGTGCTGTATGTAGTGTGTGCTCCCTCCTGTACTGTGCTGTATGTACTGTGTGCTCCCCCTCCCGGTACTGTGCTCTATGTAGTGTGTGCTCCCCCTCCCTGTACTGTGCTGTATGTAGTGTGTGCTCCCTCCTGTACTGTGCTGTATGTAGTGTGCTTCCCCTCCCTGTACTGTGCTGTATGTAGTGTGTGCTCCCTCCCTGTAATGTGCTGTATGTAGTGTGTGCCCCCTCCCTGTACTGTGCTGTATGTAGTGTGTGCTTCCCCTCACTGTACTGTGCTGTATGTAGTGTGCTTCCCCTCCCTGTAATGTGCTGTATGTAGTGTGTGCTCCCTCCTGTACTGTGCTGTATGTAGTGTGTGCTCCCTCCCTGTACTGTGCTGTATGTAGTGTGTGCTCCCTCCCTCCCTGTACTGTACGTAGTGTGTGCTCCCTCCTGTACTGTGCTGTATGTAGTGTGTGCTCCCTCCCTGTACTGTATGTAGTGTGTGCTCCCCCTCCCTGTACTCTGAAACATAGAAGGTTAAAAAAAATGTGCTTTGTAGAATGAAAAAATCAATTAAATCAGAAGTAGATTAAAGGCATGACAGCAGTGTCGCTAGACACTGAAAGTGGGCATATCAGTCCTAGTATATTCAGATGCATGGATGTACATCAGGGAAGGGAATATGCATAAAGTCGCAGGTAAACATTAGCATAACGTAAAGCAAAGGAAGCCCCAACTGTGTTTATCTCAGAATCAGGACCTCTGAGGAGTGACCCCGCCCTCTTGACAGACAGCTCCCCCTCAACAGACTCCACTTCCATACATTTCCCGGGCTGGTGTTCAATCCCAATCCGCCCATGCTGATGCTCCTGAACTGTGCATCTCATGTGTAACGCAAAACTGGATATATGCAGCTAGCTCCTTCTGTGGAATGCAACAACTTCTAATGCAGCTACCAGTTAGCAAGCAACATCAGTGCACATGTGCAGACCAGTAGGGACCATATGGTAGCACTGATCCGAAGTTTTGAATGACTCAATGTGGTATTAGAATATTACTAGAAATGTGCACAGGACCATTTTTGCTGGATTTGGATTTGGCCCTGATTCGTCATCCGGCTTTGTATTTGGTTTTTGACAAACTGCCGTGACTGGTTTTGGTTTTTGGTTTTCAAAAATTGACAAAAATTAAAATCACATAATCTGGGCCTTTTTTTTTGTTCCATTGGGGTGATTCAGACCTGATCGTAGATGTGCTAAATTTGGCACATCTACCATCAGATTCTCTGACATTCGGGGGGACGCCCAGCACAGGGCCCGCAGCCATTTTTGTGATTGCATTGGCTGCGTATGATGTCATGCAGCCGCCCCGACTACGCCCCCTGTTTCTCCATTGCCGCCCCTGTTTTGAAGCCTAGTCCCTGCAATGCTCTGTCTCCGCCTTGGAAATGGAGCACTGCCGCGCCCCCTGCCCCGCGACAGTCTCTGCCTGTAGTCTGCCCCGCATGTCAGGCGCCTGCAGGAGGCCCGCTGCCATTTTTGTGATCACAGCTGCTGCGAGTTATGTCATGCAGCCACCCCAACTACGCCCCGTTTCTCTGTTGCTGCCCCCGTTTTGAAGCCTCACCACTGAAACATCCCGTTTCCTCCCTGGAAATGCAGCGTTGCCGCCCCCCTTCCCATCTCTGCCTCATTGACAGGCAGAGGTGATTGCATTTTCTGTTGGGACGCCGCAGAAAATGAGGGCACATGCACAGAACGGGCCCTGCGCATGAGCCCGCATCCTCTTATTGCTTATTGCGATCCAACCTGAATCAGGCCCTATGTGTACAATATAAAATATACATCACAGTATTAGATGCCACTAAGGGAGCAAAACTGCAGGCAAATGGTAGTAATAAATTTTTTTTCATGTAATAGTTTTTTATAATAAGTAAAATCACATTTCCCTTAGGTCAGTCATATAAAAGACAAGGGCCTCAAATCAGAAATAACTAGTCTTAGCCGGTCGGGTGGGGTGTGTGAGGTCATGCTGTGATGTCATAATGGCAACTGCCTGTATCAGGGCTGTGCTGTTGCTGTCTCTTGCATATGCTTTCAGAGGCCTGGCACGGCATAGCACACTGGTAGAAGGTTAGTGACTGGACAAAGATAAGAGCAGCTTAGTTCGAATCGTCGGCAGACTTTTGCCATGACTATTATAATATATGACTTATGAGGATAGCATAGTATTGGATAAAAACAAAATCTCACACCTACTGAGACAGTGCCGTTAGTTAACATCCCCAATCGGCTGCAAATGGGCCATTGGAGGTATTTGAAGAGCGCTGTCTAGATGAGCCTTTATTGGGGGTAATTCAGAGTTGATCGCAGCAGCAAATTTGTTAGCAGTTGGGCAAAACCATGTGCACTGAAGGGGGGGGGGGGGGCAGATGTAACATGTGCAGATAGAGTTAGATTTGGGTGGGGTGTGTTCAAACTGAAATCAAAATTGCAGTGTAAAAATAAAGCAGCCAGTATTTACCATGCACAGAAACAAAATAACCCACCCAAATCTAACTCTCTCTGCACATGTTATATCTGCCCCCCTGCAGTGTATATGGTTTTGCCCAACTGCTAACAAATTTGCTGCTGCGATCAACTCTGAATTACCCCCTGTGTTCCTAATGAAATCCTTTATGTGCGGCTGCACCTATGACATCTCCTTGGAGTTGTTTGGTGAGCCTATAATGTTGCAAATTAAATCCTTTACTCTATCTCTGCCTGCCTAAATCCCATACTTGCCTACCCTCCCGGAATGGCCGGGAGGCTCCCGAAAATCGGGTGGCTCTCCCGGCCCCCCGGAAAGGTGGGCAAGCCTCCCGCTTACAATGCAGCCCCTCTACGACACTCCTCGGCCGCCCGCAGCAGAGAACAAGTGGGCAGTCCGAGGAGGTCCGATGACGCGATTCGCGTCATCGTAGCTCCGCCCCCCGCTATACAGCGCCTCTTTTTCGTCACTGCAGAGCGGGGGGCGGAGCCACAATGACGCGACCCTGATGCCACGCCCCCGGACTGTCCACTTCCCTGTCAACCACGCCCTCGGACCGCCCATCCTGCTATCGGCCACGCCCCCCCATGCACCTACAACGCTGCCTCCTCCCGGAAGAGGGGGCAGCAAAGTAGGTAAGTATGAAATCCCAGTGTGCCAGTGTTGCAGGCTGATCCATTTTTATTAATGTGCAGAGATGTAAGAGAATTATATTGTGCTTTAATCATTACTTTTGTTTTTATCCAATACTATATCCAGATGTAGCCATGCTGGTCATGGCTACATCTGAGGGAAACGTGC
Source organism: Pseudophryne corroboree (assembly GCF_028390025.1). Lineage (NCBI taxonomy): Eukaryota > Metazoa > Chordata > Amphibia > Anura > Myobatrachidae > Pseudophryne > Pseudophryne corroboree. Next base: position 200,070,668 of record NC_086444.1, read on the forward strand.
ACCCTCGACGCAGCCGTGCCGAGCTGCGGCATTTGCCGCTCCCATCCATGTGAATGGTGCACACACACATCTTAGACGTCCAGATGTATGCGGTGTGGTCATGCTTAACAAGGCGCAATCGCCGTAAGATGTAGACACAACGAGAATTGTAATCCCTGTTAGCGGCAGGAATGAATGCTATGGTGGTTATGACTGTCCCCCTTCCCCCCACCTCACTCCCACTCATCTCTTGCTTTCTTTTTTCACTCTCTCACCATTGACGTGTAGGTGCGTTTTTTTCCAGCCGGGTAAATAGGTAAAAATAGCAGATTTGAGGCGACAGAAGGGATGACGGGGTTAGGCAAGGTTAGTTGGTGGGCGGGTGGTCTGGGCAAACTCTGCATAGTCTCTTAATGCCTAGAGGGACGGGCAGTCCTTCAGCCATGGGTCCCCAGAGGTTTCCTCCACAAGGGGGTTTTTCCTCTCCTGAGTGCTGAAGGATGACTCTTCATAATTCTCCAACACTCCGAAGATGGTAAGCTCACATTGTGAACTGCATAAAACATTTATATGAATCCCACTTAATCACTGTTACACACTGGTTCTCACTGAGCGGAGGTTGTGACAAGAGGGGGGTCATTCAGCTCCCCAGCTGATGAGTGTAGCAACAGGTAGCAGTGCAGGATCACTGGAAGTGTTGTGGATCTCTGATAATCTCAGGACTCTGAGGAGTTAAGTGAAAAACTACTGTCTCCCACTGTGATGCTCTAAGACATTGACAAGATGGCGACGCACTTATGTGCAGTATTTAGGTCAGCAGCCATCTTGGTACAGGGAGTGAAGCCTCCCTGAAAGAACAGTATGGAATCTGCGCAGTAGCGCTCTCCCAGTTTCAACACTTGTTACATACAAATAGGATAATAATGATAAAACTCCCACAAAGTCATATAAAATAGGATTTTGGTACTTACCGATAAATCCTTTTCTCCTAGTCCGTATAGGATGCTGGGGACTCCAAAAGGACCATGGGGTATAGACGGGATCCGCAGGAGCTTGGGCACACTGAAAAGACTTAATCTGGGTGTGAACTGGCTCCTCCCTCTATGCCCCTCCTCCAGACCTCAGTTATAGGAACTGTGCCCAGGAGAGCATGTGCGGGTCAGCTCGCCCCCATATTCACCAAGATCTTCAATAAATCGCTGGAGCTACAGAAAGTCCCTTCCTGCCTCAAAAGGTCTACTATAGTCCCGGTCCCCAAGAAACCCACTATCACGAACCTGAACGACTACAGGCCGATAGCACTGACGTCTGCGGTCATGAAAACGTTTGAGCGTCTGGTTTTGAATCACCTGAAAACTGTGACTGGCCCCCAACTGGACCCCCTGCAGTTCGCCTATCGCTCAAATCGGTGTGTCGAGGATGCAGTCAACCTGGGCCTGCACTACATTCTACAGCACCTAGACATTCCCGGTACCTACGCGAGAGTCCTGTTTGTCGATTTCAGCTCGGCCTTCAATACAATCGTCCCCAGCATCCTCCACCCCAAATTACTTCGCCTAGGGGTCCCAGAAGCTACCTGTTCCTGGATAATAGACTTCCTGACAGATAGGACACAGGTGGTGAAAGCGGGGGGAATTCACCTCTCAAGCGCGGTCCATTAGTACAGGGGCCCCTCAGGGCTGTGTCCTCTCACCCCTGCTCTTCTCCCTGTACACAAATGACTGTACCTCAGAGGCGCAATCAGTAAGGATCATCAAATTCGCCGATGACACCACCGTCATCGGCCTCATCAAGGATGGGGACGAATCGGCCTATAGACGGGAAGTAGACCGGCTGGCCCAGTGGTGCATCCACAACAACCTCGAGCTCAACCCCCTCAAAACTGTCGAGATGATAGTGGACTTCAGGAAGAAGTCATCTAGTGCACCTCCGCTAACGATTGCTGACAGTGTGGTATCGCTAGTGGACTCCTTCAAGTTTCTAGGGACCACAATCTCCCGGGACCTTAAATGGGGGTCCAACGCTGACGCCACTGTTGGGAAAGCGCAGCAGAGGTTGTTCTTTCTCAGGCAACTAAGGAAGTTCAACATCCCACAGAAGCTTCTGCTCCTCTTCTACTCCGCGATTGTGGAGTCGGTACTGTGCTCCTCGATACTCGTATGGTACAGCTCCGCCAGCGCGAGGGACAGATGCAGGCTCCAAAAGGTGGTCAGAACCGCAGAGAAGATCATCGGGACCGACCTTCCCTCAGTCCAGGACCTGTACTTGTCCAGAGCTAAAAAGCGGGCAATGAAGATAGCAAAAGACCAGCTACACCCCGGCCACAGCATGTTTAACTTGCTTCCTTCAGGCAGGCGTTACAGGGCCGTTCTTTCCCCAAGCGGTCTGCCTGCTGAACTCCTGAACATTGACTGACTAGACGTACATGTAACTCACTTGTGTTCCTACCGTATACCTATCTGTGTGACTTTGCTTACCCCCCCACCTGCTTATCTGTTACCTACTTGGCTGTTGTAAAGCAAACCGAAGACAAATTCCTAGTATACGCAAGTATACCTGGCCAATAAACCTGATTCTGATTCTGAGAGACGGACATTTCGAGGAAAGATTTTTGTTTAAACTAAGGGCTACCAACATACCAGCCCACACCACAAACATACCGTACAACCAGAGTAACATTAAACCGGATAACAGTATGAATTAACAACAGCAACAAGCTGAAACAAGAAATACACAACCCGTGTATAAACTAATTTAACTAGCAAGAAAACACTGCAAGTAACAGTCCGCACTGGGATGGGCGCCCAGCGTCCTCTACGGACTAGGAGAAAAGGATTTATCGGTAAGTACCAAAATCCTATTTTCTCCTACGTCCTAGAGGATGCTGGGGACTCCAAAAGGACCATGGGGTTTATACCAAAGCTCCAGAAAGGGCGGGAGTGAGTGGACGACTCTGCAGCACCGACTGAGAAAACTCAAGGTCCTCATCAGCCAGGGTATCAAACTTATAGAACTTAGCAAAAGTGTTTGAACCCGACCAAGTAGCTGCTCGTCAAAGCTGTAACGCCGAGACGCCTCGGGCAGCCGCCCAAGATGAGCCCACTTTTCTGGTAGAATGGGCTTTTACGGACTTCGGCACTGGTAGTCCGGCCGAAGAATGAGCCTGCTGAATCGTACTACAAATCCAGCGTGCAATAGTCTGTTTTGAAGCAGGATGACCAATTTTGTTGGAAGCATACAAGACAAAAAGCGCTTCAGTTTTTCTGGCAAAAGCTGTCCTAGTGACATAGATCTTCAACGCTCTTACAACATCCAGAGATTTTGGAATCGCCCCAGCCTCCGTAGCCACCGGGACCACAATAGGTTGGTTAATGTGAAATGAAGAAACCACCTTCGGCAGAAATTGTTCACGAGTCTTCAATCCCGCCCTATCCGAATGAAAAATCAAGTACGGGCTCTTATGAGATAAGGCCGCCAACTCTGACACCCGCCTGGCAGACGCCAGCGCCAACAGCATAAATACCTTCCAAGTGAGAAATTTCAATTCAACCTTACGCAAAGGTTCAAACCAGGAAGACATGAGAAACCGTAAGACCACATCAAGCTCCCATGGAGCTACAGGAGGCACAAACGGAGGATTGATATGAATTACTCCTTTCACAAAAGTCTGAACCTCTGGGAGGACAGCTAATTCTTTTTGAAAGAAAATAGACAAAGCCGAAATCTGCACTTTGATGGAACCTAATTTCAGGCCTGCGTCTACTCCCGCCTGTAAAAAGTGGAGAAAGCGCTCCAAATGAAATTCTTCCGCAGGAGCCATTTTAGACTCACACCAGGAAACATACTTTCTCCAAATACGGTGATAATGTTTCGCCGTAACCTCCTTCCTAGCCTTAATGAGAGTTGGAATGACCTCCCTGGGGATACCCTTACGAGCTAAGATCTGGCGCTCAACCTCCATGCCGTCAAACGCAGCCGCGGTAAGTCTGGAAACACGCATGGACCCTGCACCAACAGGTCCTCTCTTAGAGGAAGCGGCCAAGGATCTTCCACCAGTAATTCCTGAAGATCCGGGTACCAGGCCCTTCTTGAATCGCCTGAACCCTTGCTCATCGAATGATCCCCAGTACCTTTGGAATGAGAGGAAGTGGAGGGAACACATACACCGACTGGAACACGCACGGAGACACCAGGGCGTCCACTGCACTGGCTTGGGGGTCCCTTGACCTAGAACAATAACTCGGGAGCTTCTTGTTGAGACGAGATGCCATCATGTCGATCAACGGAATTCCCCAACGTTTTGTCACCTCTGCAAATACCTCTTGGTGAAGAGCCCACTCTCCCGGATGGAGATCGTGTCTGCTGAGGAAATCTGCTTCCCAGTTGTCCACTCCCGGTAGGAAGACTGCTGACAGGGCGCTCACGTGTTGTTCCGCCCAGCGAAGGATTCTTGTGGCCTCCGCCATTGCCGCTCTGCTCCTTGTTCCGCCTTGACGGTTTATATGTGCCACCGCTGTGATGTTGTCTGACTGTACCAGGGCAGGACGACCCTGAAGAAGGCTTCTTGCTTGCAGCAGGCCGTTGTAAATGGCTATTAACGCGAGAACATTTGTGTGGAGACAAGCTTCCTGGAGCGACCATTTCCCCTGGAAGTTCCTTCCTTGGGTGACTGCGCCCCAGCCCCGGAGACTTGCATCTGTTGTCAGAAGTACCCAATCCTGGATACCGAACCGGCGTCCCCCTAGGAGGTGAGGACTTTGTAGCCACCACAGGAGAGAAATTCTGGCTCTGGGAGATAGACTTATCTTCCGGTGCATGTGCAGGTGAGACCCGGACCATTTGCTCAGCAAGTCCCACTGAAACACCCGGGCATGAAACCTGCCAAATGGAATGGCTTCGTACGCCACAACCATTTTCCCCAGAACCCGAGTACAGTGATGGATCGACACACTCGTCGGCCTCAGAAGTTCCCTGACCATCGTCTACAGTTCCAGAGCTTTTTCTTCTGGAAGAAATACTTTCTGTAAATCCGTGTCCAGAATCATGCCCAGAAAAGGCAGCCGAGTGGTTGGAATCAACTGAGATTTTGGCAAATTGAGTACCCAACCGTGCTGTCGCAAAACCGACAGTGACAAATTTACACTTCTCAGCAACCGTTCCTTGGACCTCGCCTTTATCAGGAGATCGTCCAAGTACGGGATAATTGGAACCCCTTGTTTGCGAAGGAGAACCAACATTTCCGCCATGACTTTGGTGAAAAACCTCGGAGCCGTGGAAAGCCCAAACGGCAACGTCTGAAATTGGTAATGAGAATCCTGTATCATAAACCTGAGAAAGGCCTGATGTGAAGGACATATCGGGACATGTAAGTAGGCATCCTTTATGTCGACTGACGCCATAAAATCCCCCCCTTCCAGGCTGGCAATTACCGCTCGAAGAGATTCCATCTTGAACTTGAAAACTTTCAAGTATGGTTTGAGGGATTTTAGATTTAGAATTGGTTTGACCGAACCATCCAGTTTCGGCACAACAAAGAGGCTCGAGTAGAACCCCTCCCCCCGTTGGGACGAGGGAACGGGAACAATGATCCTCTGTAGACACAATTTTTGTATCGCTGCCAGCACCACCTCCCTGTCCGGAAGAGCTACTGGTAACGCTGAAATGAAGAACCGGTGAGGGGGTATCTCCCGAAACTTCAGCTTGTATCCCTGAGACACAATCTCTAGGACCCAAGGATCCAGGTCTGATTGATTCCAGACCTGACTGAATATTTGTAGACGGCCCCCCACCGGTCCGGACTTCCCCAGGGAAGCCCCAGCGTCATGCGGTGGACTTGGTAGAAGCAGGGGAGGATTTTTGGTCCTGGGCGCCTGACACTGCAGGTGGTTTCCTTCCCCTTCCTCTACCTTTTGAAGCGAGGAAGGACGAACCTTTTCCACGCCTGTATTTATTGTGACGAAAGGACTGCATCTGCTGATGTGGTGCCTTTTTCTGTTGTGTGGGAACATAAGGAAGAAAAGAGGACTTACCCGCAGTCGTGGTTGGGACCAGGTCAGCCAAGCTGTCCACAAACAAGACAGTACCTTTGAAGGGTAACGCTTCCATAGCCCTCTTGGAGTCGGCATCAGCATTCCACTGATGGATCCACAACGCCCTCCTGGCTGATATCGACATGGCATTGGCTCTTGATCCCAAGAGACAGACATCCCTCGCCGCATCCTTCAGGTAATCTGCAGCGTCCTTGATATAACCAAGAGTCAAAAGAACAATATCTTTATCAAGGGTATCCATATCATTAGCTAAATTCTCAGCCCATTTAGCAATAGCACTACTCACCCATACCGACGCCACAGCAGGTCTGAGCAATGCACCCGAATTAGCGAAAATGGACTTCAGTGACGTCTCCAGCTTGCGATCCACCGGATCCTTGAGAGCTGCCGTGTCAGGAGACGGAAGCGCCACTTTCTTAGACAAGCGAGATAGAGCTTTTAGAGACGCCTCCCATTTCCCCCGGTCATCAGAGGGGAACGGATATGCCATGTAGATCCTCTTGGGAATCTGCCACCTCTTATCCGGCGACTCCCAAGCCTTTTCACAAAGAGTATTCATTTCATGAGAGGGGGGAAACTTCACCTCAGGTTTTTTTCCCTTTTTTTTGTGTAAACTGTTTTTATTAGTCAAAGCAGTATTCAAGAACATTACAGAAACATCTTCAAAAACAAAAGGAGGGCATACAAAATATCGCGTAGCATATATCTATCAGTACACCACACATTAGTCAATGAATATCTGTCTGTATTTATGTCATCATTAAAGTTTATAAGTGAAGAGCATAATATCAAAACAGCATCAATGAATGGGAAAGAGATAAAAGAAAAAAGAAGAAGAGAGAAGAGGAAAAGAGGATAAGCCGGGAAAGGTTAGGGTGGGCAGGGTCAGGTGTGTCGGTCTGCGTGATGCGGGCAGACTATTTGGGGAGCGTATGGGTGATCTCCACCACTTCTGAGTCTGGGCCATAGTACAGAAACAGCGTTGTTGGAATATGGGTGTGGGTATGAATAATGATACAGATATGAATATGGGCCTGTTTACCAACATGAGGGGGGGTTATGTCGCAATATAGGACCGATACTGCGGTGTGTCTTTAAAGTCGTACCAGGGAAACCAAATAGCTATGAAGTTAACTGTTTTCCCGGATGAGAAGGAAACCAGGTCTTCCATGTCCAAGAAGTGGTCAATCTTTGTGAACCACATTTTAATTGAGGGTGGAGTGGTAGATCTCCAAAGAATTGGGATCACCGCTTTAGCAGCGTTGCAAAGGTGTCTTAACAGGGAATGTTTGTAGGAGTATGATCCTGCGGGGGTGTGATTAAGTAGCCAGAAATCTGGGTCTCTCGGGATTTCGTCACCTACTATCTGTTTGGTGCACTCAAATACTTCTGTCCAGAATGGAATTATAAGAGGGCAATCCCACCAAATATGTATAAAACTCCCCGGGGCATTTTTGCATCTCCAACACATATTCGAAAGAGAGGGAAACATTCTATTAAGAACACGGGGGGTCCTATACCACCTATAAGTTTGTAAAGGGTCTCTAGTGTCGAAATGCATAAAGAACTCGCCTGAGCGTTCTTAAACACGGATTCCCAGTTAATTTGAGTAGGTAGCCCCGACAATTCCCTTTCCCAGGAAGCCAAGAAGGTAGGAGGTTGCGGGAAGAAATTTTCCATAATCAACGTATAAATTTGTGAAATAGTATGTGTAGGTGAACTGGGGGAGATACATAGTCTCTCAAATCCAGTGAGGTCTCTAGTTACGTCAGAGAAGCTCTTGTGAGATGATATGAAATGGTGGACCTGCAGGAACCTCCAAAACTCAGCACTGTGTAGGTTCCAAGAGAACTGAACATCTGAGAAGGAGCGCATCCTACCCGAGCTCACCAGCTGACCGACTCTAAAGATCCCAGCTTCCGCCCATGGGGTGAAAGCAGTCCCTTGAAGGCCTGGGGCAAATTCGGAGTTATAAAGAAAAGAGGTTAGAGGGGACCTTTTGGAGGATATATAACTCTGGGATCTCAGCTTGGCCCATAATCTGAGCGTGGGAGAAACCGTGGGATGTGACACCTTCGGGAGGGTAGGGAGCCAAGGTGCAATTTCTATATAATATGGTAGACAACCCTCCTCTAGGAGGACCCATTGTTTGCGATCCTTGGCACGTGTCCATTCCAGTATCCTGTTCAGGTGTACTGCGTGGTAATAGTTAGGGATATGTGGGAGTTGTTGCCCCCCTTGATGTTTTCTCCTGAACAGAGTATCATGTTTAAATCTAGGTGTATTACCCCCCCACACAAATGTACGGATAAGCCTCTGGACATCTCGAAGCCATAGCAGGGGGATGTGTATCGGGAGGGTCTGGAGAAAGAATAAAATCCTGGGGAGGGCATTCATTTTTACTACGTTGATCCTTCCGAACCAGGACAGTCTCAGCTTTTTCCACAACAGGAAGTCTAAACGAAGCCTGGATAATAAGGGTTTAAAATTTAGGGAGAACACTTTGGATAAGTCATTGGTCAGCAACACCCCCAGATATTTTAATTTATGATCATGCCAGGTGAAGGGGAAGGCTTGTTTCAGGCTGTCTACTATATCAGGAGGAGTGGTTAAATTCATAGCAATAGACTTGGAATAATTTATTTTGAAGTTAGAGAGGGCTCCAAACTTCTCAAACTCCACCATTAAGTTTGGCAGAGATGTGACCGGATTCGTGATTATTGCTAGTAGATCATCGGCATATAATGCCAGTTTGTATTCGGTCCCCCTTACTAACAGGCCCGAAATGTTTGGGTTAGCCCTAACGCTTCGGGCTAGTGCTTCCATGCAGAGGACAAAGAGCAATGGGGATAGCGGGCATCCCTGTCGTGTACCGTTGAAGATTGGGAAGGAGTCAGAAAGGGTGCCATTAATCCTAATTTTGGCGGATGGGGAGGTATAGAGGGATAGGATTCTGTGGAGACAGATGCCACCAAGTCCCAGATGCCTCAATATTCCGGTCATAAAGTCCCAGTCCACTCTATCAAAAGCTTTTTCTGCATCTGTTGACAGTAGGATAGATGGGGATGAGAGCCGACCAGCATAGTGGATCATGCTGAGCACTTTGGTGGTATTGTCCCTGGCTTCTCGCCCTAAAACAAACCCAGCTTGATCTCCATGTATCAGACCAGGCAACAGTAGTTTAAGGCGATTTGCGATCAATTTAGCGAAAAGCTTTATATCAATATTTAATAGGGAGATTGGGCGGTAACTGGAGCATAGACTGGGGTCTTTACCCTCTTTGGGTAGAACTGCAATATGGGCTTCGAGAGATTGTGGGGAGAATGGCGATTGATCAGATATAGTGTTAAAGGCTCTTGTGAGTATGGGGATTAATTTGTCTTTAAAAGCTTTGTAATAGGCAATAGTATATCCATCGGGGCCGGGACTCTTGCCATTAGGAGAGGATTCAATAACTCTCTGAACCTCTTCAGTGGAAAAAGGGGCGTCTAGATCTACCACTTCTTTTGCGGTCAGTGTGGGGAAATGTAAGGTCCTTAAATAGTCAGCTATGGCTTTTTGATGGGACGACCTGTCAATTCTGCCGGTTGGGCCGGAGAGGTTATACAGGGTAGAGTAATATGTCTTGAAGGCCCTGGCTATGTGAGATGTCTGGTGTTGGGGTTGGCCATGATGGTCTTTAATTGTATGAATGAAAGAAAGAGCACGTTGTTCTCTAAGTGCTTTGGCCAGTAATTTTCCAGGCTTATTGCCCCATTGATAATATCTGCTACGGCACTTCCGATAGGAAAACTTGACTCTATCTGAAAGTAACTTATTCAGAGCTGCCCTAGCAGTTTCGAGGTCGGTGTAGTGTTGTGGGGTTTGGGATTTTTTATGTAGAAGCTCTAGAGATTGTATTTTAGACAGTAAATCCTCTCTGAGTTTCTCCCTCTGCTTTTTGCGAAAGGATCCTATTTGAACACAAACCCCCCTGATGACACATTTGTGTGCTTCCCATACTGAGACTTTGGAGATATCGTCTAAGTCATTGGTACAAATATAAGAGTCCAAGGCGTTATCAATTCGAGACTTACAGTCTGCATCTTGTAAGAAAGTGTCATTGAAACGCCAGGACCATTGGCGATGTGTGTTGGGAGGGAGGCGTATGGTGAGGTTGACTGGGGCATGATCGGACCATACAATCTGTCCTATAGAGGCATCAGACAGAAGGTGCAAGTGTCGGTGACTCAAAAATAAGTAATCAATCCTGGAATATGTCTGGTGTGGGTGTGAGAAATGGGTGTAATCTATATCAGTAGGGTGTGTCAATCTCCAAGTGTCGATCAGCTGGTGGTCGAGCAGAGTACGTCTCACTCCCCTATGCTCCTTTTCTGGCTTGCAGGAGATCTTTTTAGAATTGTCCTGGCGAGGATCCAGGGTCCAATTCAGATCACCTCCCATCACTACCACCCCCTCCAATAGAGATTCCGCGTCTTCTAGAACTGAGGATAAAAAGGAGGGTTGTTTAGCGTTAGGGGCATATATGTTTAAAAAAGAGAAGCGTTGGCCATGTATGTCGCATTTCACCAGCAACCCCCTACCTTCAGCTATTCCGTGGGAGGCTACATTGAGGACAGGCAGATGGCGGGCAAGTAGGATGGCTACACCCAGTGTCTTACCAGCCGAATTATTGGACAGGAAAACATGCGGGTAATAGTGACATTTTAGGGACGGCGCGTGTCCCATCTTGAAGTGTGTTTCCTGAATAAAAGCAACGTCTATTTTCTCGTCTCTAAGCCATTTAAGAAGTTTAGACCTTTTTTCAGGGACATTTAGCCCTTTGACATTAAGGGTAGTTACGTGTAAATCACTCACCCCCATAATCAGTCAGGTCCAATCGTTTCACGATAGTCTTTTCTTCGGCAGACCCTGGGAAAGGTGAGGGAAAAATAACAGGGGGGGGAGATAGGAAAAAAGGAAGAGCAAAGAAATAGAAAGAAAAAGCTGTGGCGGGGGAATCCCCGCCAAAAAGCACTGTAACATTAAACATAAGCGGTATTACTACCAAAACTGCTGCAAGAAGGACAGGAGCGGAATCCTGCCGGCTCCCGGTCCAAAGAAACAGGGGATGCAGCATATCGGGGTCCTGCGGAGGGTTCAGGACAACGACCATTCCCAAAATAGAAACTCGTTAAATATACGTTATTACCGAGGTGTGCACTAGGCATATGTGAAACATGAAAAATAAAGCATACATATATATGAGTATATATAATGGCATAAGAGCGCACAGACAAGCCTCAAGTTATCAAGTCGGGTTTCAAATAGGCTTTAGTGTCCGTGCACTGTTATCCATCTACACAAACAAAAACAACAAGAGATAAAAGGGGAAAAAAGAAAATACAAACAAAAACAAAAAACAAGAACCGATCACAATGGTGAACAACACATTGCACTATGAAGAAAGAGAAAACTCAATGTATAACATATTCAGCAGACAAATTTACATCCATTCGGGATGAGGCTTCTCAATCAAGGAGGCTTCGAATGTCGTGGGCCAGGAGTGGATCCCCGCAGCCGCGGGGTGTGAACTTGCTGCCATGCGTCATCTGGAGGGAGTACCACGGGCAAGTCCGGCAGGTGGTGAAAGGCGTCCCAGTCAGGAGTTGGGACCGGGGGGATACCCAGAATCGTAAAGAATGCCTGTAAGTCTGACGGTCTAGAAAAACTCGCAGTTTTGCCGCCATGAGAGACCTGGAGGGAAAATGGAAAGCCCCATCTGTATTTCAGCTCGAGCTTCCTGAGGGAGTCCGTAAGAGGTTTCAAGGCGCGACGTTGTTGTAAAGTAGACCAGGCAAGGTCAGGGAATATCTGAATCTTGTCTCCTTGAAATTCAATGCTGTCTAGTTGACGGGCCGACCTAATTATATCCTCTTTTTGGGTGTAATAGTGGAGCCTACAAATTACGTCCCGTGGTCTGTCGGAGGGCAAGCCTCGAGGACGAAGGGCTCTGTGGGCTCTATCGAATATAATGTCTTTGTTCGGGGCCAGGTCAATAAGTTCCCCGAATATCGTAGATAAGGCGTTTACCAGGTCTGTTTGCTGGACGCTCTCCGGCAGGCCTCTGACTCTAATATTATTTCGCCGGCCGCGATTATCCATGTCCTCTATGCGCGACTTTAAAAAGGAGATATCGTCCCGCTGGTGAGATAGCACTTCCCGAAATTTAGTCAAAGAGTCCACAGTAGACGATTCATGGCGTTCCAGGACGTCAACTCGAGTCTCGATCTGAGACATATCTTGTCGGAGCGCTGTCACTTCTTGAGTGATGGTGGATAATAGACGGGTCTCCAGGGCTGAGAAGTCTTGTTTCGTAGGAAGCGACCGTACATGCGACAATATTTCACTTATCTCCGCAGATAGGGAGAGGGCCTGTGAGGGCTCTGGAGTCCCAGGGGAGGCCATGTCGTCCACCGAGTCGTGTACACTTGGGAAGGTCGGGGCGTTAGAAGGAGCAGAGGGGGTCGAGGTTGGAGAAGTTAGGAACTTACGTAGATCTGATGAACGTCGGTTCGCGGGGGGTGGGATCTCGTCCGGCTTAGTCTTGGCCTTCTTTTTTTTCCGTATCCCTTTCACCATGAGATCGGTCTTTAAATAAAGCAACTTAGAATTACACTTTCACATTACCTCGGTATTATGTAGCATGAGGGCCGTCGTCGTGCAAAAACCCCCCTCGTGGTCTTAGGGCAGCATCAGGCAGGCATGCTCGAGGTTAAGGGCCCATTTTTTCACTTGTAATCGTGGTGTTTCTGATATAGCCCGATCGGGGTGTATTCACCGTGCCCCAGGTCACTTTCACTGAGCTGAAGATGGCCGCCGGGCGTCTTCCTCCGTCGTCCCGTCTAACGAGCCGCCGGGTCGTCGCAGCGGTGAAAGCCGAGAGCAGGTAGGAGACAGCCAGCCCTGGCAAGCGGCCGGCAGCAGGAGAGTTTGTAAAGCTCCGTTTGGTGCTCACTGCCCGAGCAGCGGGTCCCGGAGCCGTCCCCGGCTTATTGTTCAAATCGAGGCCCCGGCTTCGTCCAGCCCCACAGGCCGCAATCCGCGGGAGCAGTTAAAACTGCTCCCCGATTCCGCGGTACCTCAGGGGTCTCAGTCGGGGGGCACCAGGAGGGCAGCGGCTGGGATGTAAGTGGAGCGGAGGATCGGGGGCCGCGTGGCGTCCCTCTTGCTGTGCGGGTCCTGGGCGGTGAAGCACTCAGTCACTGTGAGCTTCAAGATGTAGCACTACCTCTCAGTGCAACGTCCAGGCCACGCCCCAATAATAATTTTATGTTTTATTTTTATTACTATTATTTTTATTATTATTATTATTATTATTATTTTTTTTTTTTTTTTTTGCAGAGGGTAGCTGGTGTGGCCCCAGAGAGTGTCCGGGGGACAAATGCACTAATAAAGTTTCCCCAGGCAGCGGTAGAAGCAGTGGGGTCCAGGTGTGGGCAGAATGCCAGTAACCAAAATGGCGCCGCCAGACCTCCGTGTAAGCTCCCGGCCGACAAGGCCCCCGGAGGCCGCCAATCAAGCAGGAGTGCAGGAGTGCAGTGGCTGGCTGGCGCCGTGCGGAGCCCAGGCCGGGATCCCCCAGTCCTGGCGTCAGTGAGCGGGTGAAGTAGCCCCGGCCGAAGAGAGCGGCAGAGTCCACCTGCCCTCGGCTCCCCTCAGCGCAACGGCGGTGTCCGGCGGGTCTCCATGTAAGGTAAGGGGGCAGCGGGCAACACTCACCACCCGCCTGACAATCAAGCGAGGCGTCTTTCAGGGAGTAGAGTCCCGATGTGGTGGGGGCACTCTCTGCGGCGAAACCCAGCCACCCAAGGCTTCCTCCTCCGGGGCAGCAATAAAATGGAGGTCCCGGCTTCACCTGGGTCAGTAGGCCGCAACCCGCACGGGTGTAGGAGACACCCGCCGGCTCCGCGGACCTCACTGCCCACTACAGGTACACCCCAGCTGAGGAAAGGGGGTCCTCACGATCACTAAAAAGCAGCAGGGTATTAGTTTATATGGACGTAAGGCAGGAGCTCCAATGCAACACGTCTGCCCAGATCTGCAGCCAGGCCACGCCCCAGGTTTTTTTTCCCTTAAACAAGCAAATCCTTGTTTCCTGTACTGCATGTTCATCAGAAATGTGTAAAACATCTTTTATAGCCACAATCATGTACTGAATACTCTTAACTAATCGTGGATGTAAAGCAGCCTCAGTGAAATCGACCTCGGAATCAGAGTCCGTGTCGGTATCCGTATCTACCACTTGGGTAGATGGCCGCTTTTGCGACCCAGATGGGGTCTGTACCTGAGACAAAGCCTCTTCCATGGACTTTTTCCACACCTGTGTCTGTGACTCAGACTTATCCAACCTCTTTGATAAAGAAGCTACATTCGAATTTATCATACTGAGCAATGCGAGTAAATCAGGTGTCGGCTGCGTCGACAGTCCCAAATCTAGCCCCGCATCCGCTCCCCCAATAACCTCCTCTGGTGAATAACATTCAGCCTCAGACATGCCGACACGTAGTACCGACACACAGATACACACAGAACGTCCCAGCTAGGTGACAGGCCCACAATGAAGCCCAGATAGAGGACACAGAGGGAGTATGCCAGCTCACATCCCAGCGCCCATATATCCCGACAAAAGATATATGTACCCAGCGCTGCTTAATTTATAATGATAAGAAGCACCACACTGCGGCCCCCCCCCCCCCCTTCTGAATATCTCCCCGTTACTTGTGAGAGGAATGTGGAGGTCCCGGCAGCGTCTCCTTCAGCTGCGTGTTGAAGGAGAAGATGGCGCCTGTGAGCCGCGGGATGAAGCTCCGCCCCCTTCCCGGCGCGCTTCGGCCCGCCAAATTTGAACATTAAAAAGATGCCGGTGGGGGTTTAAGAAACGGTGCCGAGGCACCGAAAGCCTTCTGCCGATCCCCGACCTCAGTAACATGCTGCCCAGGGCGCCCCCCCCAGCGCCCTGCACCCTGTAACTACCGTTGGTGATGTGCTGTACCTTCCGTTACTGAAGTCTTCTGCTGTCCTGAAGTCTTCTGATCTTCTCATACTCACCCGACTTCTTTCTTCTGGCTTCTGTGAGGGGGTGACGGTGTGGCTCTGGAAACAAGCAGCTAGGCGCTCCAAGTGATCGAACCCTCTGGAGCTAATGGTGTCCAGTAGCCGAGAAGCAGAGCCCTTAACTAAGAAGAAGTAGGTCTGCTTCTCTCCCCTCACTCCCACGCTGCAGGGAGCCTGTAGCCAGCAGGTCTCCCTGAAAATAAAAAACCTAACAAAAAGTCTTTTCCAGAGAAACTCAGGAGAGCTCCCCTGTGAGTGTCCAGTCAGTCCTGGACACAAAGTCTAACTGAGGTCTGGAGGAGGGGCATAGAGGGAGGAGCCAGTTCACACCAAGATTAAGTCTTTTCAGTGTGCCCAAGCTCCTGCGGATCCCGTCTATATCCCATGGTTCTTTTGGAGTCCCCAGCATCCTCTAGGACGTAAGAGAAATAGGGTGTAGTCACCATCCCGGCGGTCAGTATACCGCCACCGGGATCCCGGCCACCAGAATGCCGGCAGGGGGCCAAGGACGATTCACACTAGTTGGTGTCCATGACACCCATAAAGTGGGAACAGAACCTGTGGCGAGCGCAGCAAGCCACCGAACCCGCAGCATGAAGCCCGCAGCAAGGGGCTTAGTTTCGCTTGCCCCCTTGCCGGCATATATATTTATAGATATACACACACATACATACAGTACATACATACATACATACAAATGAATAAAATGATGAAAAAAACAGTGGCAGGGTCTTGAAGCAAATTCAATGTATTATGTATCTTGGATACATAATACATTGAATTTGTTTCAAGACTCTGAGTGCTGCCATTTTTCCCTTATTTTCTGTAATATTGAGAGGAGGGCAGCAGAGCAGCATAAAAACAGAAAAGCAAGAGTGCTTTAGAGTGTGTGTGTGTGTGTGTGTGTGTGTGTATGTATATATATATATATATATACACACACACACACACACACACACACACACACACACACACACATGAGAAATATATGGTAACTAGTACTACTATATCATTTTTATGTTATTTTTGTTCAATATGGTTCAATTGGCACAATAATAATAAACTCAAGGTATGTTCGGCAGCACCCCTCAGATTGGTCCACTGCCTGGAAGGGCCTATTGAATAGATATAGGAAAATGGTTTCTTCTGGGGGCGCCTATTTTTGTCTTTACAGATTAGTACCTTACAAAATGTCTCAAACATATAAAAGTACAAAATTTGTTTCAAGTACTATGACAGATTGTTCGTTGAGTACAACCAGAATTCATTTTTCAAGAAGCATATACATATATAAACACACACATATGCATACATACAGAGTGACTATGCCCACTATAGGAATTCCAAAACTGTTACCATTTGGTTTACTATTTCAAAACCCTTAGCAAAGCACGGCTCTCACATAGCATTGTATGCAAAGTGTAGATGGATTGTCACTGAACTGGTATTTTCTGTAAGATAATGGGCCTGATTCGGATTTGTAAGCATAGCAGAAAAAGCATGTACCTGAAACAAACCATGTTGCCATGCAAAGGGTGTAAATACATTCATATTTTTTTCTGTGCAGGGTAAATACTGTCTGCTTTTGCATGTGGCCCACAAATGTTAGGCAGCTTTATTTTTACACTGCAATTAAGATGTCAGTTTGAGAAAGCTGGTTACACACTTGACTATAGTGTGTACCCAGCAACAGCGTGTGCGACGTGTCACAGTGGACTGGCGGCATTGGCAAGTGCATACACTCAAATGACAGTGGGGGGAAGCTGCAGTCGACAGCATGGTATCGTCAACGACATCCCCTGATTGACCTGCATGCACAGACGACGGGATGCCGTTGACGATCGATCTGTGGGAGCGCGCATTGTCAGTGATAGAGGGGGTAATTCAGACTTGATCGTAGCAGCAAATTTGTTAGCAGTTGGGCAAAACCATGTGCACTGCAGGGGGGGCAGATGTAACATGTGCAGAGAGAGTTAGATTTGGGTGGGGTGTGTTCAAACTGAAATCTAAATTGCAGTGTAAAAATAAAGCAGTCAGTAATTACCCTGCACAGAAACAATATAACCCATCCAAATCGAACTCTCTCTGCACATGTTATATCTGCCACACATGCAGTGCACATGGTTTTGCCCAACTGCTAACAAATTTGCTGCTACGATCAGGTCTGAATTACCCCCATAGTCTGTACACACTGGACAATATGAATGATATGTCATTCCGAAATATTGGAGTTGGGCATATCGTTCAGAATATCGTGTAGTGTGTACCCAGCACGACTCTCTCTGCACAGGTTACATCTGGACCACCTGCAGTGCAGCATGGTTTTGCCCAGCTGCTTGCTTGGTTTGCTTCCACATCTGAATGTCATTGCAGAAAAAAAAAATATTCCACAAAACTAATTGAACTGGTAAAATTCAAAAGGAATACTTGTTTTTTTTTTTTTTTTTTTGCTTGACATGTACATTTAGTGACAAATTAACGCCACCATATCCGCACATACCAAAATTCTACAAACTCGAGAGAAAAACAATTCTTATACAAGGAGTTATATTTTATAACAATGTGTGCTTTTGTTAATCCATGTTTTTATTTAACGACAAGTCATAATTTAACAACTGCTATTAATACAAATAGATTATCTAGTGCGTTTTAATATATTATCTAGTGCATTTTAGTCATAAATAGAAAATGCAAACACATTAAATATTTATATGCTATCAATAAAAGTACCAACAACAACAAAAATAGTCAAGCTTGGCCGCAACAAAGAGATTAACATTATTTACTTAGGAATAGCAAATTGCATAGCATTGCACTAAATAGCACGTACAGGTGTATGAAAGAAAACAAAAAGCTTTCTGGCCCTGCTAAGAGAATGTAGATGGGCTTTGATATGGGCACAATCAGGCTCTTCAGGCATTTTACACATCATGACTTGCACTACCATCATTTTTGAGTGGAAGTTTAAAAAATAAATAAATAAGTAAATGAATCATAACAGCTGCCCAACCCTGTCAGCTCTCACTGCCTGGGGAGCAGTGAACAGGCCAGATACCACTTTGCTTGGCTCCTAGTCCACAACACGGGAGTGCTGATCCCTTCCACATAGAGAACATCATCTAGACCAGGGGTGTCAAACTCAAATTCATCGGGGGCCGCATCAGCAGTTTGGTCCCCATCAAAGGGCCGGTTGTATCTGTAGGTCAGTATATCCAAAATTTACCGCTCCACCTGCCTTATATGTGCCCAGCCATCTGCCCCCTTTTAAGGTGCCCAGCCATGTGCCCCCTTTTATAGTGCCCAGCCATGTGCCCCCTTTTATAGTGCACAGGTCCCCATTTTACACATTGCGGCAGGCACAGGTCCCCATTTTACACATTGCGGCAGGCACAGGTCCCCATTTTACACATAGCGGCAGGTACAGGTCCCCATTTTACACATTGTGGCAGGCACAGGTCCCCATTTTACACATAGCGGCAGGTACAGGTCCCCATTTTACACATTGTGGCAGGCACAGGTCCCCATTTTACACATTGTGGCAGGCACAGGTCCCCATTTTACACATAGCGGCAGGTACAGGTCCCCATTTTACACATTGTGGCAGGCACAGGTCCCCATTTTACACATTGTGGCAGGTACAGGTCCCCATTTTACACATTGTGGCAGGCACAGGTCCCCATTTTACACATAGCGGCAGGTACAGGTCCCCATTTTACACATTGTGGCAGGCACAGGTCCCCATTTTACACATAGCGGCAGGTACAGGTCCCCATTTTACACATTGTGGCAGGCACAGGTCCCCATTTTACACATTGTGGCAGGCACAGGTCCCCATTTTACACATTGTGGCAGGCACAGGTCCCCATTTTACACATAGCGGCAGGTACAGGTCCCCATTTTACACATTGTGGCAGGCACAGGTCCCCATTTTACACATTGTGGCAGGCACAGGTCCCCATTTTACACATTGGCACAGGTCCCCATTTTACACATTGTGGCAGGCACAGGTCCCCATTTTACACATTGTGGCAGGCACAGGTCCCCATTTTACACATTGTGGCAGGCACAGGTCCCCATTTTACACATAGCGGCAGGTGGTGGAAGGAGGGAGAGAGAGAGAAAGAGAGGAAGGGAGAGGGGCTGACTTACATTTGAAGCGGTTCTCGCCGCTCTTCAGCCGCCTCTCCCTCCTCGTCTGCGCGGCTCCCTTCTCCCTCCTCCGACGGGGTTTCGTTTAATGACGCGTTTGCGCCGTGACGTCACGACGCAATCGCGTCATTCCGCGAAACCCCGCCCCCCCCCCCGAGCTGGGCACTCGGGAGAAGGGGGTTTCATGGCGGCGGCACCGCGGGCCATAAGACGAGGTCTGGCGGGCCGGATTCGGCCCGCGGGCCTTGTCTTTGACACCCCTGATCTAGACCTAGGAATGTGCACAGGAGGCCTGAATCAGCTATCCCATGACACACATTAGTAATAATTCCATGCTGATAGTAGCTGCAAAAGTATTATTAGCACCAGTTGTTATTAATGAACAAAATAGAGGTGATCTATGAATGTTAAAAAAAAAGCCCGTCTTTATTTTATTACTGGAAAAATGCTTCAGACTTTCCGAAAAGTGCACTGATGTGTTCCCAAAACATCAGGATATAATCTGGTCAAGTTTACAAAATGTGTATTTGTATCTATGTATAAATAAATAAATATACATATGTGTGTGTACACACACACACACACACACACACACACACACACACACACACACACACACATATATGTATATATGTGTGTGTACACACACGCATATATATATATTTACATACACATATATATATATATATATATACACATACATACTCACGCACTCACACATTTTATAACATGTATTTGTTTAAATGCAGCAGATGCCCAGTCCGTAGGGAAACGATGTTAGCAGTACTAAAGACAAGGCAGTTTGGATACACAACAACTGCAGAAAGCACTCTATGCTATAAAGAATCAATTTAACAGCTTGCATTAATATGTGATTTCTATGGCGGATATAATCATGTGACCCTGCCCCAGCCTGAGCCAGCGCCAGGAAGATGGCTTCATAAACAGCACTCAGAGCGAGACAATGACAAATAGATTTTGTCCATAGAAGAGGTTTAATGAGTCCATGCCGTTTTCAAACTGATAAATCAGACGAGCCGACATCCAGAAACATCACACAAAGTGAGCTTTATCTAACCTATTAGGAGTTTTTCACCATAAGGGTAATTAGAAGGTAGAATTAGTTTCCTGCAGAGTCACTACTGGCAGCGCCAATTAGTACTTATACATACTCGCTGAGCAATGGGATTAGTTTATAAACAGACTTGGGGAGACTCAGACAAATTGGTTGGAGTCAAGCACAGCCTCCATTATCATTCTGTGAAGTTAGAGAGAGAATTTCTTCCAAAAGAAATATGAAACGACGGTATGGTGGATTTTCACACTCGTAGTTGTCTGCTATCAAAGACTGAGAAGCGGAATAGATTTTTATTGGACTTTAAACCACTTTGCAAGTTTATCATTAATGACTTTGCTACTAAACAAATTTAACGGGTTAGTCAGTGACTTGCTATGTGCTGCAGCTACACACTTACACCCTGGTTTATGTAAGTCACGCATATCCTAACTGCTTGCTGTAACTAAACGGTCACCAAGTCTTCTTCAGAGAACAAACAAACCAAAGTGTTCCTGTGTTACTCCAATTGCTGAGAAGAGATCATTTTACCACAATTCTAGCTCCCCGGGAGGCTCTCTTCACACTACACCCAAGGAGTGCTGTATGCATACTGGGCCGGTGGTCTGCCCATGAGCTGGGCATGAAAGAGGGCACTCACAGCCACTTATGGAGATGAAGAGAAATGAAAATACCCGCTGTCAGACAGCCGACACAAGAATATACAGTTTCACTTTTACTCTCAAGGAATCTTTATACAGAAATCTGTAGAAATTCCAATCAGGGAGCTGTAGAAATGTGTAAGCCAGCTTTTGAATCTAGCACTTACTTAATCTTTCCTATGCTAACATATACTGCAGTGATAAATGGTGTTGCAGAGCTAGCTAGCACACAATGCTGTGCACAGAATACACCACGTCCCTGGAATACACAGTGACAAAGTGATACAGATATATTTGACACACTAGCCCTACATGAGATCCAGAGTCATACTCACAGTATGTACCTGTTCCAAAAAAAGCTCCTTTCCCTTTGAGAAAATCACGGAGAAGGTTACCTCCAAATCTGCATATTTAAAGTCACTCACAACCCGCAAAAGGCAAGCAATGGTATCAGAAAGGCAGGCACTGACAGGTGGGAATATGGCACTGACCAGGCACAAATCACATTTTGGGGAGGGACGATTATTGCCTCGCAGGATTCCCCTGAGCATGCATTATCTGGCTCGGAAGAGGACCTTGGTTGCAGTTTGGTTGGGGATGGGTGCAGTTGAGACCAGGTAAGGGGGCAACCCCCTCTTCTGGATTTTGTAGCGGCCACACCCAGAAAAGTTTTTTACTGGTTGCAAGTAAAAGAGAGGAGAACAGGACCAGCACAAATAGATCTGATGCTCAGCAGCCGTGGGTAGAACAACCTAGCTCCAAATGCAATATAAATGTACTACAAGTGACTATAAGATTGTTTTCTTTAGAAAATGTATTCTTAATTGAACCCAAGTAGCAGTGTTTATTTTCTAACTAGCATCAAACTCTAGTAATTATTTATACCAAATAAATGCATATTTTAGGGCACCTCACAACTTTATGTATATAAATGATATATACAAGTATCCGGAATATAGATTTATACCTATACATAGGAGGATATTCAATTTGCCTCCGAAGAGACATCAGGAGTAAAAACCCTGATGTTTCTTTGGGTGCTGCAGTCGGGCTATTTAATTAGTTCAGCCAGTAACGAGTGCAATTACACCCGTAAACACACAGGTTCAGTGAAACCTGTGTGTTTTCGGGTGCAATAGTCCCGCTTTCGGCATTTTGCTTCGCCGGCTTATCGGGGCTAATTAGATAGCCCCCGGCGTCGACACTTTACACCCGCAATCGTTGCGGGCAAATTGAATATCCCTAGTGTTCACTCTAGGCTGATTTAGCAGGGCGCTGCGCCCTGCCCGTTTTTTAGCAGGCAAAACCCGCCCTGCCCCTTTTGTGGCGCCCTGCCAGAACAGCCGCCCGCTTCCTGCCCTCCCGGCGTGTATAGATGCCGTGCGCATGCGCGTGGCATCCATTCACGCATTGGGAGAGAGCTGGGGGAAGCCCAGCACCGACGGAGGTGCTGGGCATGCCCCCAACAGTGACGTCGCCGGCCACAGACGCTCTCTATAGTAGCGTCTGTGGGCTGCACCGCCCCCTAAAATGATGTAGGCGTGGCCACGCCCCCTAATTTGCGTGGCCGTGCCCCCGTTTCGGGCGCGCGCACGGCTTCACCGCGTGCGAGCACATGTGCCCCCGGAGTCCGGCGCCCTGCCCCTTTTCACTCCTAGAGTGAACACTATATTCCCCATAGTATGTATACGTGGTGTTACTAAGTGGGTATTCAATTATGTGCCGTGTGGGTAATCAATTGCTGGTGTTTTTTTCCCATTTTTGAATCCCTTTTCGCTTTTTTTTTTTTTGTCAAATTGGCATGGCGAAAACGGACCCAAAAAAGGGGCGAAAACGCACGCAAATGAAAAAAAAAACCATGTGGACCAGCTGTGAATTTGCAGATCCAAGTGGTTTTCACCAGTGCTGGATTTTTTGACCAGTCGAAAAATCAGACCAGGCATTAAATAGGGCGAATCTAAATTCGCCCTAAAAACGTCCGCTTATTGGAGAATATTCAACTGGCCTAAAAATCCGGCAATGATTACATACCCCACTAATTCCTTATACAACCAATAACAGCCAGAGTTTCTAGTCTAATCCTAACAACATTTAGGAAATTATCATTGAATAACCTTATTGCATAACTGTGGATTTTGAGTTTATAAGTATATCAACTTTTCAAAGACAACAGCATGTGACTTATTATCTAATGATCAGTATTCATTTTGCTGATAGGCCATCCAACAAAAGGATGGAATTCCTGAAAAAAATTAATTTTCGTGATAAAGTTTCGACTAATTAAATTATCTGCCACTTGACTATGGGGTCTATTCATGAAGCCGTGAAAGGGGCGAAGAAGTGAGCCTGTGGAGAAATTGCTCTTGGCAACCAATCAGCTACTACATATAATTTTATAGAGTGCACGTTATAAATGTTACATCAACACTCATTGGTTGCCATGGGCAACTTCTCTACTGGTTCACTTCTCCACACTTTTCACTGCTTCATGAATTGACCCCTATTTCTTTACTACATTTAATCTCACTGTTAGGTGAAGGTGAAGCCCATGGATCCAGGCTTATATGTTAGAAAGTAACACATGAGGTTTGAACCCTGATTAAGTATTACTCCACAAGCTACAATGTACAATTTTCTTAAGAACTAGAGACGAGTGCAGAACATCCGTCTCATTCTGCGCAGAGACCATGAACTGTTGCACGCTGGTGAAATCACGCTACACCTCGGAAAAAACTGACATTCAGCGGAATGACAAAGCAAAAGTGGATTTTAAACACAATGGGGCATATGTCATAGGGTCCGAGTTTTCTGGAGGTGCGGGATGCTGGCCGTTCTCGGACGTTATTGTAAAAGCAGCAATCTTTTACAAGGCAAAACCATACCTTGTAAATGATTGCCGCTTTAAAAAAAAAAGTAAAAGATCGACTGGCATCCCGCACCGCCAAACTTGGACCCTATTACGTATGCCCCAATATTATTGGAACTTTGCAGCTGTGCAAAATCCGATTGTATGACATTTTGGTGCATCTCTATTATTCACAATGCAGTTCTGAGATATTAAGATGCTGTGGTTATTAAAACATCTTGATTGCGATGGCCAAGGGTTCTGTTCCACCTTATATACATGCATTTTGTTCTATAGATTCTAAGTGAAAATAAACAAGAACATAAATGTTATAATATAATTAGCAAATATTACTGGACATAGATGCAATGTTCAACAAAACAAGTCTGTTTTGTGCTGTATATCTGCAGCACAAATGTCACATGTAAAATATGTCACAATAGGCGCTAGTATTGACCAGATACTTTTTTCTATATGCACAGCATGGTATTTTAACCACAATTTGCATTGTTGTAATAGCTTATTGACTTGTTTTAGGTTGAAGGGGCTGAGGTGCTACTCGGTACGAATCTGTTTATTGCATGTGCCCAAAGTTCATTCACCCCAAGCAATTTAGTCAATAACCAATTTTTATACTTCTGTCTTCTTTAAGATTCCACACCAATAATCCGTTTGTTTGTTGATGTTGTTTTTTTTTATTCTATTTTTACATTATTTTAGTACTAGTCTAACATTTCCCATGGAAATCAATATGGGTGCGATCTATTAGCCAAAAAAATCTGCAGCACTGCAATGCACACATATTAAAAATATTGATCTTGTAGGCCACTGATGTTTTCATTGAATTTAATGTTATCAAGCAGCTATAACAGAATTTCAATGACTCATACACACTTTTGATTAAAATTATAGATTACAGATGGAAGGAAATTAGTCATTTTACTTTGTGATAATAAAGCGCATTGTTTCATTTTCTTAAATAAGGTCAGCATTGTATGGTTATTCACTGCTGTGCAATACATGGTAAATGACAGACAAAAACACCATTCCACTCTCTTCATTGGCATCTGAACTTCATTTCACATTAAGTGATTTGCAGGAAGCTTATAGCTAGAACCTGGCATCAGATTCGTTTTGCTGACAAACAGTCCAAACAAGCAGGGTTCCGGTATGAATGGTCGACCATGTTATGGTCGACAGTCATTAGGTCGACCACTATTGGTCGACATTGACATGGTCGACACATGAAAGGTCGACACATGAAAAGGTCAACATGAGTTTTTTAACTTTTTTTGGTGTTGTTTTTTGCGTAAAGTGACTGGGAACCCCAATTAGTGCACTGCATCCCCTCGCATGGCTCGCTATGCTTCGGGCATGGTGCCTTCGCTCCGCTACCGCTTGGCACAGATTACCGTTCCAATCGTAGTCCACGTGGATCGTAAAGTATGGAAATGTCCCCCAAAAGAAAAAAAGTTAAAAAACTCATGTCGACCTTTTCATGTGTTGACAATTTTCATGTGTCGACCATGTCAATGTCGACCAATAGTGGTCGACCATAACATGGTCGACCATCTGAACGGATACCAACAAGCAGTGCTCAAAGCAGGAAAGTTAGTTACTAGTCTCGACAAAACGATTCAGCAGCAGTTAGATATTACAATGGATTATGAAATCATACTAGAAAATAGGATTTGATATACCCCCCTTTTATTACACTTCAGTACATAAGAATGTTTTGTAACTGCAGAAATATAAGGCCTAATTCAGATCTGATCGCTGGGTTGCGGTTTTTGCTGCCCTGTGATCAGATAGTCGCCGCCTACATGGGGAGGGTTAAATCGCTATGCAAGTGTGCGATCCCATGTATAGCAGAGCTGCTCAAAATGAGTTTGTGCCGTCTCTGAGCAGCCCAGAACTTAGTCTTCCCGTGTGATTGATTCTTGCTGATCGGGGCTGGAGCAGACGTCAGACACCCTCCCTGAAAATGCCTGAGCCCGTCTACATTTTTCGCAGACACTCCCGGAAAAGGGACAGTTGCCACCCACAAACGGCCTCTTCCTGTCAATCTCCTTGCAAACGCCTGTGCGTTCAGATTTTTCACACCATCACGTCGCTAGGCGCTGATGCCTGTTGCTGTCGTGCGACGCACCACTGCAGTGCGGTGCATAAGCATGCGCAGTTCGGATCTGATCGCCCGCTGTGCGAAAATGCATATCATCGAAGCATCGATCAGATCTAAATTAGGCCCATAGTCTCATACGATGGGTACAATGGTTCACTTATCTGACTAACACACACACACATTATATTATATTGTATATATATATATATATATATATATGTACAGTGCATTCGGAAAGTATTCACAGCGCTTCACTTTTTCCACATTTTATTATGTTTCAGCCTTATTCCAAACTGAAATAAATTCATTTTTTCCCTCAAAATTCTTCTACACACAATACCCCAAGGACATTCACAGAGTTGTTCTGAAGCCACTCCTTTGATATCTTGGCTGTGTGCTTAGGGTCGTTGTCCTGCTGAAAGATGACCCATCGCCCCAGTCTGAGGTCGGCCTTGATGGTATATAGGTATGTGTTGTAAGTACTGTGGTTAATGTCCTGATGAAAATGTTTAATTAATAACATTGAAACGTTGACTTCCTACGTGACTTGGTCTCGTTTTATTTTCCGCTGAGGGAGCCGTGAGTGCCGCCGACCGTGGGCTGTGTTTGGAGACATCCTTGCTGGGGATGCCATACGGAGGGCACCGGCCTAATTTATTTGTACTACATACTATGGAGTGCAGCTGATTACTACAGAGTATATATATATATATATATATATATATATATATATATATATATATATATATATATATATGACAGGGGCAAGAAAAGTATACTGACCTTTCCCCAATAACAGTAATCCATCCTTCCCTCAGCCTAAACCTAACCCCCAACCCGCAGCCTAACCTTAACCCTACCCGGTAGTGCCTAAACCTAACCTTCCCTCACCCTAACCCTAACCCCCCCATGGCTTACCTCTCTGAGGGGCTTGCAAATGCTACTTCGGGATCCCAGCGGTTGGAGTTCCGGTGTAGGGATTGTGATCCTAGTTGGGATGCCAGCAACGGCATTCCAACCAGTGTTGGGATTCTGGCATCGGTAT
The DNA here is from genome assembly GCF_028390025.1 of Pseudophryne corroboree. Taxonomy (NCBI): domain Eukaryota; kingdom Metazoa; phylum Chordata; class Amphibia; order Anura; family Myobatrachidae; genus Pseudophryne; species Pseudophryne corroboree. The sequence continues at coordinate 200,097,670 of NC_086444.1, forward strand.
TTCAACTGCCAGGATCCAGACTGAATCCCTCGACAACTACTGAATTGATTTTGATGGGGTTTTCACTGAAATGTTCCTTGAGAATATATTTATTTATTATTATTTATTACCAGTTATTTATATAGTGCACACATATTCCGCAGCGCTTTACAGAGAATATTTGGCCATTCACATCAGTCCCTGCCCCAGTGGAGCTTACAATCTATATTCCCTACCACACGTACACAGACACATTCACGCTAGGGTTATTTTTTTTATTGGGATCCAATTAAGCTACCAGTATATTTTTGGATTGTTTTTATTCCGTACGCAAATATTTTTTTTAGTATAAATATGTGTTGCTACTGCAGATTAGGGGCAATATGTAACAGCCAGCGAGGTGCAGGCTATTCAGGAATTTCAGTGAATGTGCTAGTATTTTTAAAGCGGTAATCTTTTGCAAAGCAAAACCAGGTCGATTTTGCATTGTTAATGGTTGCTGTTTTTAAAATACAGGCAGACTCGCCGATACTCCCAAACAGCTTGCACCTCGCAGGCTATTACATATTGCCGTAGGTCTCCGGCAAGGACAACCAATGCACTGAGCACTTGAATGCTCTAAATTTACAAATACTTTTAATAAAATATAAAGTGTGCTATATTCTGGTAATGAAGAGATTCTTTACTTCTTTGTAACAGGGGGTCTCTCTCTACTATTTTTTTAACTTTGGATTTTGGTTTAAAAAAAATATATGTAATAATTTATATTTTTCCGGCGAGATATTTCTTATTTATGCAGTTTATTGGAAAGTCAGTTAAATAAAGGGAAAATAAACAAAATTATTTTTCAAAGTTCATCTTTTCATATGTTACATATGCAGTGCAAGCCAATAAATGTACCTAAAAATGTAATCAGGTCTCCTGTCTACATTTTAAATTTGTAGGAAACACAAGGCTGTGAATATAAGTGGTTTCTTTTTCCCCAGTTACTTCTTTTTTATTTTTATTTAACTTTTCTTATATTTAACTTTTGAAGACCCAGGTTTGTTTGATCGGCCAACTCTTTGGCCTTCAGTAAAGGATTATGTTTAAGGCCCAATAAAAATAGCCTGCGAGATGAGGGCAGCAATAGGACTTCGGCGATGTAGCCAATAGATTTAAAACACCAACTTTTTCTTATTACGGAAAACCAGGTGGGTTTGCTGTATGCCTTAAAACAAATTTTCACGTTAAATCTAACGGCTAAACCCGATGGTCACTCAGTCAGAGCTACAGCATTCCTCTGTGGAGAGAGGAGAACTTTCCAGAAGGACAACCAAAGTTTGCTGTGGCCCAAATCTTGCAGGCTATTACATTTGGTCCTAGGCTGGATATAAAAAAGCTATTAGATCCAGGTTACTTGCGTCTATTAGTGCTGGTAGACGTAAAAACTGGACACACATCATGTGTCTATGGGGGAATTCATTTTGAAGTCGGATGGGATTTCTGCTTCATACCAAGCAGCAGCTCATGTTACGTTAAACCCAATGTGTTGCGTTCGAGGACACAGACCTGAATTAGGAGTTTCTAGACCCCATCTCTGAATCTGTGTCAGAAGAGTGCCACTAACACTATTTTTTACCTGCAAGTGCCCAAGCTATGGAACAGGACACTAAACATTGGTCACCAAGTCAATTAGTTTGATGTGCTCTACTCTTTGTAAACTTATTAGGTTATGCCAAAATATATACTAATTATTACTCGGTTTTTATTATGAAGAACTAGGCAACATTAAACGTAGGACTCTTAGGAGATTTGTACGAATAAGGATTTAGGAAGCTGACTTTTGTGGGTCTACTCAGAGTCCTGAAAATGTGGAAATACTTCATTACATGTAAAAGAAGATGAGATAAAAGGGTCTGTAATCCTCTTAAGTAAGCTTGTTAAATTGTGTCACAACATGTGTTAGTTGTACACTCTTACCTTTGCACTTTATATATTAAAGAGCAACATAATTAACCAGTAGTGGATAGTGTTTACGTTAGTTCTCAAAAGGTTAAGAAGCCGATTATCGTTAAAATCAGCTTTGCCAGAGGCTTCACTGGCTGTGTGTAATCAAATTAGACAAGCAGGGCAGTGTGTCACCCAACACTAACCAGTGGCACTTTCTTATGTTATGACCTTTTCCATTAGATGAGACAGCTACTTAAACTTATTCACAGCGGTTTGGGAAAGATTATCTTCCAGTGACATAAACATTGTCCAAAATAATTCTGCTGCGATATGCTATAAAAGAATGTCAAACAATGGATCACGTACCTGCCAGCCTGGTGACCTTTTATCTAGTGACAGGGTACATGCCTGTAACAAAGAAATGACTTAAGGGGAAAAAAACCCTTCTCCTCCCCCTCTGGACCTTCCTTGTTCTGACGTTCCTAAAAGTCTGTTCTAGATTTGGTTCAACATTGATTTTGTTCAATTTAGTTTAGTTAGTTGCTTTAACAGTAAAAAAACACAATAATGAATATAGACCATATTAAAAAAATTGATGATACATGATACATAATAAATCGTCCACAAACGCTGGCATTTTGTGGGGTCATTTTAACCTACTCAAAACATTGTAAATGGTGGTTCCAAAAGAGGGTTCTAATCCCAATTACTATTTTTTTGGAACAGATTATTCGACCATACATCTACTGGCTGATTCGCTGTTGCTGATCCGATATGCCGATCTGCAGACTTCAATGATCGGAGATTTATCAGGTGATCGCCAACATACAGCATGTTAAAAAGCCTCGACTCAACGATTCCGATCATTTGTGGGGCGGAATCAGTGAATCAAAGTACTTTAACACATTGGATTTTGTAGATCCCCCAACCCAGGCATCAGCAGATTGAGAATAAAATAAATCAGTGTAAATGCTGTGGATCAGGGAAGATCATGATTCTACAGACATAAACCACTATTTTCCAAAGATCTGTTTTCACGTCTGTTTGCCATGAAAACCAACAGAAATTCTAACAAGCGTAAAACTATAATGAAGACGGAAGAGAACACTAGATCATACTGAACTAGGAAAGCACCATCAAACAAATATGAATAGAATACCTTCTAATATACAGTTATTTTGATTTAAAAAAAAAACGCCACCATATAGAACACACCAGCAGTCTGTAATTTCTAATACACCAGGGAGCAACGATGGATTACGTTAAGACATGAAAGCCACCCATTAGTAAATACTACTGATTAGACATGGAAACCGCCATCAATACGAGGCAGTTTCTGGAGAATTCTGAACCCCACCGAAACCTGCCACTTAGTAATTGATTATTTTGAAATACAGTATACACAGTGAATAAATAGGATTTTACTTACCGGTAAATCTATTTCTCGTAGTCCGTAGAGGATGCTGGGGACTCCGTAAGGACCATGGGAATAGACAGGCTCCGCAGGAGATAGGGCAGTTTAAGAAAGCTTTGGATTCTGGGTGTGCACTGGCTCCACCCTCTATGTCCCTCCTCCAGACCTCAGTTAGAGAAACTGTGCCCAGAGGATATGAACAGTACGAGGAAAGGATTTATGTAACCTAAGGGCGAGATTCATACCAGCCACACCAATCACACCGTATAACTTGTGATAAACTACCCAGTTAACAGTATGAACAAGTAACATAGCCTCGGTTCAAGACCGACCAACTATAACAGAACCCTTATGTAAGCAATAACTATATACAAGTCTTGCAGAAGAAGTCCGCACTTGGGACGGGCGCCCAGCATCCTCTACGGACTACGAGAAATAGATTTACCGGTAAGTAAAATCCTATTTTCTCTAACGTCCTAGAGGATGCTGGGGACTACGTAAGGACCATGGGGATTATACCAAAGCTCCCAAACGGGCAGGAGAGTGCGGATGACTCTGCAGCACCGATTGAGCAAACAGGAGGTCCTCCTCAGCCAGGGTATCAAACTTATAGAACTTTGCAAAGGTGTTTGACCCCGACCAAGTAGCAGCTCGGCACAGTTGTAGTGCCGAGACCCCTCGGGCAGCCGCCCAAGAAGAGCCCACCTTCCTAGTGGAATGGGCCTTAACCGATTTAGGCAATGGCAATCCTGCCGTAGAATGCGCCTGCTGAATCGTGTTACAGATCCAGCGAGCAATTGTCTGCTTTGAAGCAGGAGCGCCAACCTTGTTGGCCGCATACAGAACAAACAGAGTTTCAGTATTCCTGATCCTAGCTGTTCTGGTCACGTAAATCTTCAAAGCCCTGACCACATCCAGGGACTCGGAGTCCTCCAAGTCCCGTGTAGCCACAGGCACAACAATAGGTTGGTTCATATGAAAAGATGAGACCACCTTGGGCAGAAATTGAGGACGAGTCCTCAACTCTGCCCTATCCACGTGAAAAATCAGGAATGGGCTTTTATATGATAAAGCCGCTAATTCCGAAACACGCCTTGCAGAAGCTAAGGCCAACAACATGACCACTTTCCAAGTGAGGTATTTCAACTCCACTGTTTTGAGTGGTTCAAACCAAGGTGACTTGAGGAAACTTAATACCACGTTAAGATCCCAAGGCGCCACCGGAGGTACAAAGGGAGGCTGAATATGCAGCACTCCCTTCACAAAAGTCTGTACTTCAGGAAGAGAAGCCAATTCTTTTTGAAAGAAAATGGATAAGGCCGAAATTTGGACCTTTATGGACCCTAATTTTAGGCCCAAATTCACTCCCGTTTGAAGGAAGTGAAGCAGACGGCTCAAATGGAACTCCTCCGTAGGAGCAGCTCTGGCCTCACACCAAGAAACATATTTCCGCCATATACGGTGATAATGTTTCGATGTCACAATCTTCCTAGACTTGATCAGGGTAGGAATGACCTCCTCCGGAATCCCTTTTTCAGCTAGGATCCGGCGTTCAACCGCCATGCCGTCAAACGCAGCCGCGGTAAGTCTTGGAACAGACAGGGCCCCTGCTGCAGCAGGTCCTGCCTTAGAGGAAGAGGCCACGGATCTTCTGTGAGCAACTCTTGCAGATCCGGATACCAAGTCCTCCTTGGCCAATCTGGAACAATGAGAATTGTTCTGACCCTTCTTAGTCTTATTAATCTCAACACCTTGGGTATGAGAGGCAGAGGAGGAAACACATAGACCGATCTGAACACCCATGGTGTCACCAGAGTGTCTACCGCTACCGCCTGAGGGTCTCTTGACCTGGCGCAATACCTCTTTAGCTTTTTGTTGAGACGGGACGCCATCATGTCTATTTGAGGCAGTCCCCACCGATCCACGATCTGTGTGAAGACTTCTTGATGAAGTCCCCACTCTCCCGGATGCAGGTCGTGCCTGCTGAGGAAGTCCGCCTCCCAGTTGTCCACCCCCGGGATGAACACTGCTGATAGTGCGCTTACATGGCCCTCCGCCCAGCACAGAATCCTGGTCGCCACTGCCATGGCCACTCTGCTCCTTGTGCCGCCTTGGCGGTTTACATGAGCCACTGCCGTGATATTGTCCGACTGAATCAGAACCTGTTTGTTATGAAGCCACTCCTGCGCCTGGCGTAGGGCGTTGTAAATGGCCCTTAACTCCAGGACATTGATGTGGAGACGAGTCTCTAGGCTTGACCAGAGACCTTGGAAATTTCTTCCCAGTGCGACAGCCCCCCAACCTCGGAGGCTCGCATCCGTGGTCACCAGGATCCAGTCCTGAATGCCGGACCTGCGACCCTCTAGGAGGTGAGCACTGTGCAGCCACCACAGGAGAGATACCCTGGCCCTGGGAGACAGGGTGATCCGTTTCTGCATCTGTAGATGGGACCCGGCCCATTTGTCCAATAGGTCCCATTGAAAAGTCCTCGCATGGAACCTGCCGAAGGGGATGGCCTCGTATGAAGCCACCATCTTCCCCAGAACCTTTGTGCAATGATGCACCAAAACCTTTTTTGGCTTTAAAAGGTTCCTGACAAGGGCTATGAGCTCCTGAGCCTTCTCCACCGGAAGAAAAACTCTTTTTTTGGTCTGTGTCTAGAATCAGGCCCAAAAAGGTCAGACGCGTTGCAGGTACTAGCTGAGATTTCGGTAAATTGAGAATCCAGCCGTGCATCTGCAACGTCTTCACGGACAGAGACACGCTGTCCAGCAACTTCTCCCGAGATCTCGCCTTTATAAGGAGATCGTCCAAGTACGGGATAATTGTGACTCCCTGCTTGCGCAGGAGCACCATCATTTCCGCCATTACCTTGGTGAAAATTCTTGGGGCCGTGGAAAGACCAAACTGCAACGTCTGAAATTGGTAGTGACAATCCTGTACTGCAAATCTCAGAAACGCCTGGTGAGGGAGGAAAATCGGAACATGTCCAGGGACACCATCCAATCCCCTCCCTCCAGGCTGGCGATGACCATTCTGAGCGATTCCATTTTGAACTTGAACCTCTTCAAGTACAGGTTCAGGGATTTTAGATTTAGAATGGGTCAAACGGAACCGTCCGGTTTCGGTACCACAAACAGGGATGAATAATAACCCTCTCCTTGCTGGAGATGAGGAACCTTGATTATCACCTGTTGAATGTACAATTTGTGAATTGCCGCTAACACTAGCTCCCTCTCTGACGGGAAAGCCGGCAGAGCCGATTTGAAAAACCGGCGAGGGGGCATGTCTTCGAATTCCAGTCTGTATCCCTGGGAAACAATCTCTATTTCCCAGGGATCCACCTGTGATTGAACCCAGACGTGGCTGAAAAGACGAAGATGTGCGCCCACTTGATCTGACCCGCCCCCCTTCCCCCGGAAAGCCCCAGCGTCACGCTGTGGACTTTGCGGAAGTAGGGGAGGACTTCTGCTCCTGGGAACTAGCTGAGTGCAGCTTTTTTCCCTTGCCTTTACCTCTGGCAACGAAGGATGATCCTCGTACCTTCTTGTTTTTATTGGAACGAAAGGACTGCATTTGATAATGTGGTACCTTTTTAGAATGCTGCGGGGGAACATAAGGTAAAAAATTCGATTTACCGGCCGTAGCAGTAGAGACTAGGTCCGAAAGGCCTTCTCCAAACAACTCCTCCCCCTTGTAAGGCAATGACTCCATATGCCGCTTTGAGTCGGCGTCTCCCGTCCACTGTCGGGTCCACAAGAGACGCCTAGCAGAAATAGACATAGCGTTTATTCTAGAGCTTAGTAAGCAAATGTCTCTCTGAGCATCCCTCATATACAAAGCAGCATCTCTGATATGCTCCATGGTCATTAGAATGGTATCCCTATCTAAGGTGTCCATCTCCGTAGATAAGGAGTCTGCCCATGCCATGACAGCACTACAAACCCAGGCCGACGCCATGGCCGGCCTAACTATAGGTCCTGAATGTGTGTAAATGTGCTTCATGGTAATTTCCTGCTTGCGATCAGCAGGATCCTTGAGGGAAGCAGTATCCGGAGAAGGCAGTGCCACCTTCTTGCATAAGCGTGTCAGCGCCTTGTCTACTTTAGGCGCAGATTCCCATCGTATCCGATCCTTCTGTGGAAAAGGATACGCCATGAGAATCCTTTTGGGAACATGGAGTCTCCTATCCGGAGATTTCCAAGCCTTTTCGCATAATTCGCTTAGCTCAAATGAGGACGGAAACGTGACCTCAGGCTTTTTCCCTTTATACATGTGAACCCTCGTGTCAGGGACAGGGGGTTCCTCCGTGATATGCAAAACCTCTTTTATGGCAATAATCATGTACCTAATACCTTTTGCCACCTTCGGCTGTAATTTTGCATCCTCATAGTCGACACTAGAGTCAGTATCTGTGTCAGCGACCTGGGATATGGGGCGCTTTTGAGACCCTGAAGGTCCTGGCACCACAGGGACAGGCACGGACTGGCTACCTCACTGATCCCTAGCTTCAGCTTTGTTTAATCTTTTATGCGGGAGATTTACATTTGCATTCAAGACATTCAGCATATCCACCCAGTCCGGTGTCGGCGTTGCCGACGGCGACCTGACATTCAAGCACTCCCCCTCCACATTAAGCGAGCCTTCCTCATCAAACATGTCGACACACACGTACCGACACACTGCACACACCCAGGGAAACTTTTTCTGAAGACAGTATCCCCTGAAAGGCTCTTTGGAGAGACTGAGAGAGAGTATGCCAGCACACACCCCAGCGCAACAACCTGGAGACCAACACAGAATGCTTTTCCCCAGCAGCGCTGTATTATACTTTATCCGCCAATTATGTGCCCCCCCCCCTCTCTTTTTAAACTCCCTTCACCGTGTGTAAGCAGGGGAGAGTCCGGGGAGCTTCCTCTCAGCGTTCTGCGGAGAGAGAAATGGCGCTGGTGAGTGCTGAGGGAGAAGCCCCGCCCCCTCGGCGGCAGGCTTCTGTCCCGCTCAAAATCGTGTAAAATGGCGGGGGCTCAATTATATACATGTACAGTGCCCAGCTGTACATGTATATACCTATTTGCCATCTAAGAGGTGTTATTATTGCTGCCCAGGGCGCCCCCCCTGCGCCCTGCACCCATACAGTGACCGGAGTGTGTGAGGTGATGTGGAGCAATGACGCACAGCTGCAGTGCTGTGCGTTACCTCTGTGAAGCTGAAGGCTTCTGCCGCCTGAGACGTCTTCTTGCTTCTGTTCTTCTGGCTCTGTAAGGAGAACGGCGGCGTGGCTCCGGGGGTGGACGCCCAGGACGAACCTGTGTTCACCCCCTCTGAAGCTAATGGTGTCCAGTAGCCGAGGAAGCAGATCCTATCAGTTAAGTAGGTCTGCCCCTCTCTCCTCAGTCCCTCGATGCAGGGAGCCTGTTGCCAGCAGTGCTCCCTGTGAAAAAAGTAAAAATCCAAACAAAAATGCTTTCTGTAGCAAAGAACTCAAGAGAGCTCCCTGCAGTGCGCCCTTCATCCTCTGGGCACAGTGTAAAACTGAGGTCTGGAGGAGGGACATAGAGGGAGGAGCCAGTGCACACCCAGAATCCAAAGCTTTCCTAAAGTGCCCTATCTCCTGCGGAGCCCGTCTATTCCCATGGTCCTTACGGAGTCCCCAGCATCCTCTAGGACGTTAGAGAAATTGCAGTTGCACTGGGGTGTGTGTGTGTTATTTACCTGGGCCCGAGCCTGTTGGAGGGGCCAGCAAGGGGCCCAGGAGCAGCCACTGTTAACCCCTGTTGCAGGCAGCTGCAGAGAAGAGACTGCATGCTGCTGTATGCTGGGCTGGGGAGAGAGGATGCTGCAGAAGCAGTCAGTCCTACCTCTTCCTGCGTGATGTGTGGGTGGGTTAGCGATTGCACTCCCCCCACCCACCAGATCTGCCACTGGTGCCCCTCCTAATACGGCACCCATGGCAACTTTGCAGCCGCACAATTTTTTTTATATTTTATAAGGGGGGACCTGGCTAAACCTCAACTAGTTTGCCACTTCCCCTCCCAGTACCAGGGCCAGGCGGATGTTATCCTCGTATTCGTTATGGTCTTCTATTAATGAGTGCAAAAATATTCTCCATACATAAACCATGTAAACAGAAAAAAAAAAAAACTAGTGCAGCCAGTTCATGCAGTATCACACATTTATAAAAAACATATGCAATCAGTATAGCCAGCTGCGTCCAATTACATCTGCCTTCCTGCATGTTACACAGCCCTTCTAGTCACGCCATGCCGTGGCGTGACTTGATAGCGCCGAGCGTATTTTTAATAAAGCTTTTTCCATTAAAATACGTCTTATTCGCAAAATGATGTAAATAAAAAACATAAGCAGCTTATGCTGACTAAAATGATATGCAGCATGCCTATATTCTGTGTGCAACCATGGCTGTACATGCATACGAAATGCTATGTTACAGTGTTTTCCTGCTGCATATCATTTTAGTCAGCAGAGTCTGCGTGTGCGTCTTATTGGCATAGCTGTGAATAAGATGCATTTTCAGCAACACAAAAGATGTTGAACGGGACCTGTCAGCGCTCTCATGCCAGGCATCTGCCGCTGCGTGGCATACTGAGGTAAGGTGAATGAGGACACATCTATACCTAGGTAAGTAACTAAAATACTAGACGGTCACCTGTGGTGCCTAGCATTATTGTGCATTTATCTGATGAGTGCAATTAAACACCACAAGTGTGTATGTTAGGAAACACAATGTTAAGAACTCCATTTGTTGATGTCCCATATTCTATAATATATGTAGTTTGTTTTCCCTCTTCACTATTTTACCACATTTTAGATAATCGTTCCAAAAAGTTATGGGGACGTAAAGCAGTAAAGCTAGCAAAATGGCTGGAACCTTATATTCAGAGCGTAGAACATGCTGCAGGGAAAGATCCAATAATGGTGAGTGATATGTCACATTCCAGTACAAAGCACCCAGCGCTGTGACACAATAGTTTTTGCTTCCACCTGTTTCACGATTGGACTCAATTTATAATTGATGTGACATTATCATGGTATTGCTGGGAGTGAGGCTCTCTCCTACTGTGCTGTTTACACTCCCAGTAGTACAGAATGGCACCACAGGTGCACATATGAGCTTAGATTTTTTTAAGGATCTGATCAATTCTTTATTTAAACTTTTAATGACCAACCGCATTGCAAGATTTTGCAAGACTCCAGATAAGGCTTTTGAGTAGATAACTGTAAATAACTAAACATTTAATAAAAATAAATAATAATTAACCATTTGGGATGTGCTCGGACCCAGGTGTTTTGGTTCTATCTCATCATCGTTTTAATTCATCATTGATAAAGAACATCAATAAAAAGCGATAAAACAGCTAAAATCATGTACTTTTGCAATCCAGTACCCAAAATTCGTATTTAAAATCCGAACTCCGAAAAGAAGGTAGATTCAAACCGGGATTTGGTTCGGTTCGGTTCACCTCTGGGGATCCGGAACGGGTTTTAGGTCATAGAAACATTCATAGAATTTGACGGCAGATAAGAACCACTTAGCCCATCTAATCAGCCCTTTTTTTTTTTTTTTAACCTTTAGGCATCATCAACCCTATTTGATCCTTAGTACTTTGTGAGGATACTGAAATGCCTATCTAAAACATGTTTAAATTGCTCTACTGTCTGACCACTTCTGCCAGGAGGATTTTCTACTTATCCACTACCCTTTCTGTGAAGTAATTTTTCCTTAAATTTCCCCTGAACTTACGTCCTTCTAATTTCAGCGCATGTCCTCATGTTCTAATACCTCTCTTTTAAACAATGTTTCTCTCCTGTACGTTGTTAAAACCCTTGGTATATTCGACAGTTTCTATCAGTTCAGTTCAGAGCCACAAAATTCAGGTGGATTTGGATTTCTGGAGAACTGAACCGCACACATCTAGTTTTGTTATGTGAATTGTAAAATAGTCTATATGAACTGCAGGGAGTTTGAGTTAATATGTCAAAAAAACAAAACATAAAACTCAATGTTATACAATCAAGCCTTACTCCTTTCCTACTCCAATAACGATTTAGAGACTCAGTGCAAATAAATGTAACCCGCTTGCTACAAGTCTTATGGAAAGATCAGACACTGGTGCTATAACTGATCTCGTATGAAACACCCATTCTGGCTTCACTAAAACTTACTGCAATGTCCCCATACAACATCTTTTATCTTTAGCACATAACACATTCCTAGAAATGCTTTACCCATGGAATATTTACAGCTTGGCAAAGACCAGTGATGACATATAATTTCCGCCTGCATCTATCCCTGTTGGTACTCATCAGTGCAGAAAAGGGTTTTCGGCTCATCATGAGAAGAGCAATGGAGACAGCGTGGCATGACAACTCTACTCTAGAGCAAACCTTACTTTTTTATGTTATAAAAATGAAAGGCAACACCAATTGCGTTCGCTTCCCCACAAGCCTGTCTACAAGGAATACAGAAGACACTGCGTAATAGAAACTCCTTCCTACATGAGTGACTAATTAAGCAAAACACATCGACTGTTAATATGTAACAAACTTCTACAACAGAACTATGGGATCCAACTCACAAATAATTATATATATAGAATTTTTGACTCATCATGAGGCATTTGGACAGAACTGCTCTAGAATGATATTCTCTCTCTATACATTGATATGAGAACGTTATTGTAATGTTGGTAGGATCTGATCCTGTTAAAATGAGTTATGGCCTCCCTTAGCAGAATAGGCTTGCTTACAAGTAATTTAAACCCTGCTTCAGCAATTTAAACTCTGACACACATTAATGACACTTGCTGTGCAGTATTCTAAACAGATGAATTTCACATAGGAGATATTATTCCTTGCAAAAATGAGCCTGATTGTGAATGGCTGAAGTGGTATTACCGATCAGCAGGCAATTCCACATCAGGGATATGGATGGCTTAGAAAAACCAAAACCAATGAAATATTGTGTATAAACCACAATAACATCTCCAAGGCACAGGAAGCCATAAAAGAGAAAATGTTGTCCTTATGACATACAAACCTCATATGTGTGCACATCTCTACATAAATATATATTGGAATGGTAAGTACAGGTTGAGTCTCCCTTATCCAAAATGCTTGGGACCAGAGGTATTTTGGATATGGGATTTTTCCGTATTTTGGAATAATTGCATACCCTAATGAGATATCATGGCGATGGGACCTAAATCTAAGCACAGAATACATTTATGTTACATATACACCTTATAAACACAGCCTGAAGGTAATTTTAGCAAATATTTTTTATAACTTTGTGCATTAAACAAAGTGTGTCTACATTCACACAATTCATTTATGTATCATATACACCTTATACACACAGCCTGAAGGTCATTTAATACAATATTTTTAATAACTTTGTGTATTAAACAAAGTTTGTGTACATTGAGCCATCAAAAAACAAAGGTTTCACTATCTCACTCTCACTCAAATAAGTCCGTATTTCGGAATATTCCGTATTTCGGAATATTTGGATATGGGATACTCAACCTGTAGTACACTTTCAAAGGACACATTTTTTATTTGATCACACAAATGCTCTAAACTCACTTATTGAATTAGAGAAACCATATAAGGTAGTCAATGCCTTAAAAATCTTCTTAACAGTAAGAGGATACATCTAAGATAAATAAGGTTCCCTTACCTACTGCTTAAGTAGTGTTCTCGCCTACTTATAACTGAAGGGACCTTTACTGAAAGAAAAACACGTATATAAATGTATGGTTTTTTTTGTAAAATAAATTTATATATAATAAGTATAACATTTAAATGTTTGAGTGAATTCCTACAATATTTATTTCCTTGTGGAACCGAAAGCATTACATTCCTAAATGCTTCTTCCCCATCTCCCACATCCTTATTCCCCCAACCATACAATTCCTACTAATAAAGATCATTTCCTACTATCATCCTCCATATCTCCCCCTTTGAGCCTGATTCACTCCTCTCAAATTTAACCTCCTCCATCTTTTTTTTTTTGTATAATAGTTTTTATTGGATTTTAAACAAACAGAAAACCAACAGCAATAGTACACAATACATAAGTATCAAATAAGGGTTGTAGAATTGAACAACCAATAAAGATTAACATATCACATAATTGTACAACAGATTGTTCAGTTTGCTATTCGTGTACTACCAAATTTGGCAACAAACAAATAAAGAACAAATAAAACAACAGATAGTACAGGGACAAAAGAGAGACAAGGAGAGAGACAATACAGTGACACAAATAGGGAAACTTAAAGAGACGGGCCAGGTTCCACTCTAGGAGAGTTCCTAAAACGGCATAATCAAACATCTAAATATGAAGGTAAGTAAGAAAGCCCAACATAATCAGGTATTATCAGGTTGTGGGGAAAGTAGTTGTGACATATCTGCAGGGGCAGTAATGACCATGGGAAGTCCACGCCGCTCCCGGAATACCTCCCACTTTGACCATCCCTCCTGCACCAGAGCAGGAGATCTGGAATATATCCCTCCTGCTGTTTCAAATAAGAAATGCTTGTGGGTGTTGTTAATAATTGAGTGGATGGTGGGTATCACTTGAGATTTCCACAGCTGTCCAATTGCAGCCTTGGTGGAAATTAGGACATGACCAGCAACATATCTGTCTCGTAGCGGTAAATGAAACGTCAAGTAATGAAATAGAGCAAACAAAGGATTCATTGGTAGCTCCATCCCCAGCACCTCCCGCAAAAGAGAGAACACTTCAGTCCACAGCGGCCGCAAAGCCGGGCATTCCCAGAAGATATGCAAAATATTGCCCACGAGGCCACAATTTCTCCAGCAAAGCCGGGAAACCGAGGGCCAGATGCTATGAAGCCGCTGCGGAGTAAAGTATGCCCTGTGGCATAATTTATAATACATTTCAGAATGTTGTAGGCATCTAGAAATCTTAAAGCACCTTGAGGATATGGAGTCCCACTCCTCCTCTCGGAGAACTATAGAAAGGTCTTTTTCCCATTTCAGCTGTGAGGGAGTCTTACCCTGTTTAGTCAGAAGCCCAATATATTGATACCATTTAGAAATCCCACCTCCATGAGCAGGCGAAGACAGTCTAGAGTGTAGGGAGGCCGGGAGCGAAACGGGGCCCACTAACCTATTAAAACAGGAATGGAGCCAGTGACGTATTTGCAGGTATTTAAAGAAGTCCTGCTTTGGTATACCTGAACGGGTTTGTAAGCTAGAGAAGGACATTAAACTTCCTTCCGACCAGAGATTCCTCAAATGCACAATCCCAACATCTATCCAAGTGTCCAACCCAAGGTTAGGTATGACCCAAGCGATAGTTCTAAGTGATAAGTCGGCCGACGGCAACGAAATAGTTGGGTCAGAAGCAATAACCGTGTGCCAAAGCTTCAGAGTATTTCTAATCGCTTCTCCTGGGCCTTTCCATTTTGGTACGCTATGAATGGGCAGTAGAAAAAGATCCCTCAAGTCTACGGGACCGAGGAATGATCGTTCGATGAGGACCCACGGTTTGGGGTTGTGCATATTGAACCAATCCCGAGCCTGACTAAGAGCACAGGCGGTGTGGTACCCTTCTAAGTTAGGGTAGGCCACCCCTCCAACAGTCTTGGGTAACATCAAAACCTGCCTAGCAATGCGAGGCCTAGATCCCTTCCAGATATAGTGAGAAATAATTTTGTTAGCCCGTATAATAAGTGGTTTGGGAAGGCTACGAGGGATAGCCCGAAACAGGTATAAGAGTTTAGGGAGCAGGATCATCTTAGTTGCAGAGATACGTCCTAGCCAGGAAAGTTCGTGTAGGGACCATTCTTTTTCAAATGCGTTTAATAAGGGCGTATAATTACAATCATATAAATCCCCATCTAGAGATAGATGGATACCTAAATACTTGATAGATCTCTCCTGCCAAGCGTACCGGTATCTGTCTTTGAGTAAAGCGATAGTGCGTGGTGAAGTGTGAAGCGGTAAAGCTTCAGTTTTGGAAGTGTTTAACTTATAATAGGAAATTCTGGAGTATCGGTCCAGAATACAATGGAGGGCAGGAAGGGAGGTGGCAGGATGGGTCATACAAAGCAAAATGTCGTCAGCGAATAAACTGATTTTGTGCGTCAGACCTCCTATCTCTGGACCCGTAATTTTCAGCTCGGACCTAATAGTTTCGGCTAGAGGCTCAATGGCTAAGGCGAATATAAGGGGCGATAAGGGACAGCCCTGTCTAGTGCCATTCGAGATATCAAATCTACCTGACACACAGCCATTGACAAACACCCTTGCAGAGGGAGCAGAGTACAGAGCGAATATAGAGTCTAAGAACCCCCCAGCAAAACCGAATTTATCCAGCACCGCTCTCAAATATCCCCAATGGAGCCTTGTCAAACGCCTTTTCGGCG
Organism: Pseudophryne corroboree; assembly: GCF_028390025.1. Classification (NCBI taxonomy): domain Eukaryota; kingdom Metazoa; phylum Chordata; class Amphibia; order Anura; family Myobatrachidae; genus Pseudophryne; species Pseudophryne corroboree. The sequence goes on from NC_086444.1 coordinate 200,113,414, forward strand.
TCCAATGACAAAATGAGGAGGGGCGTCTTATGCGCATCGCAATATTCCATTATGTTGTATACTCTACGAGTGTTGTCCGGGGCCTGTCTGTCTGGAACAAAGCCAACCTGGTCAGCAGCTATGAGAGATGGAAGCAGCGGGGATAGTCGGTTGGCAATAAGCTTTGCAAAAAGCTTGACATCTGTATTCAACAGAGCTATGGGACGGTAATTTTGGACAGCTGCAGGGGATTTGCCAGGTTTAGGAATAGCAACCTCCTCCATCTTTTAATACCTTTGTAAACACCCTGGTTCCATTTTATACAGCCTTCATCGCTGCTCCCCTGGCTGTCCAAAGGAGGACTCTCTAAGTTCAGGGAGCATAGGACACCTGTGTTACGGATTGACAGGTGTAACGCTATTCATCAACACACCGTTCTATCATCCTTCCCTTCTATCATGCACCCTCATCATTTGCTGACTTTCCCTGCTCCCATGGCTATGTATGTATGTAGAGGTAACGCCCTGTTCATGACCAATCAAGTCTTTCTGAGTATGGGACCTGTAGTTAGAGGCTTGCAATTAGCACACATCACATCCCCTCAGAGTGTAAGGCTCAGAACAGCACAGCCAGTGACAAGGCTTGCTGACACTGCCTTAACACATAACACTGAGGTATAGAAGCTAACCTTAACATTTAAGTAAGGAGGTAGCTAATTTGCAGAGTGTGTATTGACTTATCTATGTAAAGACAATAAAAAAGTGCAGCTAAGTAAGGTGACCCTTAAGGACTTTTCTCATAATGTTTTTGAGAATCTGGGAAGATGTTCCTTGGCTCTCACTTATCGTCTTACTCTCCATTATCTTGCATTGCATGGGATATATATTTAAATTTCTGTTTATAACCTGCAATTAAGCAGTGCCACTAGTATCAAGCGTGTACAATTCAATGTGTAAAAAACAGGCAAATAACACTGCGGGATGCAAATGTTAGCATACGTTTATGAAGTCAAATGCATGATTTAATGAGTTCCATCTAAAAAAGAACAGACACCTTCCTTGTGATGCAGTGTTTAGCTCAGCTAACAAAGAACGGCTCTCGATTTTTAGCTGCAATGATTCAATCTCTCTGGATTCTGATGGGGATGAAAACCTTGAGAATGAGGTGGGAGTGTTGCGGGCAATAGGTCAATAAAGAGCTATGCCATTTCTGCCATCTAGAGCCAGCCATGTGGAACTAAGTGTGGCCAAACAACCAGCGTGTTGGATTCTGGCCAAGACGCTCAGAACCGAGGAGTGTTGCCAAACTAAACCCCTACTTTAAGAAAAATAAAAAGGCTGACTTTAAGCCTTTGCAAATGCTTCTCGCTGAACATCTAAAAGCCGAACAATGTCGGAGAGTGTAAATTCTCTTCAACATCTGATAAATTCTTTAACTGGTAATTTTGGCTCTTTGCAGCTAGCAGCTGTAAATGGATTAATAGCACTTAGCTGTAGAGTGCATGTCACAGATCAGGTCTGAACATATAAACTGTTATGTAAGAAAAACATTCAGGAGAATTAGACTTGCTCCCAACTTTATATTAACGTGTCATTTCAGCGAGGCGTTGTAGGTCCGTGATTAATCTAACATTTCAATAGATCTCAGCCTTAAAACTCCAATCAAGAAAAAACAATTGAACATGATGAATAATAATAATATTACAGTAAATCTCAGCTAATTTTCAAGGGGGAAAATGAAGCACGAGGGGAAATGGTACAGCTGGTTTCAGAAAGCTTATACCATTTATCTGTGTTAGTTTATGTAACCACAGATTTGTATAACTGCAGCTTTAAATTACCACAATTTAGATGCTATTGATCAGGACCACAGTGAACTGGGACCAAAGCAGAGATATTCTATAGCTCATCAATGCGAATATTTACATTTCACTCACTTTAGACAGTGATCAGTTGCACACTAAATTAAGGAATGCACCACATATTAACACATGTAGGAGGCACAAGGGGCATAGCAAGAACTTTGTGAGGCCAATAGCAACATTTTAAAGGGGCCCATGTCACAATGTTTCTAGAGAGACACCTCTCTGCAGCAGTTGTTAATGTTATGCCCCATAATAGTGCCCTAGTTAATTTCCTGAACCATAGTAGTACCCTCGGTTAAGTTATGCCAAATAGTAGTTCCCTAGGTTTTTTTTTTGTGAACCATAAGAGTGCCCTAGTTCACATTATGTCACACAGTACCTCCAATTCACATTATGACATACAGTGCCCCATTACAGTACCCCCTGTTCATATTATGCCACACTATAATGCTTCAAGTTCATATTGTGCCACTTTACAGTGCCCTTCAGTTCAAATTAGGCAACAATACAATGCCCCCAGTTCATATTACACCACACTATAGTGCATCCATTTCATTTTGTGCCACATTACAGTGCCCCAGTTCATATTATGTAACATTATAGTGCCGCTCAGATCATATTCTGCCACATTACAATGAGCAGCTCAGATTATGCACCATCACAGTGCCCTCCAGTTCAGATTATGCCACATCACAGTGCCCTCCAGTTCAGATTATGCCACATCACAGTGCCCTCCAGTTCAGATTATGCCACATTACAGTGCCCCCACTCAGGCTATGCAACAGGTTGGACCCAATTGCTTAGTTGGCAAATTCAGGAAATTGGTATGCAACTTTATAACCTGGGTCTCGGGACTCCTAAGACTCTGGACCCTATAGCAACAGCACCTCCTGCACTATAGCCATGCCATGGGAGGAACACATTTCAAAGCAAACGGTTCAAATAAAATAGGTTACAACATGTACAACCTTCCTATAAACAACTAATATACACAATCCTAGACTACTGGCCACCTTTATGATATATAACCAGGGATGGTTGCACAGAAGAACATCAGGAATTCCCCAGCAAAGTGTTCTCTCTAAGATGAATACAGCATAAACTATCATATGATCAAATAGACACTACATAAATGGCACATTATATGGGTCACTACCCAATCATGGTTAATGCATTAGAGATGGTTGTACAACTGCTTATGATTAAATATTATTAATCAGTGGCGTAAGTTCGTCACAGTTGCCCGGAGGCAAGTTCATACCAGTTGCCCCCCCCCCTTATATTTAGATAAATATATGTATGTATGTATGTATGTGTGTGTGTGTGTGTGTGTGTGTGTGTGTGTGTATGGATTGTTCTGGAATTTTTTTTATATACTGTGTATATAGATTTCATTGTCTTTTTTTTTTTTAAATAACACATTTCTTAGCAGTCCTACCCAGGATTAGAACCCACTGACAGCAGACACTTTACTGGTGGAGCTATTTGCTCCAGTACAGGAAGCATGAGAATTGTAACTATATGAAGTTATGTGTAATTGTCAGAGAAGTAACTTCATATAGTAAAAAGATAGTGGCAGCCATCAATTAACTTACTTCAATGGTGTCACAGAATGGGGGGAGAAGAGCCCCCCTTCCGAGCAGGAGCCCGGCGGCAGATGACTCTGTTGCCTCCCAGAGTTCTGATTCTGCTATTAATCCAGATACAGGGCAGGAACATGCCTAGCTGTGATGGTAGGTTACCTATAAACAGCTTTGGACGGTTGTCACAATGTGTGGATATTTGTTGCACATTATGACTTTCTTGACCTCCACCAGGTTACCCAGAGATGTGAAATTCCTAAACTAAAAACAAAGGATGCCTCAGAAAGCTAAACCAAATAGATGTCACCAGGGAAAACTAGACATGAGTAGGTCACAGTGCGGCTGTTATGCTTCTTTTCTTCAGCAACCTATACATGCTGTATTCTTTTTTTCTTCCTTCTCCATGTGAAACAAAATTTGATCATGAACCAAAGCTACAAAATACAAATGGAAACTCAGCTCTAACTCCTGCATCTCACTACACTGGGAATATGCTTAGTAACCACCTACAATTCATTTTAGATTATTACTTTTCCCCTGCTAACTGTTACAGCGCTTCTAAAAGGGAAAAGTTTTAATTTGCCAATGACGCAGAAAATCTTAAAAACAAACAAAATGTCTCAGAACAGACACTTCTTGTAGGAGTTGGGCCATTTAGCCTCAAATGTCATTGTGTCAGTTAAGTAATAGGCTTTGAGGCTCTTAATGCAGCTCTTACTATATTACATTTGTAAGTTATGACTACTGCAGGGGTTCTCAAACGCGGTCCTCAAGACAACCCAATGGTCCAGTTTCTTAGTATATCCATGGCTCAACACAGATGGTTAAATCAAATTGACTGATGTACTAATTAGGTCACCTGTGGCCAAGCATGTAAATTCTAAAAACCTGGACCGTTAGTCTGCCTTGAGGACCGCGTTTGGGAATCTCTGGACTATTCCATAAAAAAGTGCCTAGAACTGCCCCCGCCCCCCCCCCCCATATACCGCCATGACACAAAGATTAGGACTACAAAAATGTACCTGACTATGGAAGTGCTCTGATTAACCACTTGCCTGGCATGGTCGCATCAGATGCGACCATGCCTGCAAGTGCTTTATCTGACCTGGTCGCACAGTTATCTGACCTGGTCGCACAGGATGCGACCAGTTAGAAAACAGTGTTAACAGCGGCAGGGAAGGGAAACTTCCCTCCGCTGCTGCTCTCAGAGGGACCGGAAGGTCCCTCTGCCTTCCAGCACCCTCCACCCACTGTTGCCGTGCTGCCGATCATTGCTGATCGGTCAGCACGGCAGGATCCCCCAGCCCCAGAGGCTGCAGACAATACCAACCGCTGGTAAATGGAAATGATCGCCCCCAAGCCACCCCCAGACCAGTGACATGCGGTGGGGTGAGGCAGGTGAGTCAGATCCTTTCCTGTCATACTAACATTTGTGCCAGAGTTTTGACTGTATAAAGTAAATGAAAAATACAAACAATATGTTAAAAATATCTTCTTTGTATTATTCTAGTCATTTTTATAGTCAAATCTCTGGAGTAAAAAAAGTCTATGGCAGCTTATCTTTTCCGCCCATCTCTGATCAAAACTCACCAAATTTCCACTGCTACACCTGTGTATAGTGCCCACATGAACCATTTGGGTCATATATTGTGTGTAAATCTGGCTCTGGTAGTAACCAGTGCCTACTAAGAAATTTACCTCACCGCACGTCCCTGCCCTAGACCCCCCTGTGTACCTGGCAGCCGCCCGGGGTCTAAAGACTAATGTTGCGGTTACCGATGTTCCAATGGTCACAATGTTCCCGGTCGATGTCTCGAGTTTTGACTCAAAAAAAAAAAAATAAGAACCCCCCCCCCCCCCATTTTTTTTCTTCTTCTTTTTTTTTTTTTTAAACTAAAATCATTTTGGATAGTGTTAAATTAATGTTCTTAAACTAAACCTTCCCCCCCCCCACCCCCCCCACGACAATTTCTGAGCGGTTTTTTTTTTGGGGGGGGGGGGGGAAATCAGTCAGTTAAGTGGTTAAGTATTTATAATGCAGGTGTAGCAGAGACGAGACCAGGGAATCAGCATGTGGTTGTCAATACCAAAAAGCAAAGATTCTGTATATAATATTTTTGGACTTCCATGAGCAGGAATGGGTATGATATTATGGCTGACGGGATGTCTGCTGTCAGTATACAGACAGTGGCATCCCGTCTGTTGGGATTCCGGCGTCGGGCACCTGAACGCCGGGATCCTGACAGCCGGCATTATAACTGCATCCCCATGACCTAAAATATAAATATACCAAGACAAGGCAAGTTCACATTATAATAAAAGCTGGCTGCAATTTCAAGAGCTTTTTATTAATTGCCCCAAGCTATTAATGTGCTAGCATTCACCACAAGCAATATGCCGGGTGTAGATGATCTTCTAAGGAGCCAGATGCACACAAGATTTATTTGTCTCTTATGAGCAGTGACGTGAACAGTAAGTTGGGTAGCCCCTGTGGATGTCAAAACCGAAGTCTCACTTCAGCCACCAACAGGGGTGAGAGAGATTTAAGTCAGTCCATTTGTGCATGAACTCCTAAGCAAAGCTGCTACTCCCAGAGTCCCATGCACATCTGAACAGATGGGAGTACAGAACATGACATGTGACCGGAGCATTCTGAGAGAGCAACACCTCTGGGTTGTAGGTCACCGAAGATTTCAACAAATCTCACCAGATATGGCAACAGATTAAGCGAGGGTAGAGACTGCCCTCCAACCTTAACCTGTTAAGACCTTTGAAGTCTTATGACGACCTCTAGTCTACTCTTTCATATTAGCTGTTAGTTACACTAATTACTGCCTAATAGTAAGCTGGTGCCAGACACTGTTTCTAAAGACTTCCAGGGATGGAAGGCCAGTACTACAGTTACTAGCATAGCAGATTTGCAATGCAGGAAATAAAGACTCCGGTCCTTAAGCAATGGTAACATTCCTGACATAGTCATGTACTTTACAGAAGAATGCATGCTGTTTTGAAAGGAATTAAGATTAGGTTCATACACACAGTAGATTTGCTTTTAATAACTAGATGCTTTAACATATACAGTATAGCCTGCTGATGAGGTGGACCCAGGTAACTTAGAGAACGCAAGCATATATGCCAATGCAGACTTGCCTGTCACTGGCCCTTGTGCCACCTTACAGCTGGAGAGGCGGAATGGGAGAAGGAAGGAGCTTGCAGCAGGCAGACTACAGTAAAGGTGTGCCCATGGATGTGTTGCTCATGCAGACATTTTTGAAACATGTATAAACATACATGTAAGGAGGTATATCTTTTGGTCCTGCTAGACCCAACCTTGAGAGGTACACAGCTCTGCATACAGTTGTGAGCGGTAAATTACATATACACGAAAAGGGATAAAACAAGTACATGTGGCATAGATAGCTGGAGATTTCAAATAAGTGAACAGTAATACAGGGGAAAGTAAAGCGAATACTCAGATTGCACAACAAACTCAGGGGTCTAGCCTTGGGTGGAGGTAAAGTGGACAGAGATAAATTACCAGCCAGTAAGCTCTTGTCATTTTTCAAACCCAGCCTGTAACATGGCAGTTAGGAGCTGATTGGCTGGTACTTTATCTTCATCCAAGACTTAGTAAATAGACCCCTATGTCTCCAACAGTAAGGTAGAAGAATAGATAATTAAACAGGTAATCGGACGATGGGGTAAACAGTGGACCGTATGGCCCTTGAGATTGGGAACACTGAGAAAATAGTTAGGAGAGAAAATAATCAGAATAAATGAATACATAAGAAGTAAATAAAGAAAGTTCGTAGACACGTGGGGGTTAGGAAAAAAGGTCAGGAGATTGTTAGTAAAGCAAGGGGGAGGAAGGGGAGAATAGGTGTAAGCGACCTGAGAAAGGGGGGGATTTAGAGGGAGGTGTTTGCTTTTCTGAGCTTATATCATGACACATAATGTCCTATTAAAGAAGAAGTAGAAGATCACGGGCAATACAGATGTTGTAATGGTTAGCATTGACTGTCTCACACCACTGAGGTCATGGGTTCGATACACACCACGGTCCTAACCATGTGGAGTTTGTATATTCTCCCTCTGCTTTCATGGGTTTCCTCCCGGTACTCTGGTTTCTTCCCACAGTTCAAAAATATACTGGTAGATTAACTGGCTCCTCCAAAAAAAATTAACTGTAGCGTGTAAACATGTGTATGTACATGAGCAGACTAGATGGGTCAACTGCTTCCTATCTGCCGACAAATTCTATGTATCTATGTTTCTAAGATAGAAGTTTTGTGTTTGAACCATAAGAGGTAGACATGACAAATCATCATAGACTGGACAGCAACACCACACAGCTGAATGAGAAGTGAAAATAGCATTCGCCATTATAATGCAGTGATTACAAATAAAGCTGGCCATACACCTTAAGATTTTCTGTTCAACCTACCAACCATTTTGCTGGTTTGTACGAAAATCTGTTAATGGATTAGAGCAAATGGTAATTAACCATTTGCTCTCAAGCGATGGAAAAAAAGACAAAATCGGTCATTCAAATTAGTTAAATCTGTTTGCTTTAACTAATTTGTCTTAACAAGTGTTTCTGTCTGTTTTCCTGTCTTCTATTGTCATTTGCTCTCACCCATTATCAGGTTTTTGTTCCAACTAGCAAATTAGTTGGTTGGTTGGTTAGAAAATCTGAAGGTGTATGGCCAGCTTAAGGCAGGCATTAGCAACCTCTGGCTAATGCGGCATGCTGGAAGTTGAACTAGAAAGATACAGGTTGCCTTTGACAAGTTGGAACTACAGTATGTCCAAAATAGCAGTTCCCACAAGCTTGTATGAATGACAAAACGTATCTTATACTGTAAACTAGAAGGTTATTAAAATTACAAATGTCCATGATTTTTTAGCCATATCTGTAGACCTCAGGGCATTTAGTCTGTCCATGTGTCACTTCTTTACATCATGTTACATACATTATGTTTTTTTAAGGGTTTATCTGCAGCTCGCCGTCTCAGTGCGGTCATTCAATTGGCTCTGTTTTGAGCACCTGTTATTAATGATGAATGTAAATATATTTGTTTGTTTTTTTAAATCATGGACATGTTCTATTACCTTATAAAGACATAAGGCTACAGGTCGTGTTCTATAATACACATCATAGAAGACTGATGTGACTTCTAATATCCCCAGTTATTTATAGATACAGTATTATGTAACTTATAAAGATATTATCTGATGAAAATGTCAAAATGTGTACATTTGGCATTCATATCCTATAGTCTGAAACCAAATTACAAATCTAAAACGTATTGGGATACTTTAAAGATTCTGTGAAATCGCAAGCCTGGACTCATGAAAAAAATAAAAAATAAATAAACTTTTCGTATACAGATGAACCTTGAATAAAATTCTACATTTGGTGCAATCCATTAACATTAAATTCCCTATGTAAAAAAGTTCACTGCTTAAAACGGTGTACCCTATTTACTTACATTATCTGTAGAGCATGAGTGAAGAGCACAGTAAATCATTAGTATAATTATTAAACAAACATTAATATAGCTCAGCGGTTCCCAATAGACCATTTATATTAATCAACGTAATAAAAAAAAAAATTTGTTCAATTTTAATGCATTGAATACAATTTTATTGTCCATTTTTTAATTCTGTTAATTTATTTCTTGTGAAGCATCCAGCAATGGTGACAAATAAATGCATCCTGACAGACAGTCTGAGAATCTGGGGTTTATCTATTGCCTATACGAATGTATGATCTAGGCTTGTAGTAGAAGCTGTACTATACACACTAGATAAAGCTGACATTCTGAAATAAAATATCTTCTGCAATACCTGTCAAGATCTGACATGGAGCTGAAATAGAGACTATAGAATGGCTACCCCACTCTATTATCACTGATTTATCAACATTAATATTAATACCAGGCTAGCACTGTCTAGGAATGGTTTGTATAGAGCATCTTCAATGGTAAAACACCATCTGCCATGCAGTAAATCAGACGCTAACACTTTGCTTTAAGACACCTATTAATTCAGGCACAGGAAGAAGAGAGGACAGATATTTAAAGTGGGAGAGCTATTTTGGAATAAATCTTTTTATGTTATGAAATGTGCAGCAGAATTCAGACTATACTGTATTATTATTAACAGGGTTTTTGTTTTTTTTATACAGCACTTACATATTAGACAACACTTTACAGGCAAAATGTAGCCATTCACAAAAGTCTCCACCCCAGTGGAGTTTGCAACCTATGGGGTCTATTTACGAAGTATTGGAGAGTGATAAAGTGGAGGGATATAAAGTACCAACCATCCAGCTGTCATTTCTCAAACACAGTCTGTAACATGACAGGAGCTGATGGGCTGCTACTTTATTTCTCTCCACGGCTTAGTAAATAAACTTCTATATTACCTACTATACATGGGTTAAATTTGGTAAGAAGCTAATTTATTACCAGTATATCTATATATAGGACAGGGAACACAGCGGAAGCAAGAGAAACCCATTCAATCACTATAGATGATATTATATAAAATGATATTATATACAGGTTGAGTATCCCTTATCCAAAATGCTTGGGACCAGAGGTATTTTGGATATGGGATTTTTCCGTAGTTTGGAATAATTGCATACCATAATGAGTTATCATGGCGATAGGACCCAAGTCTAAGCACAGAATGCATTTATGTTACATATACACCTTATACACACAGCCTGAAGGTAATTTTAGCCATTATTTTTTATAAGTTTGTGCATTAAACAAAGTGTGTCTACATTCACACAATTCATTTATGTTCCATATACACCTTATACACACAGCCTTAAGGTCATTTAATACAATCTTTTTAATAACTTTGTGTATTAAACAAAGTTTGTGTACATTGAGCCATCAAAAAACAAAGTTTTCACTATCTCACTCTCACTTAAAAAAGTCCGTATTTCGGAATATTCCGTATTTCGGAATATTTGGATATGGGATACTCAACCTGTATATATATATATATATATATATATATACACTGCTCAAAAAAATAAAGGGAACACTAAAATTACACATCCTAGATCTGAATGAATGAAATACTTTGTTCTTTACATAGTTGAATGTGCTGACGACAAAATCACACAAAAGTTATCAATGGAAATCAAATTTATTAACCCATGGAGGTCTGGATTTGGAGTTACCCTCAAAATTAAAGTGGAAAAACACACTACAGGCTGATCCAACTTTGATGTAATGTCCTTAAAACAAGTCAAAATGAGGCTCAGTAGTGTGTGTGGCCTCCACGTGCCTGTATGATCTCCCTACAACCCACACAAATAGCTCAGGTAGTGCAGCTCATCCAGGATGGCACATCAATGCGAGCTGTGGCAAGAAGGTTTGCTGTGTCTGTCAGCGTAGTGTCCAGAGCATGGAGGCGCTACCAGGAGACAGGCCAGTACATCAGGAGACGTGGAGGAGGCCATAGGAGGGCAACAACCCAGCAGCAGGACTGCTACCTCCGCCTTTGTGCAAGGAGGAACAGGAGGAGCACTGCCAGAGCCCTGCAAAATGACATCCAGCAAGCCACAAATGTGCATGTGTCTACTAAAACGATCAGAAACAGACTCCATGAAGGTGGTATGAGAGCCCGACGTCCACAGGTGGGGGTTGTGCTTACAGCCCAACACCATGCAGGACGTTTGGCATTTGCCAGAGAACACCAAGATTGGCAAATTCGCCAGTGGCGCCCTGTGCTCTTCACAGATGAAAGCAGGTTCTCACTGAGCACATGTGACAGACGTGACAGAGTCTGAAGACGCCAAGGAGAACGTTCTGCTGCCTGCAACATCCTCCAGCATGACCGGTTTGGCAGTGGATCAGTAATGGTGTGGGTGGCATTTCTTTGGGGGGCCGCACAGCCCTCCATGTGCTCGCCAGAGGTAGCCTGACTGCCATTAGGTACCGAGATGAGATCCTCAGACCCCTTGTGAGACCATATGCTGGTGCGGTTGGCCCTGGGTTCCTCCTAATGCAAGACAATGCTAGACCTCATCTGGCTGGAGTGTGTCAGCAGTTCCTGCAAGACAAAGGTATTGATGCTATGGACTGGCCCGCCCGTTCCCCAGACCTGAATCCAATTGAGCACATCTGGGACATCATGTCTCGCTCCATCCACCAACTCCACGTTGCACCACAGACTGTCCAGGAGTTGGATGCTTTAGTCCAGGTCTGGGAGGAGATCCCTCAGGAGACCATCCGCCACCTCATCAGGAGCATGCCCAGGCATTGTAGGGGGGTCATACAGGCACGTGGAGGCCACACACACTACTGAGCCTCATTTTTACTTGTTTTAAGGACATTACATCAAAGTTGGATCAGCCTGTAGTGTGTTTTTCCACTTTAATTTTGAGGGCGACTCCAAATCCAGACCTCCATGGGTTAATAAATTTGATTTCCATTGATAATTTTTGTGTGATTTTGTTGTCAGCACATTCAACTATGTAAAGAACAAAGTATTTAATAAGAATATTTCATTCATTCAGATCTAGGATGTGTTATTTTAGTGTTCCCTTTATTTTTTTGAGCAGTGTATACATATATATATAAAAATAAATAAAACGAGATTTATGGTAAGAACTTACTGTTGTTAAATCTCTTTCTGCGAGGTACACTGGGCTCCACAAGGATTAACATCGGGGTGTAGAGTAGGATCTTGATCCGAGGCACCAACAGGCTCAAAGCTTTGACTGTTCCCAAGATGCACAGCACCGCCTCCTCTATAACCCCGCCTCCGTGCACAGGAGCTCAGTTTCGTTAACCAGCCCAGTGCAGTAGCAGGTACTAGAGACGACAATCGCTCGTAGCCAATGACACCACACACTCACCACAGGAGAGGGTGTCAGCGGCTATGCCACACGAACCCAACGAAGCTAAGTGCGTCAGGGTGGGCGCCTTGTGGAGCCCAGTGTACCTCGCAGAAAGAGATTTAACAACGGTAAGTTCTTACCATAAATCTCATTTTCTGCTGCGGGGTACACTGGGCTCCACAAGGATTAACATCAGGCATGTCCTAAAGCAGTTCCTTATGGGAGTGGACGCACTGTACCAAGAACCCGGCGTCCAAAGGAAGCATCCTGGGAGGCGGAAGTATCGAAGGCATAGAACCCTCTAAACGTGTTCCCTGAGGACCACGTAGCCGCCTTGCACAATTGTTCAAGGGTCGCACCACGGTGGGCCGCCCAAGAAGGTCCAACCGACCGAGTAGAATGGGCTTTGATGGTAGCAGGAGCTGGACGACCAGCCTATACATAAGCATGTGCAATCACCATTCTAATCCATCTGGCCAGAGTCTGCTTGGAAGCAGGCCAGCCACGTTTGTGAAAACCAAACAGTACAAACAAAGAATCAGATTTCCTAATGGAGGACGTTCTCTTCACATAGATATGGAGAGCCCATAAGACATCCAAAGACCTCTCTTTGGAAGACAACTCAGGAGAATTAAAGGCCGGAACCACAATTTCCTGGTTAAGGTGGAAGGAAGATACCACCTTGGGTAAATAACCCGGGCGCGTTCTAAGAACCGCCCGGTCACAGTGAAAAATCAGATGGGGGGACTTACAGGATAAGGCACCCAAGTCCGAGACCCTTCTAGCTGAAGCAATAGCCAGCAAAAATAGTACCATAAGGGACCACCGACAGATCCCAAGGGGCCATAGGAGGTACGTAAGGAGGCTGAATCCGCAACACGCCTTGAGTGAATGTATGAACATCCGGAAGGGCAGCAATCTTTCTCTGAAACCAAACCGACAAGGCAGAAATGTGAACCTTAAGGGAGGCCAGACGAAGGCCTAAGTCCAGACCCTGTTGTAGGAAGGCCAACAGTTTGGCCGTACTAAACTTGAAAACGTCATGATTGTGAGACGCACACCAAGTAAAAGTAAGCATTCCAGACCCTATGGTAAATCCGGGCAGAAGCCGGCTTACGGGCCTTCAACATAGTTTGAACGACCGCCTCAGAATAACCCTTGGCCCTCAGGACGGAAGCTTCAAGAGCCATGCCGTCAAAGCCAGACGGGCCAAGTCCTGGTAAACACAAGGACCCTGAACGAGGAGGTCTGGTCATTGTGGAAGTAGAAGGGGACGATCTAGCGAGAGAACCAGTGCCGTCTGGGCCATGCTGGAGCGATCAGAAGTAGGTTTCCACCTTCTTGCTTGAACTTCCATATTACTCTGGGCAGGAGTGACACCGGAGGAAACACGTACAGCAGCAGAAAGTTCCATGGGATTGACAGAGCATCCACGAACGATGCTTGAGGATCCCTTGTCCTTGCTCCGAAGACTGGAACCCTGTGATTGTGTCGAGACGCCATCAAGTCCACATCTGGAAGGTCCCACTTGTCTACGAGAAGTTTAAACACTTCTGGATGGAGGCTCCATTCTCCGGCATGTACGCCCTGACGACTGAGAAAGTTTGCTTCCCAGTTTAGGACCCCCGGAATGAACACTGCGGATATGGCCCACTGAAGGATCTGTGATACTTCCCTCATTGCCATGCGGCTTCGAGTGCCTCCTTGATGATTGATGTACGCCACCATGGTGGTGTTGTCCGATTGTACTTGAACAGGTCTGTTCTGTATTAGATGCTGGGCCATTGTTAATGCACTGAACACTGCCCGTAGTTCCAGAATATTTATCGGGACTAGAGACTCCTCCTTGGTCCACCGACCCTGAAGAGAGTGTTGTTCCAACACCGCGCCCCAACCTCTCAGACTGGCTTCCGTCGTCAGCAGGACCCAGTTGGATATCCAAAAGGGATGGCCCCTGCCTAATCGTTGGTCCTGAAGCCACCAGCTCAGTGACAGGCGGACCTCCGGAGACAAGGAGATCATGTTAGATCGGATCCGGTGAGGCAGGCCGTCCCACTTGGTCAGAATTAACTTCTGCAAAGGGTGAGAATGGAATTGAGCATACTCCACCATGTCAAAAGCTGACACCATGAGACCTAGCACTTGCATTGCCGAATGTATCGACACTTGCGGACGAGATAGGAAGCACTGAATCCTGTCCTGAAGCTTCAGGACTTTCTCCTGATACAAGAACAACCGTTGGTTGTGGGTGTCCAATAACACTCACAGGTGTACCATGCTCCGAGCAGGAACCAGGGAGGATTTCTTCCAGTTGATCAGCCACCCGTGGGTTTTCATGAACTGGACCGTCAGATCTAGATGACACAGGAGAAGTTATGGGGAATTTGCCAGGATCAACAAATCATCCAAGTACGGTAGGATCCTGACCCCTTGACGGCGGAGTGTAGCCGCCATGACCACCATTACTTTGGTGAAAACTCGGGGAGCTGTTGTTAAACCAAAGGGTAACGCCCAAAATTGGTAATGAAGACTGCCCACCGCAAACCTGAGGTACTGCTGATGAGATACTGCAATAGGAATATGCAGGTAGGCATCCTGTATGTCCAGGGAGACCATATAGTCTACAGGCTGCAAGGCCAGAACAATAGAGCGCAGAGTTTCCATACGAAACTTGGAGACCCGCACATCCTTGTTCAAGGACTTCAGATTGAGAATGGGCCATGAGTACCCGTTCGGTTTCGGGACTAGAAACAGCGGTGAATAGTACCCCTTGCCTCTCTGAGCCAGGGGCACCAGTACTACCACTCCTGTGGACAGGAGGGAATGTACCACCGAATGCAGAGTGTGTGCCTTTGTCGGGTCCAGAGGAACATCTGTCAGGCAAAATCAATGAGGGGACGATTCTTGAAGGGTACGACGTAACCTCGAGTGATGACTTCCCTTACCCAGGCACCGGGAGTGGTCTTCAACCATTCCTGGGCAAAACCGAGAAGTCGGCCCCCCACCCCGGGATACCCCAGAGGGAGGCCCGCCCCATCATGCGGCAGGCTTGTCAGTTTTGGAAGCAGGCTGACGGGCAGCCCAGGCTCGCTTCGGTCTGGAAGCACGAACTTGCTTTGGGTACGCCTGACCTTTTGCTTTACCTGGAGGACGAAAGGGCCGAGGGAAAGTACTTTTAGCCTTCTGCGTGGAAGGAGCCATACTAGGTAGGCAAGCTGTTTTAGCAGTAGCCAGATCAGCCACAATCTTATTGAGGTCTTCTCCAAAGAGAATGTCTCCCTTGAAAGGAAGTACCTCCAGGGTTTTCTTGGAATCCATATCCACCGACCAGGATCTCAACCAAAGGATACATCTGGCCAAGACGGACGTAGTAGCAGCCTTGGCCGCCAGCACCCCGGCATCGGAGCCCGCCTCCATAAGGTATAGAGAAGCCGTGGTAATATACGAGAGACATTGTCGAGCATGCTCAGATGCATTAGAAGGCAGCTCCGCCTCTAGCTCCTGAGCCCACGCCTCAACAGCTTCAACAGCCCAAGTTGCTGCAATGGTTGGCCTATGCACAGCCCCCGGGGTGTAAATCGCTTTCAAACAACCCTTCACACGTCTATCCGTCGGTTCCTTCAGAGAGGTGGCGGTAGTTACTGGCAGAGCAGAGGAATCTACCATACGAGCCACATGAGAATCTACGGGCGGAGGAGTTTCCCAATTTTTTCAAAGCTCCGCAGAAAGAGGATAGCGAGCCAACAGTCTCTTATTCGGTGTGAACTTTGTCCCCGGATTTTCCCAGGACTCCTGACGTATGTCAGCCAGGTGTTGAGAATGAGGTAAAACTTGTTTAACCACCTTCTTACGTTTAAATCTGTTCGTCTTTTTAGAGACAGCCTCAGGATCATCAGAGCCCTGAAGAATGAGCCTGATAGCCTCAATCAAATCAGGGACATCCACCATTAACTTCCCCTCCCCATCAGAAGCATCTGAGTCAGTGTCTGTGGGGTCAGTATATGCACCATCCACCTCAGAGGATGTGTTCGGGATAGCAGTGGATTGTGAGGAGGTAATAGCACGTTTAGAAGACGTCTTGGTCTTAGACGGGCGAGAGTGAGATTTAGATTTAGTCAGTGACCGGTTCAAGTGCTGTAACTGAGTGGAGATTTGATCTGCCCATGGCGGATTAATTGCAGGGACCATGAACTGCTGCAGTGGCACAGGTGGTCCCACAGGGGGCGCCAGTTTAGTTACAAGCGTGTTTAACAGCGTGGAAAAGGTAGCCCAAGGCGGGTCATTTGTTGCCCCCGGTGCTACGGACCCACTGGGGGGTAAGGAACCCCCTGAACCTGTACTCTCCGCTGCCAATTTATCTTCCAAAATGTCTGCGGCATCACTACCACGCAATGTGGGAGAAGCCCCAGCTCCGTCGCCTCTTGTAGCTGACATAACAGTAAGCACAATATTGGGCAAACCGGTACAATTCTTAGCAGCAATATACCTAGCAAGAACTCCCGTGAAGTGTGACTGTGTCAGCACAAACCAGGAATCCAAGAGATATATGGTGACTAGGGAGGCCAATCCCGGGATCGGGATCGGCGGGATCCCGGGATTTAGGCCCAAAATTGCCGGGATTTGAATCCCGGGATTGGAGCCTCCAATCCCGGGATTCACGGGATTGCATTGCACATGTGCAACGCAGCAGCGAGGGAGGGTTGGTGTAAGTAACTTACTATTAGGCGGGCGGCAGCCATGTACACAGACCGCGGCGGCATTTCAAATGTAGCGCCAGCCGCCAGCCAATCACAGCTGGTGGACCGGCGGACAATCAGGGAAGCGGCCGCAGCGGCTCCTTATTGGCTGCCGGACTGCCCGTTCTGACTGGCTGACGGCCAGCACTTCAATTTGAAAGGCCTCCGGCGCGCTCAGCGCGTCTTGTCCATGGCTGCCGCCCGTCTAATAGTAAGTGTAGTTTTACTGACACCAACCCTCCCTCACTGTGGTGCTCGCTTCAGCCTCCCTCCCGCTCCGCTTCCTACACCCTCCAGCGCTGCTCCCTAGTCCCTACACTACACCCACCCTCCAGCGCTACTCCCTAGTCCCTACACTACACCCACCCTCCAGCGCTGCTCCCTAGTCCCTACACTACACCCACCCTCCAGCGCTGCTCCCTAGTCCCTACACTACACCCACCCTCCAGCGCTGCTCCCTAGTCCCTACACTACACCCACCCTCCAGCGTGCTCCCTACACTCTTTTCCACTGCCCTCCACTCCCACTCTCCCTGCTCCCTACTGCAATGCCGGGATCCCGGGAATCCCGGGATTGAGCGTTTTTCAATCCCGAATCCCGGGATTAAAAAAACGGCCCGGGATTGGCCTTCCTAATGGTGACTATAAATCACAAGGAAAAATACACAGCAAGCATAACTTGTGAAAAACCTTTATTATACAGAAAACCGGATACTTAGCCCCCGCAGCTACATGCACACACACATAGTCACAAGCGTACCATGCAGAAATGATGCACCATAAAACTGCACTGGACTAGCAATACAAAGTAATACTCAGTATAGCTATATATGTTAATAATAGATATAACAAAGCAAAGTCGATACTGGATGTATATCACAGGGTGTTTGGCCCACACAGCCCTGAATGTATGCACTCTTTCTTAACTAACACTGTCCCAGTGACAGGTAGAATACGTAAGTGTCCTGTAAAATGCACAGCACTGACGATCAGGCGGCTTTACAGAGGAGGATTTGCCCCAGCAATCCCAGGAACAGCTCAGCTCCGCAGTGATAGCTGCTGACAGGGAGTGAGAGAGAGATATGCAGCTCCAGGGCGGGAACATTCACAGAAATGGCGCCCTGGAGCTGGGGGAGGGGCTACAGGTTAGGCCTTCTCCCCCTGCTGGCTTCCCCACCGGGCGCTGTGGGATATGAAAAACGGGGTTTTATTAGAGGGAAAAAAAACCACCTGTGCCCAGTGTCCCTGGTGGCTAGTGGAGCGGCTGGCCAGTAACAGTGTTCACGCCAGCGTGCATGCGGCCCGCCTCCCACGCCGCGCCGGATCGCGGTAAACAGCGGCCAAAGAGACCCCTTACCTCCCCATGTACCTGCGGCCATGCGATCCTTGAGCGCAGCGGCAGGTGTGTGTGACTAACCAGAAGTACACCGGAGCCTCCGCTGTAGTTACCCGGCAACCAGTGCGCGGGAGTATACAGCGCCGCTGGGGGTGATGCAGCTGCAGCAAATTATGTCTATCTGACATTAAACGCTGCAGCCCTTGAAGTCTTGAAAGTATTCTTTTCTTCTTTCTTCAAATTAAGCTATAAATGGGCAGCAAAAGGCAGCCCCCCTGTTGATTGCCTGCTTACTGCATGGCACCAACTTACAAACTGAGCTCCTGTGCACGGAGGCGGGGTTATAGAGGAGGCGGCGCTGTGCATCTTGGGAACAGTCAAAGCTTTGAGCCTGTTGGTGCCTCGGATCAAGATCCTACTCTACACCCCGATGTTAATCCTTGTGGAGCCCAGTGTACCCCGCAGCAGAAATATATATATATATATATATATATATATATATATATATATTTGTCAAAATCAAACATGTTGGAAATTTTTGTTTCGCTGATTCAGACTAAAAAAATGTAGGAATCAGCAAGTCACAGATTTTTAACATTAAGGATTTTGTCAATTCCCCAACAAATCACAAATCATCGGAGTTCACCGATCAGCATTGGCAGAATGGGTAGTCGAGCTGTAGATGTACGGCCCGTATTAGACAATGGAATCTAGTTTTGCCAAATAAAAAGGATATACTTTTGATTTTTTTTAATGAAACAATTGTATTATATCCCTTTAATAATGCTAAGTGCATTCATCTACAATTGCTTCATGATTTTTTTAAGAAGCAATCTGTAATAATTATACATTGTATCAGGAGATTTTTACTACTACAGGTTGAGTATCCCATATATAAACATTCTGAAATACGGAATATTCTGAAATATGGAATTTTTTTTAGTGAGAGTGAGATAGTGAAACCTATGTTTTCTGATGGCTCAGTGTACACAAACTTTGTTTAATACAGAAAGATATTAAAACTACTGTATTAAATGACCTTCAGGCTGTGAGTATAAGGTGTATATGACACATAAATGCCTTCTGTGCTTAGACTTGGGTCCCATCGCCATGATATCTCATTATGGTATGCAAATATTCCAAAATACGGAAAAATCCAATATCCAAAATACTTCTGGTCCCAAGCATTTTGGATATGGGATACTCGAGCTGTATAATACATCTGTCAAAAATAAGGCTGCTAATGAATACCATAGTTACAAAGTGCATACAGCAGAAGCTGAGCAACTGTTTCTGTAGTAACTGTGATATCTCTAGCCGGAGATGGATAGAGAGAGTAGGGGACCAGTGTGCAGTCTCCATGAGGGCCCCCCTCTCTTGCCAGCGCATTTGCCTGTAGACTCTAGCACTGTGCCATACTGCACATGCACAAATCTTTGGGAAGATAGCAGCAGCACAATATTCCCAGTGATTCCACAGCACTAATGGACAGGAGAGTATCATCAATGGGTCCTGTGCACCATACACCCTGCACCCATTATAGATACTGTAAGCCCATGTCTTTGGCAACTAGGAGTATGACCTAACATCTCACCTCTCTCCATTCCCTCCCATTTGGCAACACCTATAGTTTGCCCATGAATTTAAATAATGGTTTAGCTGTACTGTGGGTCCTGGCTGTTAAACGGTTGAGGCATATAGCTGATTTTGCTCCGAGCTCCTCCATAGACTTTTAAGCCAAGTATCACATCTCCCCGACTCTTCATTTCCAGTTCCTGCAGAAGTTCATATGGTCTTGCAACTGATCTTCTAAACTCTGAGGCCTTACCACCTTTGAAAGAAAAATGTGGATTTCCTGTGGTTTGTCAGGGAGCTGTATCACTCTCTTCCATCCCCTGCAGAAATAGCCCTGGACTTGTTTAGGCTGGACTGGGAAAGAGACTTGGATGAACCCTATGATTGATGAGTGGTCACTCATAAGGCAGAAGCTGATAAATTCTCTTTACTGTCTTCTTTGAGGGAAAATACTTTTATGGTTTACACAAGATGGTATCTGGGGGGTCATTCCGAGTTGTTCGCTCGCAAGCGGATTTTAGCAGATTTGCTCATGCTAAGCCGCCGCCTACTGGGAGTGAATCTTAGCATCTTAAAATTGCGAACGATGTATTCGCAATTTTGCGATTACACACCTCGTAGCAGTTTCTGAGTAGCTCCAGACTTACTCGGCATCTGCGATCATTTCAGTGCTTGTCGTTCCTGGTTTGACGTCACAAACACACCCAGCGTTCGCCCAGACACTCCTCCGTTTCTCCGGCCACTCCTGCGTTTTTTCCGGAAACGGTAGCGTTTTTTCCCACACGCCCATAAAACGGCCTGTTTCCGCCCAGTAACACCCATTTCCTGTCAATCACATTACGATCGCCAGAACGATGAAAAAGCCGTGAGTAAAATTCCTAACTGCATAGCATGCGCATTAAGCGGAAAATCGCTGCGATGCGAAGATTTTTACAGAGCGAACAACTCGGAATGACCCCCCTGGTTCCTTACAAACTACTTCAGATGTATCTTAGCTCTTACAACTGATGTAGGAGATAAAACGGTCTTGTTAGCACTTACCTACATGTCAGATGTGACTGTCTTCTGGTATATACTTTTTGGAGTAAATTATCAGCCTTTCTCAGATGGAACATTGGTGCCATGATACCTACTGGCCACCTAGTCATGCTACTGTGCTACCTAATCAAGAGTCCTAGCAGACCACTTGATAAACTGGTGTAACATGTCTGTACTATGACCATTCCCAAATTGCTAGAGTTTGGAAGATTTCAGTCTCACAGAATTAAGGTACAATGCTTATTTACATTTTGCAAAGAGCAATGATGGAATTCAATGCTAGTCTGCTTCATAACCGAATTCTAAAACTCCACTCAGTCTAGGAATCTTTGTACTCTTTCCTCACTCCCTGGTATTTTTCAATGCTGTTAGTTTTGAAAAAGATGTGTGAAAAAGCTGTGTGAAACAGCGAAACGCGTTGGTAGAGGAGCTGGACGCTATTTATTCATTCATCAAAAGAAAAAGCCTGGAGTCAGATATAGGAACTTTTATTTGCGATTTGGATACTTATGAACACGGACCTGAGCTTTTAATCGGACCAAGTAGATCCTTGAATCAAGCCATTAAAAGGTCACCATCTCCAACTTCAGTTGGTAATTATTTCCATTCGCTTAAACCAGTTCCTGGACTGTGGCTATAACATATGGATGAACTTTACTATCTGATTTCCAGCACAATTTTATAAACTCTATATATTTATATATAGAATTCATAATTAATTGCAGTGCTATGATATGCCCTTATTAATATAAATAATGTTTTAAATGAATGTTGCAACAATAGGATTTTATAGAACATTTTAATAAAATTGTGATATTTTTATATATTCAGCTCTCTAGCGCCAATTTGTTTTTGTGTTTATCCATTTGTGGGGACCAACTATCCCGATATTTATTGGCAGCACTTAGTTAAGCAGCTCGTGATCAGCGCCAAACAAATTACTTGGTAATTTATTTTCTATAGTTTTGGCTGTTACTTACATTCTTTAAGTCTATATTGGACTTTTGTTCACCAAGTCACTTGAGGCTTGGAGAAACTACCACCCACCCCCCGACCTCTCCTCCCATTTCAAAAGTCATTAAAAATCCCGACAACACTACCTCATTGCAGTCACTTTCTGATTTGTCATTAGCATCTTTACACAACACTGCCATACTGTATGTCCAGCAAGCAGACATCTGCTTTCACTTACTACGCGGCACTAGAAAAATTAAAGCACAAATCTGATTGGATGCTGTGATGTTATAGTATATGGCATGGTCATCTTTATTTATGTGTCCTAACAATGTAACTATGAGAATGAGTGTAAAGATCCACTATAAGCTAATAATAAACAGCTATTGTGGTCTGGCATGTATTGTGTCAGTGCGTTTGCCTCCTTCTATAATACTGAACATATGGTTGTGTTATTTGCACACTCATGCATCTGACGGTAAGCCGTATACAGTATGTAACGAGGCAGTCACTGACAGACACATACATAACACAGGGATAGTACATGACAGATAATAAAATGCTTTCTGATGATGTATTTGTGGAAACCACTGTAAAAGGATATGATCACAAGCAATTCTGCAAACCACTTGTTACAATACCCTAACCTCAAATGCTATCTCACACGCTGTAGATCATCCCTTTCCTATCTGACATACAAATGTAATCTCAGACAGCACGCTTGTCACTTTACAGCAATGCCTGTAAATCAATTTCTATAAAGCTGAGGAAACAAATAATTTCATGCAATTTACACAAATTTGGGGTTTTAGTCTTAACCTGATACGCTTCTGTGTGTATCGAATTAGAAATCAATATGTCCCTTTTGGTGATGTACAGTATTTTTAAATGCATGACATCTGGTATCGCTGAATGTGGTCACAATGTTGGAGATGTGAGTTTAAACGTGACTCAGTAGAACTGCCAGTGGCTCTGGTGAAATTACCCTTTTCCAAATAACATTCCACATTGCCTATTGGCCAAGTTAAAGAGTATATATATATATAGCAACAACAAATCAAGAGTATATAACATATTCAGATGTGACTAATTTTCCTTACAACTATTTGTAGAGTTGTTACTGATACTTACTGTATTTTTGTTTGATAACAGAAGCAATCTATACAACTCTCCCTCCCATCACAGTTCTTTACATAACTTTATTATACTTGCTGCACTATGTTGTGGACAGTAACAGAGTATCATGGTTTTCAAACATCCTTGGTAAAGTAACATTGTTCAGCCAATAACCCAACTGATAATACTATAGAAAAATACAAAAACAGTGCAGCTGCATAAAACTCTTCAGAGAAGTGGAAGGGATTTTCTCACAGGTGACAATATTACTCTTTCAGTGCACATTCTTATCATCCAGTACATGCGCTTTAATGTTGATTGCGGCTGTGGCTTAAGTAAGCAGGTGATACAGTTACTGGTCACAAGGAAGTACATTCCTAAGCATGTGTGTGTAGAAAATGAGTGCCTTCATATTGCACATATTAAATCACACATGGCATTAAAACAACTACATGACAGCTATAATATGAATCTATGGATTCAGTATGATATGCCGGTTGTCGGGACCCAGCGGCCAGGAGAGCAACGCTGGGATCTCGACAGCTGGAATACCGGTGGGGAGCACAGCGTGTCATCTTGCAGTCGCCACAGGGTTATATACCCCCTCGGGTGGTGGCATGGACCACCACCCGAGTGGGGATTCCGGGCGGTGATCGGGATTCCAACCGCTGGGTGTCGGGATTGCGGCATCCATATCCTGACAGCCTGGGATCCCAACAGCCGTCAAACTAATGCCTTTCGGATCTATAGTATGAACACTTGTTTTTATTTTTCACACATGAAATGTCTAATGCAGAATCAGTATTTCCTATCAAATCCGTTTCCATTCCAACCCAGAATGTAGAGAGAAAATGGCATAAGAAAAGTTTTAGTGAACACAGAAGCACTGAAATAAACAGAACACGTAGTTTCAGACAGGATGTATGTTCTTGTCAATCTGTCTGTAAATATAATTATTGGTAACATTTATACAGCACCCACAAACTGTGCAGTACTTTATAAGTGGGAACATACACAGCAGTAAAGAAAACGGTGTATTAGCAATCAAAGACTTAAGAGGGCCCTGCTTGCAAGCTTACAGACAATCTATAGGAAATTCAAAGTTTGATATATTTGGTTAATAGCTACATGACAAATATTGTTCCAGCAAGCTAATAGTGGGGCTATATGAACCAGTCACAAAGCAATAATCATATAGGAGTCAGAAAATTGCTTTAATATACTGTAGAAAGAGATTAAATGCAAGTCTTGTGTGAACAGTGTAGAAAGAGTGACAGTTGGGTACAATTGACTAAAATGGATAACAGGGTGGTTTGGAAATTGAATAAACCAGTGTAAAGTGTTTTCAGAGAACACCTGAAGGTTTGGAGGTTTGGGGGAAAGCCTTGGTGTACGAGGGGGGGAATTCCACAGATTTGTTAATAGCTACTGGGAAAAAAAGACTTCACATATGAGGAATTCATTTTTTTAATGAGGTGCAAAAAAATACCTCACCTTCCCAGTGGCATTACAGTCCTCATCAAAAGCAAGACAATGCATTTGTTTAATTCAGTACATTTTGGGGCATTACAAGAATGAAAGTACAAAAAAAAACTTAAATTCAAAACTTCAGTAGGGATTATCTTTGTTAGCTTTTTTCACATGTGGCAAATGATAGTCATTTTAAAGGAAATCTCAGTTCTGTTGCTGTTTTATTAACAACATGATGGGAGCGACTTGTATAGGTGTATTAAGAGAGTAGGGAGACCAGGTGTTATTAGATGGGCACTGACTACTAGCCCGTTTCCAACTAGAAAAGTGCCAGCTTGCATAGTGCACAAATTGCTCAGTGATAACATATTAAAGAGAATGGGCAGCACTCTTCTTCTGTCCCACAGGCAGGTGCTCCTAATGCACATAAACATGTCAGCACAGAGTGATGCCACCACTAGGAATGTTACTGCTACTGCATTTATATCTAACACAGCACAATACAGAAATAACACAACAATGTCTGAAAATGAGCAATTAGGTAGCATACAGATATATACCACCCGGCCTCTTCGCTCTGCTAATGCACGCCGTCTCTCCTGCCAACTGATTACCTCCTCCCACTCCTACCTACAAGATTTTGCACATGCTGCTCCCTATCTCTGGAATGCTCTACCTCTCTCCATCTGACGCTCCACCTCTCTATAAAACTTTAAACGGGCTCTCAAGACCCACTTCTTCCCCAAACCCAGCCAAATCTCCTCCTAACCCTCTTGTCTATGCCCACTGTCTACCCCGTCTGTGTCACCCCAGTCTGTTAGCCCCTTACCTTTTAGATTGTAAACTTGCAAGAGCAGGGCCTTCTTTCCTCATGTGCCTTTCCTTTTCTTACTTACACCATCTTATACTCCATACTCCCTTTGATGGCATCTAACCCCGGGTTTTCTATACCTGTCCTATATTGTCTTGAACTGTAAGTGCTGTTTTCTTGTTTGCTCACATGATTATGTACTGTGTAATGGGCGCTGCGGATCCCTTGTGGCGCTATATAAATAAAGGATAATAATTATATATATATATATATATATATATACACAAACAGATATATATTAGAGATGAGCGGGTTCGGTTCTCCGAGATCTGAACCCCCCCGAACTTCACCTATTTCCCGCCTTGCTCGGTTAACCCGAAGGCGCCCGAACGTTATCATCCTGCTGTCGGATTCTCGCGAGATTCGTATTCTATATAAAGAGCCACGCGTCGCCGCCATTTTCACTCGTGCATTGGAGATTGAACGGAGAGGACGTGGCTGCGTTCTCTCCCTGAAAAGCTCCGTAATCTGTGCTCAGTGTGCTGCAAATATCTGTGATCAGTGTGCTGCAAATATCTACGTCCTCTGCCTGAAAATGCTCCATATCTGTGCTCAGTGTGCTGCAAATATCTGTGCTCAGTGTGCTTTATTGTGGGGACTGGGGACCACCAGTATAATAGTAGTACAGTACAGTAGGCCATTGCTGTATCTTGCAGCTCTGTGTCACTGCAAGTATCCATTCCATATCTGTGCTGCATTTTTGTGAGCAGTATTATAATATTACAGTGCAGCATTTTGGTGACCAACAGTATATAGTTGTACAGTAGGCCATTGCTGTATCTTGCAGCTCTGTGTCACTGCAAGTATCCATTCCATATCTGTGCTGCATTTTTGTGAGCAGTATATATAGTATTACAGTGCAGCATTTTGGTGACCAACAGCATATAGTTGTACAGTAGGCCATTGCTGTATCTTGCAGCTCTGTGTCACTGCAAGTATCCATTCCATATCTGTGCTGCATTATTGTGAGCAGTATATAGTAGGACAGTGCAGCATTTTGGTGACCAGCAGTATACATATATAGTACAGTACAGTAGGCCATTGCTGTATCTTGCAGCTCTGTGTCACTTCTAGTATCCTGATCAGTGCTCAATATCTGCTGCATTGTTGTGACCAGTATGTATACTGTACTGTGCGATGTGTGTTATACACCTGGTGATTAATGATTATACATCCTGTAATCTGTACTGAGCGATGTGTGAGATACACCTGGGGATTATACACCCTATATACTGTACTGTGCGATGTGTGTTATACACCTGGTGATTATACATCCTGTAATCTGTACTGAGCGATGTGTGAGATACACCTGGGGATTATACACCCTGTATACTGTACTGAGCGATGTGTGAGATACACCTGGTGATTATACACCCTATATTATTATTATTATTATTATTATTATCATTATCCTTTATTTACATGGCTCCACAAGGGTTCCGCAGCCCCCAATTACAGAGTACATAAATAATCAAACAGCAACTTACAGTTGATGACAGTATAGGACAAGTACAGGGTAAATAAACATAGTTACATCAACAGATGACACTGGAATAAGTATCAGGTGGCAGAAGACTGCTGGATGTGGTACAATTGAAGATTATTAAAGTAAGACAAAGGATAAGCACATGAGGGAAGAGGACCCTGCTTGTGAGAGTTTACAATCTAAAGGGGAGGGGTAGACAGACATAGGTGACACAGATAGGGTACATAGAGAACGTGGAACAGAGGGTTAGGATGAGATTTGGCTGGGTTTGGTGAAGACGTGGACCCCCAGAAGGCACAAGTCAATACTTAACATTGCAACATTTTACTGAGCTATGCAGGAGAAAATGAAAAAAAAGGGGAAAATTAAAATTAAAAAAAAGAATCGATAACTTCTACCGCTTTCAAAAAGGTCAATGGAAGCTGAAATAACGTACAACTACCTCATGGAAGCCAGATACAGTATACCAAACAGTACTTAGCAGAGTTAGGAATGAGTGCTTATGAAATACAGTAACATTTTGTCATAATATTTCAGAAACTACATGGCTGGTCTCTTGCACTCTTTTGCTCTAATACACCACCTGCTTTAGGATTTATATTCAAAAACATTATGTCTTCATAATCCCAAAAACGTCAGTCTTCTTGGAAAATGGTTTGTTCCTTTGTAAGGGAAAGAGAACAAACGTTCTCAAACAACGGTTTCTCAATTTCTTTTTCCTCTGGGAAGGGATTGTGGATGCGTAGGAATATCTGAGCATTTCTGTAATCAGAAAGCAGCGACTTTCTACAAATGTTTACGAATAATTCCAGAGATTGTCATTTTCTTCCAGTGATTTGGACCAATAATACCATTGATTTGAATGAATAATTCCATTGATTTTGTCATTTTCTTCCAGTGATTTGGACCAATAATACCATTGATTAGAACAAATAATTCCAGTGATTTTGTCATTTTCTTCCAGTGATTTGGACCAACAATACCATTGATTAGAACAAATAATTCCAGTGATTTTGTCATTTTCTTCCAGTGATTTGGACCAAAAATACCATTTATTTATTTTATTTATTAACAGTTTCTTATATAGCGCAGCAAATTCCGTTGCGCTTTACAATTTGAAATAACAATAACAAACTGGGTGATAACAGTCATAGAGGTAGGAAGGCCCTGCTCGCAAGCTTACAATCTATAGGGAAATAGGCATATGTACACAAGGAAAGGTGCTATCTATTGCATAGAATGAAAAGACATGTGAGGATATGTGTGGACTGTACAGAGTGGATGTAATTTGATAGGAAGGTTTATGAAAGTTATGTGGGCGGTTCAGGAATTTGATACGCTTGCCTAAAAAGGTGAGTTTTGAGGGAACGCTTGAAGGTTTGGAGACTAGAGGAGAGTCTTATTGTGCGTGGTAGGGCATTCCACAGAGTGGGTGCAGCCCGATGAAAGTCCTGCAGTCGTGAGTGGGAGCGAGTAATGATTGTGGATGAGAGACGCAGGTCTTGTGAAGAGCGAAGAGGTCGGGTTGGGAGATATTTTGTGATAAGCGAAGTGATGTACATTGGTGTAGTTTGGTTAATGGCCTTGTGTGTGAGTAAAAGTATTTTATATTGAATGCGGTAGAGTACAGGTAACCAATGGAGGGACTGACAGAGTGGATCTGCAGACGATGAACGTCTAGCGAGGAAGATAAGCCTCGCCGCTGCATTCAGAATGGATTGTAGTGGTGAGAGTATCGTTTTGGGAAGACCAGTTAGGAGACTATTGCGATAATCAATGCGGGAGATAATGAGAGCGTGGATAAGAGTTTTAGCAGTGTCTTGTGTAAGGTATAGTCGTATTTTGGATATGTTTTTTAGATGCATGTAACATGATTTTGAGACAGATTGAATGTGGGGAACAAAGGACAGATCAGAGTCAAGGATGACACCTAGGCAGCGAGCTTGTGGGGTAGGGTAGATAGTCGAGTTTTCAACAGTGATAGAGATATCAGGTTGGTACCTACTATTGGCCGGTGGAAATATAATTAACTCTGTCTTTGAAATATTAAGTTTGAGGTGGCGAGATGTCATCCAGGATGAGATGGCAGAAAGGCATTCAGTGACACGGTCCAGTACAGATAGGGACAAGTCAGGGGAGGATAGGTAGATTTGAGTATCATCTGCGTACAGATGATACTGAAAACCAAAAGAGCTGATTAGTTTACCAAGAGATGAGGTATAGATAGAGAAAAGCAGAGGACCCAAGACTGAGCCTTGCGGTACTCCAACTGAAAGAGGTAGCGAAGAGGAGGTAGATTCAGAGAAGCTAACACTGAAGGAGCGATTAGATAGGTACGATAGGAACCAAGAAAGGGCTGTGTCTTTAAGACCTAGGGATTGTAGTGTCTGTATGAGAAGAGAGTGGTCTACAGTGTCAAATGCAGCAGATAGGTCTAGAAGAATAAGTAGTGAGTAGTGGCCTTTAGACTTCGCAGTGACCAAATCATTAACAACTTTAGTCAGTGCCGTCTCTGTGGAATGTTGGGAACGGAAGCCTGACTGAAGTGGGTCCAACAAAGTGTATGAGTTAAGAAAGTGTGTGAGTCGAGTGTAGGCAAGTCTCTCAAGTAGCTTAGAGAGACAAGGGAGCTGAGAGATAGGGCGGTAGTTTGAGAGAGCATTAGGGTCAGAATTTTGTTTTTTTAAAATGGGAGTAATCACTGCATGCTTGAAGAGTGAAGGAAAAATACCAGTAGAGAGAGAGAGATTACAGATGTTAGTTAAGGTAGGGATGAGCACCAGAGACAGAGCTTTACTTATTTGTGAGGGTAAAGGATCAAGAGGAGAGGTAGTAGAGAAGCAGAAGAGTGATGATACTTCATCTTCATTTGTGGGATCAAATGAAGAAAGAGTGCCAGAGGGTTCAGGTACAGAACGGAGCAGGTCACTGGCTGCCGAAGAGCATACCATTTCATCTCGGATCTTAGAACGATTGATAAGAACGAATAATTCCAGTGATATTGAGGTGTTTGTGTCGCTTAGCTTAGCCGTCCAGCGACCACAGTGCACCTCTTTTTCTCTTTTCTTTGCATCATGTGCTGTTTGGGGCCAATTTTTTTAAGTGCCATCCTGTCTGACACTGCAGTGCCACTCCTAGATGGGCCAGGTGTTTGTGCCGCCCTCTTGGGTCGCTTTGCTTAGTCATCCAGCGACCTCGGTGCAAATTTTAGGACTAAAAATAGTATTGTGAGGTGTGAGGTGTTCAGAATAGACTGGAAATGAGTGGAAATTGTGGTTATTGAGGTTAATACTACTATAGGATCAAAATTACCCCCAAAATCTATGATTTAAGCTGTTTTTTTTTTTTTAAACACCCGAATCCGACAAAAAAATTTCAGGGAGGTTTTGCCAAAACGCGTCCGAATCCAAAACACGGCCGCGGAACCGAATCCAAAACCCGAAAAATTTCCGGTGCACATCTCTAATATATATATGTACACACACACGTGTGCTCCTCGCGATGCATGTTCTAACGGGTGGTCTTCTGTATGCCGAATGTCGGGATCCCGGCGCACAGTATACCGGTGCCGGAATCCCGACATCCGGCATACGACAACTATTCTCCCTCTTGGGGGTTCACGATCCCCCTGGAGGGAGAATAAAATAGTGTGGCGCGCATAGCGCGCCACCGTGCCCGCAGCGTGGCGATCGCAGCGAACCCGCAAGGGGCTCCTTTGCGCTCGCCACGCTGTCGTTATGCCAGCGGTCGGGCTCCCGGCGCCGGTATGCTGCTCGCCGGGAGCCCGAGCGCCGGCATACCGTACTACACCCATTCTAACAGTCCAGTGGAAACAGGTATGGATGATGTCTACTGACTATAGGGCGGCTGCACAAATATTAGGATTGTACTATCACTACCAGGTTGTGGTCTATCATGAATACACTGGTAATCTGCATATATTCTTCTTTCTTAAGTCCTATACAAAGAAGTTACAATTAACGATTAATTCATTGGATAAATAACTCCTTCACAACATTTTAATTATTTTAGCATAATGGAGCACTTACTAGAAAGCCCCTGCAGCCTCTGTGAGGACAGGCTGTGATTGGCTTTCTGAGATTAGCCCAGGGACCCTACTAATATCCCTTGTAATTGAAGCACTAATATTTACTATCATTTTTCTTGTATGATTTTATTTGATCACTCGGTACTCTGGCTGCTATTTTTTTTTTTTTATCTGGGGTCTCTTAACATAGTTGTTGAAGCTAATTCATTTCCAGCCTCAATTTGATTGACTCTCCACTATTACCAGCTGCTTCTCTTATTATCTCCTCTTTCATAGACGGGTACAATGTACTCCAGAATGCCGCAGCACATTATAATTATACACTGCCAGCTATCTCTTGTGTATATATTATATATTTTATTCTTAGCGCTTGCCTGTGTCCATTATACTATTGTTAGTTTCTGTCACAGTCCTGGCCACATGTGGAGGGTTCAGGATCTTCTCAAACCCTTCTCAGTGTGCCAACAGGGCACTCTTAACACAGGCGTAATCCCACAGTGGATGGGCCTCACACAAAAACACATGCCTCCTGTCATTAGAAAACACAATTTAACATACAATGAGCTCCTGAAAACACCACAACATTTCATTCACAGACACCACTCCGCCTCCTAAAGAAAGATATAATTTCAGTTTAAATAACTTCCTTTTGTCTTTTTTTCCCTCCAAGTAACAGCAATCAACAAAATAACTACAATTTTACTCTGAACAAGCATCATTCGTTCAGCAATCCTCTGCAACAGCTGGTGCCCCTTATTTATAGCATGCTCCATGCGGCTTCCTACCAATATCACTAGCACGTCCTCCGTGCAAACAGACTTTTCTTAATGGTAGAGTACCAGAAAAAGTTACCAAATGCCACCCCTTCTACAGGTTCCTCATTTTTTTGTAGAGTGAACAAATGAAATGACAGAATGGTATTAATCAGCCTCACAGGTCTGTGTCTAGCACACTGTGCACTTGCATTTCTCAGAGCATTAAGCTGTGCCTGTAGCACTGATGTACTGTGTAGTCTCGCTACTTCCATTCTGCCAAAATGATACCAGCATGCCATCTAGAACGTGTTTACACGGAGCACTCAACGCGCGTATTATAGCAGGGTAAATGTGTTTGCTGCCTGAAATTTCAGATTTCCTCCTGATTATTTTTGCAGATTAACATTCTGTCAGTGTGTGATAATAGAAGAGCAAGCTACTATAACTAAGGGAGGTTTTTAAAATGTAGTTTTATTAATAAAGTGCTTGCATATCACAAAGAGACTGGCTACAGGTCTGAATGGCTTATTAGTGGGATGTGGCTGAGAGCCGACAGTCATTGTTACATGGCTTTTAAAATCTTCCATATTCTAAACATTCTAAACACTCATTAATCAGATGATTAGATAGCTCATCTCAATGCCCACAACTACTTTTTCTTTTAATGCTACCAGAAGGCAGAAGTGCAAACAGCCGGATACACTACCATAAAGAGAGAAAGGCACATAGCCATGCAGAGCAGGTGTCATTTTTATACACCCAGAGATCATTCATGGATCACAGTAATAATTAATAATTAGTGGCCAGTGCTGTTACAATTTAGTCCCCATTTATTTCCTGATTATTATCTGAACTGTGGAGGTAATTTCTTAAAGTAAAAACTTTTGACAACTTGGTGGGTCAGAATCAGATCATTCCTTGATTCCATCCAATCAGTAGTCAGGGAGAGAAAAAAATGTTTTCCCTAAACAATTACCCTTAGTAGAGTCAGTCTAATGGGTGTATTCAATTGAAGTCAGAACTGCCATCAAGTCGGAAAGACGGCAGTTTCCGACTTTTTTTGGTCGAATCAGGATTCGACCTATTCAAATGGTTTGCCGTTTTGTCGACTTGTCGGAAAACACGTGGATCGGCGGATTATCCGTCGATCCACGTGTTTTGTCGAATTAGCGGCCAATTCAGACTGTTTTTTGGCCCATTTTCGACAATGCTGATCAGACTTTAAAAAAAAAAAGCCGGACCAGCATTGTCGGAAACACACCTTAGAGAATTTACCACTAAAACTAAGTGATCCCATAAACCTTAACCTTTGCTGCCACCGATAGTGCCCGAGTGCCTGATTGTTTCTTTGAGAAACTATCGTCAAAATGCAAACTTCAGCATATAGTACTCATCCAAAGACCGCTGCCGACTCGAGATCTTGATCAAAATAAACTGCAGTCTTCTGACATCTTCACAGAAAAATTCCATAAAAATTTGAAGAAATGCAGCTTGCCCTTAATATATTCCGATAACTATGCGTGATGTACACCGTATGCTGTCAATTGTCTAGTATGCGTTTGCATATCATCCCATTGAAAAAAAAAAGGAAAAATATTCCAGGCGTACCTCCCATATGCAGTCTCTTTCCATACAGATCTCATGCTGTTTCTGCCCCACACAATGAACATATGGTGAATATCTTATCATATAGCTCCTCCATTCATATGTTATAAGCTGTCAGACTGTCTGTGTTTCTCTAGCTGGGCTGCTGGGACACCATGGCTTTTATTTACTGAAGGACGATTAATAAATTCACAAGAGAGCATACCTTAGCGATGACAAGTGAGAAAGGGTAGCAAAACTTCCCAAATACCCACCTGCTTTTGCCATTGCAGATTTGGATAGCCAAAAGCTGCGTTTGATATCCAAAATATAAACTTACAGAAATGTACTGTTACCCGCCATTGAAATAAAAACTTAAACAGTACTATTTAAACAAACAGCATTCAGGAACAACAAAGTCCCAGCACAATCTACAACGGGAAACAAATAAAAGTTATTTCAGTTTAGCTCTATCCTCCCACCGTTGTAACAGAATTATTTTTCTAATTACATTTAACACATGCGTGAGATTGTTTTTACTTGATATCATTTCAAAGATAATGCAAGCGACTAAACCATGAAAGATGTATTATCTTTCATCTGTATTTTAATTAAACACATTGTCTGACATCTCCAGCAAATTAAACTGACTATTTCAATATTGTATATACCAATAGCACACACGTAAATCTCCCACATACAAATAAATACATATACACTCTGTATGAGAGAAGGGGGCCCTTTGTTTGTGGTCTGTGTACATGCAGGCACATAGTTATTTTGTTATTCATTTATTTAAAGCACAGTTGTGGGTTAGAATTGTGACAGTGCTGGTACTAGGTTACTATTTAATGCTAGCTGGACAGCTTAACATACTGCAGTAAGAATGCCTAACAACCCCTGTTTAAATAAAGATGTACAGATTTGAATTCACTGCCAATGGTGTAGGGAGTTTTGCGAAGGATAAATGCAGAGGGATAGCTGCTTATGTCTAATAAATGGCTGCAGGCTGTATGCATAATAGTATTTTCTATATTATTTCTGTCCCTATCCGTTTGATAGATAGACAGTGTCTAGTTAGGCAGTCAATAGATAGACACCATATGTTAGACAGACATTAGGTCGACAGGGTTAAAAGGTCGACGTGAAAAAGGTCGACAGGTCAAAAGGTCGACATAAAAAAAAGACAATTTTTTTTAAAAAGTAACATGTATTTGGACTATTTCATACTTTCTCTATCCATGTCGGCATAGAGTTGGTTATAAACCTTGTGGCGAGCGCAGCGAGCCACCGTGCCCGAAGCGTGGCGAGCGAAGCAAGCCCCGCGAGGATATGCCTTTCTACAATTGGGGGTCCCAGATGACAAAACTATCCACACAAACCACAAAAATGCAAAAAACATGGTGTCTACCTTTTTCCCGTCGACCTTTTGACCTGTCGACATTTTGACCTGTCGACATTTTGACCCTGTTGACCTAATGTCTGTCTAACATATGGTGTCTATCTACTGACTGTCTAACTAGACACTATCTATCTTTCATACCGGAACCTTCTGTCATCTGAAACACTCTACGTATCACTATTTGTATCTGTATCAATGGGCAGTGACCATCTTATAACTATACAGAATTTACACTTGAGTCTCATCACCAACAAGACTGTCCAGCTGTGGATTATGATACTTTTTGAAACAGGTGAAACATTAGGATTATCGGGCCTGATTCAGAAATGTACGCTAGGTGGTCGCAGATGCTGCTGTGAAATTATGCAAATGCAGCAGTAGCTGGCTCCTGCCGGCTTCTGTGATCTGCTGCGACGTCTGAGGGCACAGTATTGGATCATCTGTGTGAACATCGGTCATCTGTGCCACCATCAGCTTACTCAGGATGGCCGGGATATTCACATTGCTGAAGCCAGTAAAGCTGCATCCGCCATTGGCTTCAGCACGCCCTAAAAGCAGGGGCACAAAGCACCAGTTTTCTCTAATGCTGACAGTCAACACCCCCAAACAGCCTCAGCATGGGGCTTGGGGGGCACAGCATACAATCTCACAGAACGTAGTGAACATGCGTAGTGTGGTATCTGTGCATCAGAGATATACGTAAATCACCAGGATTGCATACATCTCTGAATCAGGCCCATTGTCTGATGTAATACTATGATCAGG
This sequence comes from Pseudophryne corroboree, assembly GCF_028390025.1. Classification (NCBI taxonomy): domain Eukaryota; kingdom Metazoa; phylum Chordata; class Amphibia; order Anura; family Myobatrachidae; genus Pseudophryne; species Pseudophryne corroboree. The sequence continues at coordinate 200,148,841 of NC_086444.1, forward strand.
TGCTTTGCTGCACAGGCCAAGAGTGGTTCCTTGTAAGGCAACTGAAAAATATCATGTTGTCCACTACCATCTTTCTGCATCCTCCACTGTTGATAGATATACTGTATAAATAAGGCGGTATCCAATTAGCTCTGGTTTGTACCTCCCCCTGAGCTATCCAATTAGCCCTGATGCCGGCACTTATCTAGGTTTTTGTTTCTCTTGTTTCAAGCAGGCTAAACCAAATCCGTAAAAAGCAGGCCTGTTAAGGGGGGTACTGACGGGAGAGATGTGTGCCGAGCAATCTCAACACAGACCGCTCAGCACACATCTCTCCCCCCACTCAGCACAGCGTGATGTGCTGAGGAAGGGGGGGGGGCTACGACGGGGGGCGCTGAAGTGAGCGACCCGCTAGATTGAGCCTGCATGCAGGCTCAATCTAGCACCGGCTATAGCGATGCGCGGCTATCGCTGGGGGGCATACACACGGCAGATCCGTGCTTAAAATCTAAGCAATCTAGTCAGATTACTTAGATTTTAAACACGGATCTCTCCATGTGTACCCCCCTTTAGTGGCCGTGACAACACGTAGGTCTGTGACTTTTTGCAGATCCTGTGCGTTTTTACATGAAAAGTTAAACATTTTTTTGGGGGGGGAAATGGGGACTAACTGAATACCTCCACAAAAAATTGTTGCTAAAGTTTTTTTGTGAAAACCTTGTTTTCCAAGACTGAAATTTTCGGGTCTAACTGGATACCCTCTTAATTAAATCCATAAATAATGACATACTAATTGGTCAATATTTACTATACGTGGAAGTATTTCAATAAAAAATGTTTCACAAAATCCTTGATAAATAAACCAGACATTGTGATTCGGAATAAGGACATATACAATGCTGGAATGGCAAATACTACCATTTTACAAATGTTACCAAAATGTAAGCCGCAAAAACAACCCTCCCCTCCCCCCCACAAAAAAAAACAACAAACATATAAACATAAACCTTTTTTATTTGGAGCCATTGTTTCTTTAACAGGAGCACTGGCCAATATCTGTATTTTTCAAATGAACCTGTTGAGTTTTACATACTGTGGTATAGTTGGAAAATGTAAGAAAGGTTTACACCATTAAAGGCCATCTAAGTCCTTTTTAATGTGCATGCCTGAAGCGTGAATGCTAAATGTAGTCTTAGTCTGACCTTCCACTGCAGCATTGGTAAAAAGTAAAGTTATTACAAAATCCGCAAACATATTTCACAGCGTTTAGACAATGTTCAAAAATGCTGAAAGTTATTTGCATTGCTGTCACATGGCATGGCATCATTGCTATACCGCTGGTGTGCAAATGCACCAACCAGTACAGAGCCATTCTGTTGCCTAGGAGATTCTCTCAGCCCTGCACCATTAGCCTTCCATGTGCCACAGTCATGTTTTCATCTGCTAAGCAATTCTCTCAAAAAGTAAACAGTCATTAAAACGACTGGACAGACGACATAGGGGAGATGTATCTACCGTTCTACCGAGGACAGGTAAAGAAGTCACTCATATCTTAGACTGTAGAGCAATTTAAACATGCTTGGGATAGGCATATGAATATCCTTACAAAGAATTAAGGTTAAAAAAGAGTTGAGATTACCTAAAGGATAAAAAAAAGGGGCAGACTAGATGGGCCAAGTGGTTCTTATCTTAGCCGTCAAATTCTATGTTTCTATATCAACTAATCAGTTTCTAGCTATCATTTTATAGACTGATCTTGAAAAATGATAGCTAAAAGCTGGTTGGTTGCTATGGGCAACTTTTCCACTTGTGCTCTTTAGAAGGTTTGATAAATTTCCCCGATAATGGGCAGGATGTCAAACAGTGGGTTTTGTTACTACCTGATTGGAAATGACAGTCAAACATATGTTTGATTCACTGACATTTAATAAAGTTGAGAACTTGAAGTTCCAGCATACCCATAGCTGCTGTCCTGCAGCAAATAATAGAGAGATATTGGGGTATATGCAATTAGCGGCGAATCGCGGCAATTTATCGGCCGTTTTTCAATTCGACAGTCTAATTTCGGCAAGTCACGTGGTGTCCCGGCATTCGGGGAAAGGGGTCTCATGTGTAAACATGGGACCCCTTTCAGTCCGCTGGTTCGGGTGTTCGTTTTCTTTTTTTGCCAAGTCCGAGGATTTATATCTGGACACTGGATTGAGGTGAGTATAATTTGATTCACAGGTACCCCGGATCGTCGGATCAGGAGACGTGGCAGTCGGCGGGTCAACATAGGTAAGTATGTGTGTGTTGGCAGGTGTGCAATAAAGTTTTACTCTCAAGGTGTGTGTCTCCTGTTTTTAGTTGGGTATTTTTTTTCCAGTAGTACTACAGGTACCAGTGGGCCCGTTTTTCTCCCGCATGCTGGTACTTGTGGTTCTCCAAGTACCAGCTTGCGGGGGAGGCTTGCTGGGACTTGTAGTACTACAGGAAAAAACAATATTCTTTACATTTTCTCAAGGCTATCGGCCTCCCATCCGCAGCCCTTGGATGGGGGGGACAGCCTCTGGCTTCACCCCTGGCCCTTGGGTGGCTGGGGGGGACCCCTTGATTGAAGGGGTCCCCACTCCCCCAGGGTACCCCGGCCAGGGGTGACTAGTTGGACATTTAATGCCACGGCCGCAGGGCACTGTATAAAAGTGACCCCCGGCTGTGGCATTATCTGTCCAGCTAGTGGAGCCCGATGCTGGTGTAAAAATTACGGGGGACCCCTACTCTTTTTGTCCCCCGTATTTTTTGCACCAGCACCAGGCGCAGAGCCCGGTGCTGTTTTTAAAAATACGGGGGATCCCCTGTCCATTTTTCCCCCGGATTTTTAGAACCAGGACCGGCTCGAAGAGCCAGAGGCTGGTTATGCTTTGGAGGGGGGACCCCACGCCATTTTTTTCCGGGATTTTACCATTCCATCTAAAATAAAATAAAATATATTTTTAAAAATATATAAATAATACTTGTGCCTCCCAAAAAGACAAACCAAGTACCTAATCCCTTCTAATATAAATAGAGATGCTATTACCAATAAAAAAACACCCAAAAAAACCTGTTTTAAATTTTTTTTATTAGTTTCACCCACCAAAGTGTGGCGGATTGAAAATGACGAATTTACTGTCTAAAAGCACTGTTGTCGAATTTCCAAACTTCAATTGAATATACTTTTGTCGAATTGCCGCATTTGTACCATTGCAGAAAAGTCGAATTTGACAAAAGTCGAATTTCAAAAAGTCGAATTTGGAAAGTCCGTTTTTTTGACGGAAAGTACTGTATTGCATTGTCGATTTTTTTTTTTGGGCGAAAAAGTCACGTTTTTCGACAATTTCGGGAATTCGACCGCAATTGCATATACCCCATAGGCTACCTATATCAAGCATTAGTCACCATATACAAAGTACCTAAGGGCCTAGTTCAGATCTGATCGCAACAGGAAATTTGTTAGCTAATGGGCAAAACCAGGTGCACTGCAGGGGAGGGGGGGGGGGGCAGATATAACATGTGCAGAGAGAGTTAGATTTGGGTGGGGTGTGTTCAAACTGAAATCTAAATTGCAGTGAAAAAATAAAGCAGCCAGTATTTGCCCTGCACAGAAACAAAATAATCCACCCAAATCTAACTCTCTCTGCACATGTTATATCTGCCCTGCCTGCAGGGCACATAGTTTTACCCATTAGCTAACAAATTTGCTGCTGCGATCAGATCTGAATTAGGCCCTAAGGGGGACACTTACTAAGCAGTGATAAGAGCGGAGAGGTAAGCCTGTGGAGAAGTTGCCCCATCAACCAATCAGCAGCTCTGTATAATTTTATAGTATGCAAATTATAGATGTTACTTCAGTGCTGATTGGTTGCCATGGGCAACTTCACCACTGGTTCACTTCTCCGCTCTTATCACGCCTTAGTAAATGTCCCCCTAAGTCTCTTAAGTGGAGATGTACTAAGCCTTAAAAGGTGATACATTTCACGGTGATAAAGTACCAGCCAATCAGCTCCTTTCTACAGGCTGGGTTGAAAAATGACAGTTAGGAGGTGGTTGTTTGGTACTTTACCACCGTGAAATTTATCACTTTTCAATGCTTAGTACATCTGGCCCCTAATCTTTTTCAGATGACGTTACGTGACTAAGTAGATGATACTTGTTCGATTTCCCTTTTCCATTTCTCAAGTATTCTTATTGACCAGGTAAAGTTCACCCAACACACTCTTACATCCTATTACTGCTTGTTAACTCCTCAAAACATAGAGACAGATTAACAAATATTGTGACGAAAAAAGTGTTCTGTAATTTAATAATTCAGTCGTGCTGAAAGCAAGCATATGACATAGGAAAAAAACCCACAATGGGAAATAAGAATACAGTGGTGTATGGGTGCAGAAGGGGAGTAGATAGAAGAGGAACAGCGTTAAAGTGTACTTAATATAATTAAACATAAATTATAGCATCAGTCTCGTTATTTAATAGCCACTCCTCGTATACTTTATGCTTATCATCAGGTCTTTCCAATCGCTTTATTACTATTTATGTGCAAGAAAATTATAAACAGTAAAAGCAAAAAAAGTATACCTGCAGAAACGCGTGGGCAGTCTGGCAGCATGGATTCCACTGAGGTGTCTAATGGTTCACAGCTGGACACCCAATTGCAGCAATTCTGCAAACACACACCAGTCAAACATAAATAAATAAATATACTGTGCATAGGAACTAAAATAACTGTAGTTTTGTTTTCAAAACAAAGTAATGTAAACAGATTTCCATATAATAATTAAGTATAACAGAACTTCTCATAAAAAGAAAAAAAGGTTTGCAGGAAAATACTATCAGGAACACAGTTCTCTCCTAGGAACATTCTTATTCTGAGAGGTTCACTCCTTGGTATATACATCCCTGCTTTTATATAGCAACATACTTCAAAACAGATATTTAACATTAAAAAAAAGAAAAGAAAAGAAAAGAAAGAAAGAAAGAAAGAAAGAAAGAAAGAAAGAAAGAAAGAAAGAAAGAAAGGATACATCCCATGTCAAATTCAGCAAACACATGGTTACTATTTTCCTTTTAAAGAACAGGAAAATAAGAACATGGTGTACACTCTGTATGACTACACGTTTATAAATGTATACAATGTTCTCTTAAATGTAACTTTCATTTCCTATATCAGGCTGGCATATGGCCTAGCACGGACTGCAATCTGTACATTGGTCCTTGGTCCTAGCTCTGCTTCTGAGTTGGAAGCAAAACAAGTAAGTAACTTTGCACCTTAGTGAAACTATGGGGCAGTGATTTGCGGTGAGGTGAGGCAGTGCCTCTCCTGTCATACTCCGGTATACTCCAGAGTTTTGACTATAAAAATTATATGAAAAACACAAAGAAAATATTATCAAACTCAGAAGTATACTGGTCTGTAACAGGCGAGGCAATACCACCCCTGCCTACCTTGTCCATACACTTCTGCTCATAACTTAGCAAATGTCCAGCAGTATATACTGCTGCACCTGTGTATAATGCCACAAGAACCATCAGGTTAATACATGTATGTGTATGTGTAAATTTGTCTCTGGTACTAGCCATTTACTTCACCGCACATCACTGCCATGCTGCACTAGGTATGCGGACTATAGATCTACAGTGTTTAGTTAGACCAGGAGTGGGGAACCTGCTGCACTCCAGCTGTTCTTGAATTACACATCCTAGCATGCCATGCAACAGTTTTAGCATGGCCAAATAGCAAAACTTTAGCAGGGCATGTTGTTATGTGTAGTTCAAAAACAGCTGGAGGACCAAAGATTCCCCACCCAAGTTAGATGGCAACTAAATCGACACCATATTGTCAACATGGTCATTGGGTCGACCTATGAAAGGTCGAGAGTGCTTATGGTCGACAAGTACAAAAGGTGGACATGAGTTTTTTTAGACTTTTTCCACTTTTCCATACTTTACCATCCACGTGGACTACGATTGGTGATAGTAACCTGTGCCTAGAGCAGTGGTAGCAGAACAAGGCACCTTGTCCCGTAGCATGGCAAGTGAAACGAGCCAAGAGAGGGGATGTGGTGCACTAATTGGGGGTCCTCATGCTCAGACGGTGAAAACGACACAATTTTTTATTTTTTTCAAAAATGTTGTGTCGACCCTTTGTCCATGTCGACCTTTTCACAGTCAACTTAATGATTGTAGAGCTTCTTACTGTAGATCTAATGATCCGTAACCCTGCACCGCAGGTCGGGCAGATGTAACGTGTGTAAAGAGATTTAGCTTTAGAAGATGGTGTCTAGCTCAAAGCTAAATTGCAGGGTAAAAAGAAAGCTGTCCGGCATTTGTGGGCCATATGCACAAGCAGCCAATATCATAATCATCTCCATTATAAGCAGAATTGTTATTTTCCAAGAAAGCTTACAATTGCAAATGCTCATACCGGGGAAATTGACTGTAAACCTACACTGGTAGCAAGTAATAACTTTCTGCCAATGTTTGATATATAATGAAATATTGCAGTTCATTTCTGCCTGATTAGCATGTAACTTGCAAAGAAGAAAAAAAAAAGAAGAAGTGCAATGCTTCACTCTGTGTGTACGTATTCTGGACCTTTGCTTTAATGTCTTTACATTTTCAAAAACAATGGCTTTCTATTTTTCGGCTCAGAGTCTGCAGGCACACTCATGTTTATAAACAATATTCCATAAACTTCAACAGAGACTTCATTTAAAAAGTTGATGCATGTCAATAACTCTCCATCTGAAGACGAGTCCGCCAAAAAATTCTTCTTTTAAAACTAATGTGAAAGGGATTATAGGCCATGTAAATACGACACCCTTGATTGATTGGTAAACATCCATCATAGAGTTCTAACAACAAAATGATACATTCTACAAATGACACAGTGCCTCAGACACAAATACACTGATTCTCTTTGATGTTGAAACCTCACAGATAAAAAAAAAAAAAAATAAAGAAAAAATTAAAAATTAAGGAAAGTTAAATCCCATTTCTTTGTTTTACCGTTTTCATTTTGTGCAATAAAGAAATAAGAAATGTGTCTCCCATCAATCATGTCTGCCAAAAAGGGCGAAAAAGAAGTTGATTGCTAGTCTGGTAAACAAACGTGTATTGTGTATTTTAGATGCTTGCTACCCTGCTTGTGCACCATGGAATCCATCCGCGACATGGAAAGATCCTTGACTGGTAGATCAAGTGTCTTATTGTATTTCCTTAATTCATTCTGTCTGGAAGAAGATGTCAGCTGTATAGCAGTGAGGGGAAAATGTGAAAGCCTCGAATCCCCACCAATAAAGGCCAAGGAACGAAGTTTTGAATAGATTTGCCAAGGCAACCTACTATTCCAAGCCCAGGGAGAGCAGCATGGAGATAAAGGGACGGTTGCTGTATGAGATGAAGCAGTAAGGCTTACAAACCTGCATAATAAATTATATATATATATATATATATATATATATATATATATATACCCACACATATATATATATATATATACATACATACATACACACACACGTAGGTATAAATATATATATATATATATATATATATATCTCAAATAAACTAGAGAGCGCAGCACTCACTATATATGTTTTTGTAATATACCTGTGTTTATATATATATACATATACACATATATATATATATATATATATAAAAAATACACATACAATTTTTGTGGCATCAACTCCCAATATAGATCCATTAAACACTCGAAACACCAGAGAACACTATTGAGTACTATAAATATAACACTTAATAGTGTAGCTTCGGCTTAAAAAATATAATTTATATTAACCAACCATGGTAAAGTGGTTTCTTATATGCTTATTCTATCATTTCTATTTTTTTTTGTTAAGTAAATGAGTATTGGCACTGACAGAACACTGTATCAGAGCCTAGTAAAACGCTATACATTAGCACACAATTAACACATCTTTTATGTGAACTGTGGCTGGGGCTTGGGAGTGGAATACTACGAGGAGGACTGTCAAGATATGCAAATGAGCGACTGGCTTTATCATTCATCTCAGCTCCTCATACATTGAAAATCCATGACTTGTATGCTTGCTAAAAATAGGCCGACAATGTTACAACAGAAAAGGTCTAAAACGACTTCTTTTTCTCTCTCGTCTCTCGGTAATGACAGCAATTAGAGAATCAGACAAGCAGCTATTAGTTATATATTTTAAATATCATTCAATCTTTTCACACACCCCACCCTCATCATGATAAGTCACAAAGAATATCTGGCTGCTTGGCCTCACTTAAATAGAGTCAATTATAATTTTATTATTATATCATTCTAATGCAGCCTTTACTAGTCGTGCAACATTTTAATGTATATGCATATAGGCAATTAGAAGTATGTAGGAGTTAGAATAGAAACCGAAGATAAAAGCAGTACATAGAAAAATTAACATATGAAGAGTATCCCAGTAGAGCAAAATAATCTGTTTAATGTAGCTGATTACAGGGCTATTTAGTTTTGTTAGGTTTTGTTCTACCATTATTTTTGACTACTCCCTGGAATGGATTTCCATATTCAAATCATTATCTTAATTTGAGAATATCACATTGTAAATATGAGTTTTGAAGCATCTAATTGCTTGTACGCACTCACATGGCACAGGGACAGTCTTACATTCCCTATAATCATTATAGGTTATGACCCAACAGAGCCACCGTATGGAAAATAAAAGGCCTTTGAGACGAGACTTAACAAGACACTCATCAACATAAAAATATGAACCACTGTTTCCTTGATTTATATTCGTGTAACATAATATTGTGTCCGCAGGCTGCCCTAATTATGTAGCCATTTGATGACTTAGCAATATGGGCACCATCATATGGGAAATCAAGTTGATTATGTGATGTTTGTATTATATGGATTTTCTGGCAGAAAGGTGATGTCATATAAGTGGCTGAGCCTGCATGAAAGTACATTGGATGAGTAAAGTAATATTTTATTGTAGTCTTTTGTAAAAACAAATAAATTAGATTTGGGCCCATCCTTAAAGTTGATGTGTAATACATTCATATTAAGTACAACACAAAGCAATATACAGAATATTTAATTTCTGGGGTAATTTACCCTCCATCCCTCTTCTGCTCCCTCCTCACAGGTATTGTAGGCAAAGGACCACTGTTAAGCTACTGGACGCTACTCCAATGCTACTGGAATATTATGTAAGTAAGAGGGACTAAACAAAGTCAGTAAAAACTATATTTTAAGCTACATGTTATAATAATGGAAAAAAAAGTTTTCAATAAAAATCAACGCAGTTAAAAATCACGACCCCCCAAAGTAGGAATACCTCCTAACCAGTACATATAATCTTCTGGACCCTTATTTGCTTTTTTAAAAACACATATATTATTATTTGGAGATAAAAGAAACGCTTTAAACTTCTGCCTTACAGATTAGCTTTTTTTTTTTTATAGCAATACAATTCCTATGTTTTAATTAATTATTATTATTATTATTATGTCTCTAGAAGACCCACCCATCCCATGTTCCTGCTTAACGTTATATATTTTTTCAGTTACACTGGATGACTGAGACCAGGAGAAGGCATATATACACACTGCCCCTGACACACTCTCCTATATACAGCCCCAGGCTCACCAGCTCTGACAGCATAATGCAATTCTAGGAGATAGGGTAAATCAGCAATATCAATGACTGATTAAATTAATGTAATCCCCCACTCAAATTAGCTCCAGCAATGGTATAATCTAACCTTCTTGGGCACACAAAAGAAAGTAGAGCTCACTACAGTCCATATTGTGTGATAATTGTATAGTGATGACTGTGGAATAGTCCTATAACATCACTTTTTACATCAGGGCTTCTTACATCACTTTCGTGCAGTACATATCCCCCTCTAAGCTCTATGCTACGCCCTAAAGCACAAGCACCAAACCAGTCATAGGTCAATTTGGTCTCAACAGGTCACATACAATGCTCATTCAGTTAGAAAGAATATAAAGGCAATCAAGTACTACATGGGAAACAGAAATGCGATGTTTAAAATATAAAAAGTGGAGCGAATGTGACACATGACAGTAAGGAGTTTCTCAAAAGTAATTTGAATACAATATAGCTAACTATTATAAGGTTATTGAGCAGTATTTTTGCAGTTCAGTAACCAGCGCTGTAGTCCTACAATACGGGATTTGTTCAACTATTGTTATCTGTCTAATAATACATTTCATTATAAACAGCCACTAGATTGTCTACAACACAGCCATACAGATCCTCCGGCTCTGTGAGAACTGTGTTACCAGTAGGAAATGATCATGAACAGACAGGAATTTCCTGAAGGGCCAAAAAAAAGTATTACTATACTGTAGATTGTAATTTCACTCTCTTCTGGGGAATCTCAAGGTTTTACAGTACAAAAGAGAATATGGTCTCATTTACACAGAAAAATGTTAAATAGCCACCTCACAGCAGCCATGAAAACTAGATTACTATGTTGATATGCAATATTTTTAAAGGGGACATGAACAACTGTAAATAAATAGGTGGTCAGGTGATCTTCTTACGCTGTTTTGGTGTGTACTCGTAGGTAATTCAATAAGGACGGGGTTTGCTGCACAGGGAATAGCTCCAGGTTTCACATCCAGAGCGATTCAGTTAATCAACATTTTGCCTGCGCATAAACTATGGATTAACGCATGCTAGCTCTATATTCCACATTTTCCGTGGAATATATGTATGTTAAATCCAAGCGGGTGCATTTTAACCTGGAATCTTTCCTCTGAGCTCCTGAGAATGCAAGGAAAAGTGCTCCCTCATGGCTTGACACGTGGGGTAAACCCTGCTGATTGAATCGGGCAGCACGGATAATTAGATATGCCCCTAAGACCAAAGGCAATATGTAATAGCCTGGTTTTGCCTTGTGAATGATTCCACCGTAATAATATGGGCATATTCGCAGAAATTCCCGAACAGCTTGCACCTTGCAGGCTATTACATATCGCCCCAAGGGCATTTTAAGAGAGGAGGGGGCCCATGTGCATATTCCATCTGGCTCCTCTCCTCTCTCCCTTGCCGGCAGCCGCTAGTAGAATTTAGCACTGTGCTAGAATCTACTATTCATACACAGGGCTACAGGAAAATGGTACCGCGGACATACGTCTACTTTTGTTGCTTCAGAAATTGCTATTTGCTTGCCAATACCACAACTATAAAACATAAGTATGAGACTAAGGGAGGTATTCAATTAGGTCCGTTTTTGTCGCCTTGATAAAAAAAAATGGACTTTTCACTATTTTTAGGGTGAATGGGGAGTTGCCCTATTCAATAGCAGGGACGTTTTTTCGCCTAGGCAAAAAATTCAGCAGGAGCGAGTAACGTGGATCGGCGAATCCACATGTTTTCTCACCTGCATTGATGAAAACGCGGGCCATTTTCATAGATTTTGAGGTATTTTCCGCCAATGCCTTTTCACATAAAAAAAAAAAAAGAAGGTGAAAAGGCATTGGCGAAAATGACTTAAAAACTGTCAAAACGGCCAGCAATTGAATAGACGAGGGGGTGAATGCAACAGCTCCGAGATTACCGAAGCTAATTGAATACCCCCCTAACGAGTTCAGCAGTTTAAAATGCTGCTGAAGTACAATGTAGCAAAATAATGTGCCCCTCCACTTGGTGTTTTCTAACAAGAACAAAAGCATGTAACGGGTATGGGAACCCATTGCCTTCTCCATTTACTCTTGTTCATCATATGTAAATACATTGGGTTGTTGAAGCTTGACAGCATTAGCCTTTTTAATGCTGTCACGGATACTCTTTGGGTGGTATCCATATGATATATCACGCCCAATCTCCTTTTTAAAATAATCCCCGTTATCACGCATATTGCGCCCATAGTAATCAGGTTTAGCTGCGTAAAGGGTTCAGTGCCTAACTAACCTGGAGGGTAACGAGCTGAAATGATGATACCACGTGCCCGAGTGCAGAAACAGAGCGGGTGTGGAAGGGGGTGAAAAGAACTGAATACCGCACATAGCATGTAAACTCTCATAGGCAGGGCCCTCCTACCTCATGTTTAATCCTAGTCCCATCCCAGTTACCAGTGCTCCATGTCTCCTAGTCCCATTCAGTGACTATCTGCCATTCCGTTCCTGTGACTCACTTAAAGTTGGCAGTCAAGATATAGTGAGTTACCATAGCCGTGCCCCTTGTCAGTGCCCTACATAATTTCTTGTTTTGTTTCTCTGTGCTGTTCCTACAGTATACGTCAGTTTACATTTATTGTACTTATCATGTTTCACTGTTACTGTGTTTACTCCCTGCACAGCGCTGTGGACACTATGCAGCATCTTTCAGTGGGAGGAAGCCCTAAATGCTGCAGCAATAGTGCCAGCCTAAAGGTGGGTACACACTGGCCGATATATCGTCCGTTCTCTTGAACGGACGATATATTGCGGGTCCGTCGCCCAGTGTGTATGGGTGATACGTCTGTGAATCCGTCATTCACAGACGTATCACGTCGGCCCTGCAGCACAGCCGGCGGCCAATATATCTACCGATATATTGGCGCGTCGCTGTGTGTGTACGGGCGGTCGGCTGACCGCCCGTACACATGCTGTGGCAGCCGGTGGTGATTCACAGCTGAACTGGGCAGGCATGTGTACACGCCCGCCCAGTTCATGACGTCAGTTCCCGATGGATCGGGCAGTGTGTATGCTCAACACACTGCCCAATCCGTCCATAGATATATCTGCCGATCAATTGATCGGCAGATATATCCACCAGTGTGTACCCACTTTTAAACAATATTGCTATAATTTATTTTTTGTTATTTTTTTTATTTACTTTGTTTGGAGCACGGTGCTCTTTCTTGCCCAGAATGTTGGTCTCATCTTTTAAAAAGAGAACAAAGTGCTGCATTCAATATTAAATACAGTGTTCAAATGCTTTAGAGAGCGTGTTTAACTTGTGCATAGCTATGTAAGGAAAACAAGTGAAAAAAACAATCAGAGAATCCTATATAATAAAAGGCTAACGCTGCTCCTCACCTCTAGGGGGGGGGGGGGGATTCAAGTGTTTTGCATGCCGGCGACCACTAGATGGTGCCTGATGGAGCAATTCAAGTGTTGCTCCATTCAGGCACTGCACAGCCGCCGATGCTGACATTACTGTTATGTTGTTCCGTCATTTTGACGGGATGGTAACTAGTTATAATTTGCTAATACATTTAGAGACAGATTAGGAAAACAAACAGGTTTGATTTGTAAAAACATCACTATTCCACATGCATCATATTGCAGTAAGTGTCTTTCTTATCATTGTTTTATTCTAGTGATTTATTTAGAAAAAAACAAAACAGAAAAAAAGTTATTACCTCTCGCATCCATTCTCGAATAGTTTTATTGGCTTCCTGATGCCACACGTTGTGCACGGAATCTGTCAGAGCTACAGCGGTGACCTTACTTTTCACATCAGCTTCACGCTGAATCATCTGTTCGGGAAAGAACAAAAACAGGTCTGAGAAACATATGCAAAATGTAGTATTTTAATCCAGCTGTGTTATAGATTGAGTAATTACTCAAAAGTAGGCTTCCTGTGTGTGAGCCAACTTTGAAGGGATCCTTTTTTTTTCCCAAAGCTTTTAAAAGTTTGTGTAGCTAAAGTCTAGCAGTAACTATTCACTGTAATGTTGTTTCTGTCATTACTAATTTTGGTATAAGACTGTAATTCTGTATAGCAGAACTGACAACGTACAATGTTTCTTAAAGTGGACCCTTCATCATGTTTAAATATTGTTATCCTTACTTAGTATATAAGAAAGTACCTAACAAATGAAGCCAATCATTTGCTTTCACCCAGTTCCCCCTTGCTAATGCCATAATGGCAGTAGCATGTTATGGAAAATAAGATTTTACTTACCGATAAATCTATTTCTCATAGTCCGTAGTGGATGCTGGGACTCCGTAAGGACCATGGGGAATAGCGGCTCCGCAGGAGACAGGGCACAAAATAAAAGCTTAAGGATCAGGTGGTGTGCACTGGCTCCTCCCCCTATGACCCTCCTCCAAGCCTCAGTTAGGATACTGTGCCCGGACGAGCGTACATAATAAGGAAGGATATTGAATCCCGGGTAAGACTCATACCAGCCACACCAATCACACCGTACAACTTGTGATCTGAACCCAGTTAACAGTATGATAAACGCAAGGGAGCCTCTGAAAAGATGGCTCACAACAATAATAACCCGAATTTTTGTAACAATAACTATATACAAGTATTGCAGACAATCCGCACTAGGGATGGGCGCCCAGCATCCACTACGGACTATGAGAAATAGATTTATCGGTAAGTAAAATCTTATTTTCTCTGACGTCCTAGTGGATGCTGGGACTCCGTAAGGACCATGGGGATTATACCAAAGCTCCCAAACGGGCGGGAGAGTGCGGATGACTCTGCAGCACCGAATGAGAGAACTCCAGGTCCTCCTCAGCCAGGGTATCAAATTTGTAGAATTTAGCAACGTGTTTGCCCCTGACCAAGTAGCTGCTCGGCAAAGTTGTAAAGCCGAGACCCCTCGGGCAGCCGCCCAAGATGAGCCCACTTTCCTTGTGGAATGGGCTTTTACTGATTTTGGCTGTGGCAATCCTGCCACAGAATGTGCAAGCTGAATTGTACTACAAATCCAACGAGCAATCGTCTGCTTAGAAGCAGGAGCACCCAGTTTGTTAGGTGCATACAGGATAAACAGCGAGTCAGATTTTCTGACTCCAGCCGTCCTGGAAACATATATTTTCAAGGCCCTGACAACGTCAAGCAACTTAGAGTCCTCTAAGTCCCTGGTAGCCGCAGGTACCACAATAGGTTGGTTCATGTGAAATGCAGAAACCACCTTAGGTAGAAATTGAGGACGAGTCCTCAATTCCGCCCTGTCAGAATGAAAAATTAAGTAAGGGCTTTTATATGATAAAGCCGCCAATTCTGACACACGCCTGGCTGAAGCCAAGGATAACAGCATCGACACCTTCCATGTGAGATATTTTAAGTCCACAGTGGAAAGTGGATCAAACCAATGTGACTTTAGAAAACTCAACACCACATTGAGATCCCAAGGTGCCACTGGAGGCACAAAAGGAGGCTGTATGTGCAGCACCCCTTTTACAAATGTCTGAACTTCAGGTACTGAAGCCAGTTCTTTTTGGAAGAAAATCGACAGGGCCGAAATTTGAACCTTAATGGACCCTAATTTTAGGCCCATAGACAGTCCTGTTTGCAGGAAATGAAGGAAACGACCCAGTTGAAATTCCTCTGTAGGGGCCCTCTTGGCCTCACACCACGCAACATATTTACGCCAAATGCGGTGATAATGTTTTGCGGTTACGTCCTTCCTGGCTTTGACCAGAGTAGGAATGACTTCTTCTGGAATGCCTTTTTCCCTCAGGATCCGGCGTTCAACCGCCATGCTGTCAAACGCAGCCGCGGTAAGTCTTGAAACAGACAAGGCCCCTGCAGTAGCAGGTCCTGTCTTAGAGGTAGAGGCCACGGTTCGTCCGTGAGCATCTCTTGAAGTTCCGGGTACCAAGTCCTTCTTGTCCAATCCGGGACCACGAGTATAGTTCTTACTCCTCTCCTTCTTATGATTCTCAGTACTTTTGGTATGAGAGGCAGAGGAGGGAACACATACACTGACTGGTACACCCACGGCGTTACCAGAGCGTCCACTGCTATTGCCTGAGGGTCCCTTGACCTGGCGCAATATCTGTCCAGTTTTTTGTTTAGACGTGACGCCATCATGTCCACCTTTGGTTTTTCCCAACGGTTTACAATCAGGTGGAAGACTTCTGGGTGAAGTCCCCACTCTCCCGGGTGAAGGTCGTGTCTGCTGAGGAAGTCTGCTTCCCAGTTGTCCACTCCCGGAATGAACACTGCTGACAGTGCTATCACATGATTTTCCGCCCAGCGAAGAATCCTTGCAGCTTCTGCCATTGCCCTCCTGCTTCTCGTGCCGCCCTGTCTGTTTACGTGGGCGACTGACGTGATGTTGTCCGATTGGATCAACACCGCCTGACCCTGAAGCAGAGGTTTTGCTTGACTTAGGGCATTGTAAATGGCCCTTAGTTCCAGAATGTTTATATGAAGAGATGTTTCCATGCTTGACCACAAGCCCTGGAAATTCCTTCCCTGTGTGACTGCTCCCCAGCCTCTCAGGCTGGCATCCGTGGTTACCAGGATCCAATCCTGAATGCCAAATCTGCGGCCCTCTAGTAGATGAGCACTCTGCAGCCACCACAGGAGAGACACCCTTGTCCTTGGCGACAGGGTTATCCTCTGATGCATCTGCAGATGCGATCCGGACCATTTGTCCAGTAGATCCCACTGAAATGTTCTTGCATGGAATCTTCCGAATGGAATCGCTTCGTAAGAAGCCACCATTTTTCCCAGGACCCTCGTGCACTGATGCACTGAGACCTGGCCTGGTTTTAGGAGGTTCCTGACTAGCTCGGATAACTCCCTGGCCTTCTCCTCCGGGAGAAACACCTTCTTCTGGACTGTGTCCAGAATCATTCCTAGGAACAGTAGACGTGTCGTTGGAATCAGCTGCGATTTTGGAATATTTAGAATCCACCCGTGCTGACGTAACACTACCTGAGATAGTGCTACTCCGACTTCTAACTGTTCCCTGGATCTTGCCCTTATCAGGAGATCGTCCAAGTAAGGGATAATTAAAATGCCTTTTCTTCGTAGAAGAATCATCATTTCGGCCATTACCTTGGTAAAGACCCGAGGTGCCGTGGACAATCCAAACGGCAGCGTCTGAAACTGATAATGACAGTTTTGTACTACAAACCTGAGGTACCCTTGGTGAGAAGGGTATATTGGGACGTGGAGATAAGCATCTTTGATGTCCAGAGACACCATATAGTCCCCTTCTTCCAGGTTCGCTATCACTGCTCTGAGTGACTCCATCTTGAATTTGAACCTTTTTATGTAAGTGTTCAAGGATTTCAGATTTAAAATTGGTCTCACCGAGCCGTCCGGCTTCGGTACCACAAACAGCGTGGAATAATACCCCTTTCCTTGTTGCAGGAGGGGTACCTTGATTATCACCTGCTGGGAATACAGCTTGTGAATGGCTTCCAAAACTGCCTCCCTGTCGGAGGGAGACTTTGGTAAAGCAGACTTCAGGAACCGACGAGGGGGAAACGCCTCGAATTCCAGTTTGTACCCTTGCGATACTACCTGTAGAATCCAGGGATCCACTTGCGAGTGAGCCCACTGCGCGTTGAAATTCTTGAGACGGGCCCCCACCATATCTGAGTCTGCTTGTAAAGCCCCAGCGTCATGCTGAAGACTTGGCAGAAGCAGGGGAGGGCTTCTGCTCCTGTGAAGCGGCTGCATGGTGCAGTCTTTTTCCTCTTCCTCTGCCCCGGGGCAGAAAAGAGTGGCCTTTTGCTCGCTTGTACTTATGGGAACGAAAGGACTGAGTTTGAAAAGACGGTGTCTTTTTCTGCTGATGTGGAGTGACCTGGGGTAAAAAGGTGGATTTTCCAGCCGTTGCCGTGGCCACCAGGTCCGATAGACCAGCCCCAAATAACTCCTCCCCTTTATACGGCAATACTTCCATGTGCCGTTTGGAATCCGCATCCCCTGACCACTGTCGCGTCCATAACGCTCTTCTGGCAGAGATGGACATAGCACTTACTCTTGATGCCAGGGTGCAAATATCCCTCTGTGCATCACGCATATATAGTAATGCATCCTTTAAATGTTCTATGGTTAACAAAATATTGTCCCTATCCAGGGTATCAATATTCTCAGTCAGGGAATCCGACCATGCGACTCCAGCACTGCACATCCAGGCTGAGGCGATTGCTGGTCGCAGTATAACACCAGTATGTGTGTATATACTTTTTAGGATATTTTCCAGCCTTCTATCAGCTGGTTCTTTGAGGGTGGCCGTATCAGGAGACGGTAACGCTACTTGTTTAGATAAACGTGTGAGCGCCTTATCTACCCTAGGGGGTGTTTCCCAACGCGCCCTAACCTCTGGCGGGAAGGTATATAATGCTAATAATTTTTTAGAAATTAGCTGTTTTTTATCGGGGGAAACCCACGCTTTTTCACACACCTCATTTATTTCCTCTGACTCAGGAAAAACTATTGGTAGTTTTTTCTCACCCCACATAATACCCTTCTTTGTGGTACTTGTAGTGTCAGAAAGGTTCAATGCCTCTTTCATTGCCGTGATCATGTAACGTGTGGCCCTACTGGACATTACGTTTGTCTCGTCACCGTCGACACTAGACTCAGTATCTGTGTCAGGGTCTGTGTCGACCCACTGAGGTAACGGGCGTTTTAGCGCCCCTGACGGTGTCTGAGACGCCTGGACAGGCACTAATTGATTTGCCGGCTGTCTCATGTCGTCAACAGTTTTTTGCAAATTGCTGACATTATCACTTAATTGTTTAAATACAATCATCCAGTCAGGTGTCGACTCCCTAGGGGGTGACATCACCAACACAGGCAACTGCTCCGCCTCCACATCATTTTCCTCCTCATACATGTCGACACACGCGTACCGACACACAGCACACACACCGGGAATGCTCTGATAGAGGACAGGACCCCACTTAGCCCTTTGGAGAGACAGAGGGAGAGTCTGCCAGCACACACCCAGCGCTATATATATATACAGGGATAACCTTATATAAGTGTTATTCCCTTATAGCTGCTGTTATTATCGTTATTTGCTGCCAAAAATGCCCCCCCTTCTCTTTTTTACCCTGATTCTGAAGCAGGACTGCAGGGGAGAGTCAGGGAGCCGTCCTTCCAGCGGAGCTGTGAGGGAAAATGGCGCTTGTGTGCTGAGGAGATAGGCTCCGCCCCTTCACGACGTCCTTATCTCCCGCTTTTTTGTGTAAAAATGGCAGGGGATTAAAATACATCCATATAGCCCAGGAGCTATATGTGATGTATTCTTTTTGCCACCTAAGGTATATTGTTATATTGCGTCTCAGGGCGCTCCCCCCCAGCGCCCTGCACCCTCAGTGACCGGAGTGTGAAGTGTGCTGAGAGCAATGGCGCACAGCTGCGGTGCTGTGCGCTACCTTAGACTGAAGACAGGATGTCTTCTGCCGCCGATTTCACCGGACCTCTTCGTCTCTTCTGGCTCTGTAAGGGGGACGGCGGCGCGGCTCCGGTGACCCATCCAGGCTGAACCTGTGATCGTCCCTCTGGAGCTAATGTCCAGTAGCCTAAGAAACCCGATCCACTCTGCACTCAGGTGAGTCCGTTTCTTCTCCCCTTAGTCCCACGATGCAGTGAGCCTGTTGCCAGCAGGACTCACTGAAAATAAAAAAAACCTAAACTAAACTTTTATTCTAAGCAGCTCAGGAGAGCCACCTAGATTGCACCCTTCTCGGCCGGGCACAAAAATCTAACTGAGGCTTGGAGGAGGGTCATAGGGGGAGGAGCCAGTGCACACCACCTGATCCTTAAGCTTTTATTTTGTGCCCTGTCTCCTGTGGAGCCGCTATTCCCCATGGTCCTTACGGAGTCCCAGCATCCACTAGGACGTCAGAGAAATTAGAGGGCGCAAACACAAGGGTGTATTAGGAAAGGAGTGCCCTCCCGTGTACAGTATCCTTCCGGTCACCCTCCTCTCTAGTTGGTGCCGCAAGCGAGTAGATTCTGGTGCTGTGCCTAAGTCTACTGCGCATGGGCAGGTCTCTGGGAAAATGGCGCAGTGGGGATTTTCCAAGTGGTTTTTCTAGTGTGGATGAGCAAATCAACAGGAAAATGACCACTGCGCCATTTTCCCGGTGATTTGTGCAGTGCTCTCACTGCCGATGTGGGACTCCGAATAGGTAAGTACTGTAGAAGAATTGTGCAGGATGTGCAGTGAGAACCCCCTAAACCGCACACCTTGAACCCATTATAAAAACGCCAACCAACCAGTTTGGTTTTGCCTCGTAACTGACTGCAGCTTTAAAAAAATGCTGACACTGCCATCCCTAATAGGATCACCTGCCCGGCACCGTAGTCCCGATCGTCGAGATCCCGAACGTCCAAGTGCCAGGACTCTGGGGCGGTAAGCCGCAAGGGGGGAAGGTTATGTTTAGGCTGTAGGGGGATGGTTAGAGTTAGGCTACGGCCTGGGGTGGGGGAGATAGATTAAGGCTGCAGGAAGGTGGGGTTAGGGTCATTACCTCCCAGGAGGGATAGGCTGTAAGGAGGGGGGGGGGGGGGGGGTTTAGGCTGAGGGAAGGGGGGGGTTAGGTTCAGGCGCCACCACGGAGGGTTAGGCTTTGGGGGGTGGAGGAGGAGGGTTAGGTTTAGGCGGTGGGAAGGGAGAGTTAGGGTTAGGGGGCCATGTAGGCATTCCCTACCGAACCCCCAGCAACAGCAGGGGCAGAGCGGGCCAGTGCTGCTGAATGAGGCCAACATAATGGACTCCCTTTTAGACCACGTCACCTTCACGAGGATCAGCTCCACATCATATCCTCCCCAGTGTTCCTGCAACTTCCTGTCTACAAGTCAGTTAGATACTTGCCCATCTATGAAGACTCATGGAAACCCACAAGGCCATTCTGCTGATCGCAGCCCAGGCAGGAGATTTAGGGACAGCAGTCTTGCCTCCCTGTACACATTCATTTAAGTTATATACATTGATACATTTTGAATGCACCGTAGTTTGGCATAATATGTGTCAGTTGGCTATGATGTGGCATACTAGGGCCGGGATGTAATGAAGTCCATGTTCGGTGGCCGTGCGGGATGCCGTCTGAACGCGGACATTTTTTTTTAAAGGGGCAATAATTTACAAGGCTAAACCACCCGCATGCCTGCCGAACTCGTATTTCATTAGATCCCGTCCTATATATTGGAAGCACTGTGAGTTTGGCATTTTAGGTATTGGGGCACAGTGATGTGGTATATTACTGTGGTGTGACATCGTATGTATTTGGGACACAGTGGTGTGGCATACTATGTATTAGGGGCATTGTGGTGTGGCATACTATGTATTTAGGGCACTGTGGTGTGGCATACTATCTATTGGGGGCATACTACGGCACTAGAGACGGACTTGTATCAGGGTCTGATGGCATGTGGGAAAGGGGCATTAAATAGGCATAAGTTATGTTCTATAGAAGTTTTAATATACTTTGGTTGCGGACAATTTTGTGATTAGACAGTTAAGCTGGCACCAAGATTTTAGCAAAAATTTGCAAAGTCCTGTTTTATGCAATGCTGGTTTCTGCACCCCTGTCCTCCAGTTTCCCCAACCCTGTTTCTTCTCATTCTCCTCACCCAAACCTCATTTAAAAAAAAAAAAAATCATTTTCTTTTTGGTTGCAGGTCTGATTTATTATTGCTTTCTGTAGACTATCAGACCTACAAATACTCACTGTACTTGAGTATTGCACAAATTAAAAAAAAATGTTGGAAAAAAAAAAAAGATACTCATACCCTCTAATAAAAAAAATAAACAGATCCTTGTGATGAACCGTTCTTACTGTACATTTTAGATTTTCAGGACTCCTCTTTTCACTTTTTTTTTGTTTGCCAGTCTCATGATATCAGGACAATGGCCAGTTCTTGATCCAAATGTTTTTTTCCATTAATAATGCAGCAACTGATTGCACAGTAGTGCATCAACCGTATGCACAGTACAACACAAAGTTATGTGAACAAGTACACCCTTGCCATTAAACTGCACCACTTATGTGTTTGTGCTTTACAATGGAGGATTTGACACATATGCTAAACTGTTCACAGCATATGCTATTAATGTTACTTATACAACTAATTAATATAATGATATCTAAAAAATAATAATGCAACAGACAGCACACAAATTATACAAAGCAGCATTGAAGACACAATGAAAAGCTTTTCATATATAAATTCAAAGTTTTTAATATACAGATTAAAACAGTTAACATCAGTTTGAAACATTTTACCATTAAATACAGAAGTAAATAATATGGAAACATTACAAGTGTGACATATAGTAGGCAATTACTACTGTAAGCATAGCGCCTAATTCTTACCTGATCGTAGATGTGTGAAAAAATGCACATCTACAATCAAAATCTTTGGCATGTGGGGGTACGCCCAGCACAGGGTAAGTCCACTCCACATGTCGGGTCCTTCCACCCCCCTCCCCGCTGCAGACATGCGAAAGGGAAGACACGCAGCCACCCCTGCAAACGACTCACCTGCGTTGTCTGGACCGTAAACCCCAAACAACGACGCCGACACACACAACGACGCCGACACACCCAGCGACCGCCTCTACCTGTCAATCAGGCAGAGGCGAACACACTAGTGAGCTGCTGTGCGTGCGCACACTTCACTGGGCTTCAACCTGCATCTGCTGCCGCTGCCAGGTCTGAATTAGGCCCTTAGCCTAAGAAATGTAATATTTGGTAATTGGTAAAACTTGACCCTAGAACCTGGGAAGTGATATTAGTAAGGTATTCTCTAACTAATCAGTGATCGTCTGTGTTGTGTAACAATCTGTATTTACTGATTAAAAGCCATGTTTAACTGAGAAACGTCAGTGACTCTTGTGTGGCAGAAAAAAATGATTTTCAAAGTGCGACATTCAGTATAGTATGTGGTGAAACGTCGACATTCAAATGTTAACATTGCTGTAATATCAAAATTTGGCATGTAGATGTAGTTTCCCATAGGGCTGTTCACTAAACTGAAAATTGGGTGCCAGGCTTGTGTCTGTTGACAATGTGTCACTGTCGACATATTCAATAATGGCCTTCTAGTATCGATATTTTGAACATATACCAGTAGCCGTATATACATCCATTGTACCAACTCATCTGGGGATGAAGTCATGGCCTAATCCGGTCCTCTTCCCCTTCCTCCCCCCTTGACTCTAACCACTCCTGCCTCCACTGCTCCCTCTCTCCTGCTGCCTGCTTCCATCCATCCATCATGCCCATCTCTTTAATCTATCCTTCTCCTGCTTCAATGCCCCCACTGCAGTCAAGCATGCCCTTGTCTCCCCCATTCCTAAAACAACAAACAAAAACAAACACCCTTGATACGGACACTATCTAGCTTCTCCCCTTTGCATCCAAACTCCTTGAGCATATTGTCTACAGCCGCCTCACATCCTTTCTTTTACCCCACTCCCTGCTGGGGCCATTTTAGTCTGGCTTTCATCCTCTCCACTCCACAGAAACTGCCCTCACTAAAATCACCAATGATCTCTATGCTGCCAAATCCAAAGGTCCCTGCTTTCTGTTTATTCTATTTGATCGGGATGTAGTCATGTGACTGGCGGTCAGGAGACTGGCGGTCACAATACCAATGCTGGAATCCTGCCCCCTCACAATGCCGACTAACAGGAACTTTTCCGATTTGTGGGTGTCCACGACACCCATAGAGTGGGAATCGAACCTGTGGCCAGCATAGCAAGCCCGCAAGGGGATTCTCTGCGCTCAATCTCCCCCACCCCTGCATCTAAAAACCGGGATCCCAGCGTCGGTATGGTGACCGGCGATAGGCAAATTATCCCAACCCTGTAGATCACCATGTCCTCCTGCAAATTCTTCACTTTCTCGGTCTGCACGACACTGCCCCCTCTATGACTGTTCTTTCTCTAGTTACTCCACTCTTCCCCCACTTTCTCTGCAGGTAGGTGTCCCCCAAGTTTCAGTTTTTGGACCTCTCCTATTCTCCATCTATACTTTCTCTTTGTAGCTCTTTTTGGCTCCAATATCTCTATGCTAATGAGCTTATAATCTTTGCACCGTCATGAATACCATCACCTAACACTATTTCCTTATCTATTGATGGCACCACCATCTCCTCTAGCACGCAAATGCGTAGTCTTGGAGTTATCCTGGACTCCTCCCTCCATCAAACCACACATCTAGTACCTCCTGCCATTTCCAATTCAAACATTTCGCTAGTATCAGACCCTTTCTCACCCTGGATCAGTCATCATCTCTACACTGGACTACTGAAACCTCCTTTTATCTGGCCTGCCTGACTCCTGCCTCTCTTCAATCTGTCCTTAATGCTGCTGCCCAACTCATCTTCCTATACAAATGTATTATATTGTATCTGCCCCCCCTCTCATACAAGCACCATACTGGCTCCCATTCCCCTTTATACCCCAATTCAAACTTCTCACACTCACTTACAAATCCCTCACCCATTTACACTTCTGATCTCATCTTCCTTCATACTCCAGCCAGCCGACTTTGCTCCACTGACTCTCCGTCAACTGATTACTTCCTCCCACTCCCGCCTCCAAGGCTTTGCACATTAACTCTGGAATTCTCTCTCTCCCTATCAGACTCTCCACAAAATTTCAAACAGGGTCTCAAGACTCACTTCTTTATCAAAGCCATCCAGCTCTCATCCTAACCCAGTGCTCCATGCTTCTTGCTCAATGTCTCTCCCTTCTGTTTCACCCCTGTCTGTCTGCCCCTCCCCTTTAGAACGTAATCTCTCAGAAACAGGGCCCTCTTCACTCATATGCTTTTCCTTCCCTCACTTTTACCATTAGCCCCACTGCCTAAAATGGCAACTAACCCTTGGGTGCAGTCACCCTGCTGCTTATTTATTATGACCGCTGGTGCAGCAATGTTTATAAACCATGTCCTGCAATGTTCTGTACTGTAAGTTACTTTGTTTCTTGTCTTGTCCATACGGTTTCTGTTTTTGTACATTTAAGGAGCTGTAGACACCTAGTGGTGCCATACAAATATAGGATAATAATAATAATAAATATCCTGTGTTTTAGAATTAGCAATGTTACTACATACTTGGCGACTTATTAGGACTCCTCCCGGGGCTTCTCCGCCACAGGCAACTTTGGGGGTGGGGCCGATCTATCACGTCATTAGGGCCTACCCTCAAAGTGATAGAATTCTGCAGTGCGTGAACTGTGAGGAAGGGGTGTGGCCTATTTTTGCAATTTTGCATCATTTAGTCCCACCCCCTCAAAACGGAGCCAAGATTCTCTACGTTATCTCCCCGTCCTGCAACTTCAGTAGGAAGTGGGTGCGATGAGGTAGATCTGACACTCTTCCTGTGGTGCGAGGGACTACCCAAAAAACTGTGTCCCCACGAAGCTTCCAGGAGAGTAGGTAAGTATGCATAAATAAACAAACCCAAGGAAATGGGAAACAATGAGATATTGACCAAATCGCAAAACCTGCGTTACTTAATAGAGTGTGCCCTCAGTACCAGGGTCAGAACATAAACCTAGTTGCAAATCAGCTAAAGTCTAGATAAACAAGGTAAAAAAACAAGAGTGGCTGTCCCATAAACATAATGTATGTGTTGTCATGGGGACAGGCAGTAATCCATAGTACTTTCATATGCAGCAGTCAGTAAATACAAGTCCAGCAATCAAGCTGCAGCTAGATACAGTATATCAGGCCACAAAATAACAAACAAACAGCAAGATAACTCCTCACCTGGCCGGAATTTACTAACTAGAAGTCCCTCTATAAGTGTGAGGACCTAGTAACTAGCCCATAGGCACAAAGCATAAGGCAATAAGAAAGGTGTCTCTCACTGCATACACTACCCGCTTCTTTTCCCATGCAGGTGAACCTGCTAATCAACAAAAGAATACACTCCAAGTATCACTGGCGCTCACTGCATGAAATATATTAATATGTAAATATCAGTAAAAGACACAGATGTATGGAAAAATACTCAATAGAGTCCTTATGAAATGTCCGGACTGGTCTGTCCTTTGGGTATGGGTCATTAGGTCGACAAGACTTATGTCGACAGTCATTAGGTTGACCACTATTGGTCGACGTGCACTAGGTCGACAGGGTCACTAGGTCAACATGAACAAGGTAGACATGGAAAAAGGTTGAACATGGGTTGTTTTTTTAATTTTTTTTTTGGTGTTCTTTTCTCCGTAAAGTGACTGGGGGGCCCCAATTGGTGCACTGTGTCCCCTCGCATGGCTGCGCACGACACAGGTTACCGTTCCCAATCGCAGTCCACGTGGATCGTAAACTATGAAAAAGTTCCAGAAAATAAATAAAATGTGAAAAACTCATGTCGATCTTTTTCCATGTTGACCAATAGTGGTCGACCTAATGACCATAAGCCCTGTCCTTGGCATCTTCGGGTGATCTTTTGAGATATATAGTTCCTTGACAAGTGTATTCCAAATTAAGAAGAATAAAGAAAAAAGTACACAGTATAGCATGTCCTGTAGCTAAAAAAAAATTATTATTATATTGTATAATACATTATAATAAGATTTTACTTACCGGTAAATCTATTTCTCGTAGTCCGTAGTGGATGCTGGGGACTCCGTAAGGACCATGGGGAATAGACGGGCTCCGCAGGAGACATGGGCACTTTAAGAAAGAATTTAGATTCTGGTGTGCTCTGGCTCCTCCCTCTATGTCCCTCCTCCAGACCTCAGTTAAGGAAACTGTGCCCGAAGAGCTGACAGTACAAGGAAAGGATTTTGGAAATCCAGGGCAAGATTCATACCAGCCACACCAATCACACCGTATAACTTGTGATAAACTTACCCAGGCAACAGTATGAACAACAACAGAGCATCAGTGCAACACTGATGCAACAATAACATAGCCCTTATTGCAGCAATAACTATATACAAGTATTGCAGAAGAAGTCCGCACTTGGGACGGGCGCCCAGCATCCACTACGGACTACGAGAAATAGATTTACCGGTAAGTAAAATCTTATTTTCTCTAACGTCCTAGTGGATGCTGGGGACTCCGTAAGGACCATGGAGATTATACCAAAGCTCCCAAACGGGTGGGAGAGTGCGGATGACTCTGCAGCACCGAATGAGCAAACACAAGGTCCTCCTCAGCCAGGATATCAAACTTGTAGAACTTTGCAAAAGTGTTTGAACCTGACCAAGTAGCCGCTCGACACAGCTGTAATGCCGAGACCCCTCGGGCAGCCGCCCAAGAAGAGCCCACCTTCCTAGTGGAATGGGCCTTAACTGATTTTGGCAGCGGCAATCCAGCCGCAGAATGAGCCTGCTGAATCGTGTTACAGATCCAGCGAGCAATAGTCTGCTTTGAAGCAGGAGCACCAAGCTCGTTGGAAGCATACAGGATAAACAAAGATTCTGTTTTCCTGACCCTAGCCGTTCTGGCTACATAAACCTTCAAAGCCCTGACCACATCAAGCCACTCGGAATCCTCCAAGTCAGTAGTAGCCACAGGCACCACAATAGGTTGGTTTATATGAAAAGATGAAACCACTTTTGGCTGGAATTGTGGACGGGTCCGCAACTCTGCTCTATCCGCATGGAAAACCAGATAGGGGCTTTTATGTGACAAAGCCGCCAATTCTGACACACGACTAGCCGAAGCCAAGGCCAGTAGCATGACCACCTTCCACGTGAGATATTTCAATTCCACCGTTTTGAGTGGTTCAAACCAGTGGGATTTCAGGAAACTCAACACCACGTTAAGATCCCAAGGTGCCACTGGGGGCACAAAAGGGGGCTGAATATGCAGCACTCCCTTCACAAACGTCTGAACTTCAGGTAGAGAAGCCAGCTCTTTTTGAAAGAAAATGGATAGGGCCGAAATCTGGACCTTAATGGAACACAATTTTAGGCCCAAAGTCACTCCTGACTGTAGGAAGTGAAGGAAACGGCCCAGCTGGAATTCCTCCGTAGGGGCATTTCTGGCCTCACACCAAGCAACATATTTTCGCCATATACGGTGATAATGTTGAGCCGTCACGTCCTTCCTAGCCTTTATCAGCGTAGGAATGAACTCATCCGGAATGCCTTTCTCCGCTATGATCCGGCGTTCAACCGCCATGCCGTCAAACGCAGCCGCGGTAAGTCTTGGAACAGACAAGGCCCTTGTTGTAACAAGTCCTGTCTTAGAGGAAGAGGCCACGGGTTCTCCGGGAGCATTTCTTGCAGATCTGGATACCAAGTCCTTCTTGGCCAATCCGGAACAATGAGTATTGTTCTCACTCCTCTTTTACTTATGATTCTCAACACCTTTGGTATGAGAGGAAGAGGAGGGAATACATAGACCGACTGGAACACCCACGGTGTTACCAGGGCGTCTACAGCTATCGCCTGAGGGTCCCTTGACCTGGCACAATACCTTTGTAGTTTTTTGTTGAGGCGGGACGCCATCATGTCCACCTGTGGCAGTTCCCACCGACTTGCAATCTGTGCGAATACTTCTTGATGAAGTCCCCACTCCCCCGGGTGGAGGTCGTGCCTGCTGAGGAAGTCTGCTTCCCAGTTGTCCACTCCCGGGATGAACACTGCTGACAGTGCACTGACGTGATTCTCCGCCCAGCGAAGAATTCTGGTGGCTTCCACCATCGCCACCCTGCTCCTTGTGCCGCCTTGTCGGTTTACATGAGCCACAGCGGTGATGTTGTCTGACTGAATCAGAACCGGTTGACCGCGAAGCAGGGTCTCTGCTTGATGTAGGGCGTTGTATATGGCCCTTAGTTCCAGGATGTTGATGTGAAGGCAAGTCTCCTGACTTGACCACAGACCTTGGAAATTTCTTCCCTGTGTGACCGCTCCCCACCCTCGGAGGCTTGCATCCGTGGTCACCAGGACCCAGTCCTGAATGCCGAATCTGCGGCCCTCGAGAAGGTGAGCACTCCGCAGCCACCACAGGAGACACACCCTGGCCCTGGGGGATAGGGTGATTAACCGATGCATCTGAAGATGTGATCCGGACCATTTGTCCAGTAAGTCCCATTGAAAGGTCCTCACATGGAACCTGCCGAAGGGAATGGCCTCGTATGATGCCACCATCTTTCCCAGGACTCAAGTGCAGTGATGCACTGACACCTGTTTTGGTTTTAATAGGCCCCTGACCAGTGTCATGAGTTACTGAGCTTTCTCTATCGGGAGATAAACCCTTTTCGTGTCTGTGTCCAGAATCATGCCCAGGAAAGGCAGACGAGTCGTAGGAACCAACTGCGACTTTGGGATATTTAGAATCCAGCCGTGTTGCCGTAACACTTCCAGAGAACGTGCTACGCTGATCAGCAACTGCTCTCTTGACCTCGCTTTTATGAGGAGATCGTCCAAGTATGGGATAATTGTGACCCCCTGCTTCCGCAGGAGCACCATCATTTCTGCCATTACCTTGGTAAATATTCTCTGAGCCGTGGAGAGACCAAACGGCAACGTCTGAAATTGGTAATGACAATCCTGTACCACAAATCTGAGGTACGCCTGATGAGGTGGATAAATGGGGACATGAAGGTATGCATCCTTTATGTCCAGAGACACCATAAAATCCCCCCCTTCCAGGCTTGCAATGACCGCTCTCAGCGATTCCATCTTGAACCAGTACACAGAGGGGAAGACAGAACTCATTGCATCAGAAACTTCAATGTTTGGCTAAGGACATGGTGCAATGAGGAGAGATTTGGATTTATAGGCCACAGTCACACCATCTGGCAAGATAGGAGCTTATACAAAAGTGACAGTCTGCACCCATCTTCAAGGGGAACAAGAATACTAACTGAACAGTTTGGATGCTTCATCAAGAACTATTTAAACTAACAAAGGGGGGCAGTGAACCAAACAGGAATAAATAAATCTGCTCCCCCAACACAGAGGTATTGTTTCTGCAGGCAAAGGGAATAGGAAGCATATCCACAGCAACAGAAGATAATTCAGATCAAAACCAAATAAAAATAGGCAGAGAGAAGAACATAGCTAGGAACAGAAAAAGCACAAACAAAACTCTAAAAGCTATGTGTGCAAATTCTAGGAGCTTAGGAAATAAAATCCCAGAACTAACTGCAATAATGACAAGGGATGATCTAGACATTGTGGCAATTACAGAGTCATGGTACAATGAAAATCATGACTGGGACATAGCTATACCGGGATATACTTTATTTAGGAAGGATAGAATTGGAAAAATCGGAGGAGGGGTAGCAATGTATGTAAAAAATGCCATAAATACTACATTAATACAAAGTATTGAAGAAAAAACTGAGGCCCTTTGGGTGACCATAGAAACAGGGGAAAAGTTGATTATTCGTATTGGCGTGATATACAGGCCACCAGGTCAGGAAGAGGAACTTGACAAGAACCTATTGCAGGACATAACTAAAATGGCATTAAAAGGAGAGGTAATAATCATGGGAGACTTTAATCTTCCTGATGTAAACTGGGAGGTGTCTGTTGCTAGTTCCACTAGAAGTAGGAACATTTTAAATTCCCTTCAGGGAGCATCCCTCCACCAATTGGTGAGGGAGCCCACTCGGAAAGACGCAATATTAGACTTAATACTTACAAATGGAGACAGATTATCGGACGTAAAAGTGGGTGAAAACCTGGGATCCAGTGATCATCAAGCAGTATGGTTCAGCATTAAGACAGAGACTGACTCGTCCCATACAAAAACAAAGGTGTTGGATTTTAGGAAGGCTGATTTTGTAGGGATGGGAAAATGTGTAAGCGATTCTTTGGCAGAGTGGAGGAACTTGGAAACAGTGCAGGAGAGGTGGGAAACATTAAAATGTGCAATATTGAAGGCAACAGACCTTTGTATCAAAACTGTTAGGAAAAACACAAGGAAAAGGAAGCCAGTGTGGTTTGCAAAAGAAGTAGCAAATATTGTGAGAGAGCAAAAAAGATGGCTTTTAGGAAATATAAGCAGACACAAAATAATGAAGAAAAAATATATATCATGTTAGACAGAAGGAGACAAAGAAGGTAATCAGATGTGCAAAGGCACAAGCTGAGGAGAAAATGGCCCAGTCAGTGGGTAAAGGAGGCAAAACTTTTTTTAGGTATATAAGCGAAAGGAGAAAAACAAAAGGCGGAATTATAAAACTAAAGACGGACACTGGGAGTCTTGTTGAAGGAGACAATTTAATAGCAGATCATCTTAATGATTATTTTTGCTCAGTATTTACTACTGAAAGAGAGGGGAAGGGGCCACAGTTAAGTTGCAGGGATATTCAGGAAAATGAAATAAGTACATTTACAGAGGAGAAGGTCCTAACAGAACTCTCAAAGCTGAAAGTGGACAAATCTATGGGGCCAGATGGGATACATCCAAGGATACTAAAAGAACTTAAAGAGGTGCTGGAAGCACCATTGACAGAATTATTCAAGCAGTCATTAGCTACAGGAGTAATTCCAGGGGACTGGAAAAGAGCAAACATAGTCCCACTGCACAAAAGTGGAAGCAAGGAAGAGGCAAACAACTACAGACCAGTGAGTCTTACATCAGTAGTAAGGAAATTGATGGAAACACTCTTAAAAGAAAGAGTTGTAGATTATCTCAAATCCGGCAATTTACTGGATCTTAAACAGCATGGATTCACTGGGGGGAGATCATGTCAAACAAATCTTACTGACTTTTTTGATTGTGTGACTAAAGTGATGGATAAAGGTGGAGCCATGGATATAGCTTATCTAGACTTTAGTAAGGCTTTTGACACAGTTCCACATCGCAGACTGCTAAATAAACTTGAAAGTTTGGGATTGGATATTAGGATTATTGAATGGATAAGATCTTGGTTGAAGGATAGAAAACAGAGTTGTGGTAAATGGAGTGCATTCACAGGAGGGAAATGTTACCAGTGGAGTACCCCAGGGATCTGTACTTGGACCAGTGCTTTTTAATATCTTTATTGGTGACATTGCAAATGGCATTAAAGGGAAAGTATGCCTTTTTGCAGATGACACAAAGGTATGCAACAGGGTAGACACACCAGGTGGGGTAAAACAAATGATTGAGGATCTAGGTAGAATGGTCAAGAGTCTGGCAATTACAGTTTAATGCCAAAAAATGCAAAACCATGCACTTGGGTCTCAAAAATCCTAAAGCTAAATACAGTATTAATGGCACTATACTGGAAACTACTGAGGAGGAAAGGGATCTAGGAGTAACTATTTCAGATGACTTAAAGGCAGGTAAGCAATGTAACAAGGCAATGAGGAAGGCTAGTCAGATGCTTGGCTGCATTGGGAGAGGAATCAGCAGCAGAAAGAAAGAAGTAATAATGCCACTGTATAGGTCATTGGTACGGCCTCATCTAGAATACTGTATTCAGTTCTGGAGGCCATATCTTCAAAAGGATATTAATACATTAGAAACTGTACAAAGGAGGGCAACTAAAATGGTGCATGGCCTACATCACAAAACATACCCAGAAAGACTAAGAAATCTCAATATGTATAGTTTGGAGCAGAGAAGGGAAAGGGGGGACATGATAGAAACTTTCAAATATATCAAGGGTTTTAACAAAGTCCAGGAGGGAAACATTCTCCAAATGAAGAGAAGCAATAGGACACGAGGACATGCACTGAGACTGGAGGGGGGGAGGTTCAGGGGAAATTTGCGGAAAAATTATTTCACAGAAAGGGTAGTGGACAAGTGGAATAGCCTCCCATCAGAGGTGGTAGAGGCTAAGACAGTAGAGCAATTTAAACATGCATGGGATAGACATAAGGATATCCTTACAAAGAAATAAGGATCAAATAAGGTTAGAGATAAAAATAATATAAAAAAAAAAAGGGGCAGACTAGATGGGCCAAGTTGTTCTTATCTGCCGACAAATTCTATGTTTCTATGTTTCTATGAACCGGAACCTTTTCAGGTACATGTTCAGGGATTTTAAATTCAATATGGGTCTGACCGAACCGTCCGGTTTCGGTACTACAAACATGGTCGAATAATAACCCTTTCCTTGTTGAAGGAGGGGAACCTTGACCACCACCTGTTGAAGATACAATTTGTGAATTGGAGTTAACACTATTTCCCTCTCTAAGGGGGAAGCTGGCAGGGCCGATTTGAGGTATCGGTGAGGGGGCATCTCTTTGAATTCCATCTTGTATCCCTGAGACACAATATCTATTGCCCAGGGATCCAACTGGGAGTGAACCCACTTGTGGCTGAAATTTCGGAGACGCGCCCCCCACCGGGCCTAGCTCCGGCTGTGGAGCCCCAGCGTCATGCGGTGGATTTAGTGGAAGCCGGGGAGGACTTCTGTTCCTGGGAACTAGCTGTGTTGTGCAGCTTCTTTCCTCTGCCCCTGCCCCTGGCAAGAAAGGACGCACCTCGGACTTTCTTGTTTTTCTGTGATCGAAAGGACTGCATTTGGTAATACTGTGCTTTCTTAGGCTGTGAGGAAACATATGGCAAAAAATTTGACTTTCCAGCCGTAGCTGTGGAGACCAGGTCCGAGAGACCCTCCCCAAACAATTCCTCACCCTTGTAAGGTAAAACCTCCATGTGCCTTTTTGAGTCGGCATCACCTGTCCATTGCCGAGTCCACAGGACCCTTCTGGCAGAAATCGACATAGCATTTATTCTAGAACCTAGTAGGCTAATGTCTCTCTGAGCATCTCTCATATAAAGGACAGCGTTTTTAATATGACCCAGGGTCATTAATATAGTATCCTTGTCTAGTTCCTCAGATAAGGTATCCGTCCATGCTGCTACAGCACTACACACCCAAGCCGACGCGATTGCCGGCCTCAGTAAGGTACCTGAATGTGTATAAATGGACTTCAGGGTACCCTCCTGTTTTCTATCTGCAGCATCTCTGAGGGTAGCCGTATCCTGTGACGGCAGGGCTACCTTCTTGGATAATCGTGTCAAAGCTTTGTCCACCCTAGGGGAGGATTCCCAGCGTAACCTGTCCGTTGGCGGGAAAGGATACGCCATAAGAATCCTTTTGGAAATCTGCAGTTTTTTATCTGGAGATTCCCAAGCCTTTTCACATAACTAATTTAGCTCGTGTGAGGGGGAAAAGGTTACCTCCGGCTTCTTTTCCCCATACATATGAACCCTCTTGTCAGGGATTGGGGTTTCCTCTGTGATGTGCAACACATCCTTAATTGCTATAATCATATAACGGATGGATTTAGCCAATTTTGGCTGTAACCTTGCATCATCGTAATCGACACTGGAGTCAGAATCCATGTCGGTATCCGTGTCAATAATTTGGGATAGTGGGCGCTTCTGAGACCCTGTCGGCCTCTGCGACATAGGATCAGGCATGGGTTGGGACCCTGACTGTCATGAAGGCTTCAGCTTTTTCCAACCTTTTATGTAAGGAATTAACATTATCATTTAAAACCTTCCACATATCCATCCAATCAGGTGTTGGTGCCGTCGGCAGAGACACCACATTAATTTGCTCCCGCTCAGCTTCCACATAGCCTTCCTCATCAGACATGTCGACACAAGCGTACCGACACACCACACACACAGGGAATGCCCTTTTTGAAGACAGTACCCCCACAAGGCCCTTTGGTGAGACAGAGTGAGAGTATGCCAGCACACACCCCAGCGCTTTATAACCCAGGAATAACACAGTAACTTAATGTTAACCCAGTAACTGCTGTATTTGTGTTTTTAGCGCCTAATTTATGTGCCCCCCTCTCTTTTTACCCTCTTCTACCGTGATCTGCAGGGGAGAGCCTGGGGAGCTTCTTCTCAGCGGAGCTGTGGAGAAAAAATGGCGCTGGTGAGTGCTGAGGGAGAAGCCCAGCCCCCTCGACGGCGGGCTTCTGTCCCGCTAAAATACATATCTTTTTGGCGGGGGCTCATACATATATACAGTGCCCAACTGTATATATGTTTACTTTTGCCAACAGAGGTCCATACGCTGCCCAGGGTGCCCCCCCCCTGCGCCCTGCACCCTTACACTGACCGGAGTATGTGAGGTGTGTATGGAGCAATGGCGCACAGCTGCAGTGCTGTGCTTTACCTCATGTGAAGAACGGAGTCTACTGCCGCCGATTTCGAAGTCTTCTTTGCTTCTCATACTCACCCGGCTTCTGTCTTCCGGCTCTGCGAGGGGGACGGCGGCGCGGCTCTGGGATCGGACGACGAGGGTGAGATCCTGTGTACAATCCCTCTGGAGCTAATGGTGTCCAGTAGCCTAAGAAGCAGGACCTATCTTCAGAGAGTAGGGCTGCTTCTCTCCCCTCTGTCCCACGATGCAGGGAGTCTGTTGCCAGCAGAGCTCCCTGAAAATAAAAAACCTAACAAAATACTTTCTTACAGGAAGCTCAGGAGAGCTCACTGAACAGCACCCAGCTCGTCCGGGCACAGATTCAAACTGAGGTCTGGAGGAGGGACATAGAGGGAGGAGCCAGAGCACACCAGAATCTAAATTCTTTCTTAAAGTGCCCATGTCTCCTGCGGAGCCCGTCTATTCCCCATGGTCCTTACGGAGTCCCCAGCATCCACTAGGACGTTAGAGAAATTATAATTTATTATATTATTATTGTAACTTGGTATTAATGCCTTAAATTGAATGCTTGTAATATTTGAATATTCTCACCGATGGTACTGCCGTTTGAAGACTTCACCATTATTCTGATATATTATTGTTTTCTCTTCTGTGTATATGTTTGATACTATCATTGTGTATATACCCCTCCCCCTATACTGTGTTCCCTCTCCCTATTCCCCTATTTTTTTCTTGTACCCCCTTACTTGCATAAACCCTTAATAAAAATGATTGATGTAAAAAACAAACAAACAAACAAGTAAATGGTACACCTATTCTGTCTACACTGTTTTAGTTCACACTTTACTGGAATAAAAGAATGTCATACCGTACTCGCACAATAATTGTGCGTATTCAACCCATAAAGGTATCTTTAGTCGAACTCCTTTACCAAGGCACTTTTTACGCTATTTCATCCGCATCCGAAGGAATTTGTTTTCTCAACGGGGATATAAACAGCATATACAGTAGTGTAGTATGTCTCAACGGGGAAATGTAATACACCCCATACGTGATTAATGATTCCCTCTCAATTCTGCCGGTGTCCTCCACCAATATAAAGTAGAAAGGCAGCGTACCGCACTCACACTAGGTTTATACGTGCTCCACCTATAAAGGTATCTTTCAACACTGGGAGATCCGTTTATATACCAACACCCACACGTGGAAAAGGATATGGTTGGGTGGGCGTACCCACTTACAGTTCCATGGAAGATATGACTCCTATAAAGGTATCTTTCACGACCTCCTCCCAATGGAATCCCTCTATTCCTCCTCTAACTGCTATAGAAAAAGCTTAAGTGTATACAGTGTATACATCAATAGTATAAGTACTCTATTGTATTATCTTTGAGGTTTTCTTGTTATAGCTCTCCATATCAAAAGCTTTTCTTGATTCCCGGTGGGTTGAACCAGTCCTAGCAAAATGAACCAGCAATGAATCTTGTATGTTGGACATAAGAATAGCTGATTTTTATCACATTGCATTGCAAATTATACACAACCTATGATATTCTTACAGAAGGAGCTTGTAATATGCTGATGATTTCAACTGAAAATGACGCTCTGCCACATTTTAATGCTCACTTTAAAACAGCTGTGGTTTTTGATTGGTCTCCACTTACTATGGGGTATATGCAATTGCGAAATTCGACACAATTCGACAGTCACATACCCTCCCGCCGGGACCCGAATTCGACATATTCAATAAAAAACGGATTCGACAGTCCCGCTGTCGAAAAACGGACCAATTGATGGATAGTGTGCGTCCTGGATTCGACTTTTTGGACAACACAAAAATGTTTAAAAAAAAACAGAAAAAAAAATTGTGTGGGGTCCCCCCTCCTAAGCATAACCAGCCTCGGGCTCTTTGAGCCGGTCCTGGTTATAAAAATATGGGGGAAAAATTGACAGGGGATCCCCCATATTTTTACAACCAGCACCGGTCTCTGCGTCCGGTCCTGGTGCAAAAAATACGGGGGACAAAAAGCGTAGAGGTCCCCCGTATTTTTAACACCAGCACCGGGCTCCACTAGTCAGAGAGATAATGCCACAGCCGGGGGACACTTTTATATCAGTCCCTGCGGCCGTGGCATTAAATCACTAACTAGTCACCCCTGGCCGGGGTACCCTGGAGGAGTGGGGACCCCTTAAATCAAGGGGTCCCCTCCTCCAGCCACCCAAGGGCCAGGGGTGAAGCCCGAGGCTGTCTCCCCAATCCAAGGGCTGCGGATGGGGGGCTGATAGCCTTGTGTCAAATAATAGAATATTGTTTTTTTGTAGCAGAACTAAAAGTCCCAGCAAGCCTCCACCGCAAGCTGGTAGTTGGAGAACCACAAGTACCAGCATGCGGGGGGGAAACGGGCCTGCTGGTACCTGTAGTTCTACGGCAAAAAAAATACAGTAATAAATAATAAGATTTTGCTCACCGGTAAATCTATTTCTCGTAGTCCGTAGTGGATGCTGGGAACTCCGTAAGGACCATGGGGAATAGCGGGCTCCGAAGGAGGCTGGGCACTCTAGAAAGATTTATGACTACCTGGTGTGCACTGGCTCCTCCCACTATGACCCTCCTCCAAGCCTCAGTTAGGACACTGTGCCCGGACGAGCTGACATAATAAGGAAGGATTTTGAA
Organism: Pseudophryne corroboree; assembly: GCF_028390025.1. Lineage (NCBI taxonomy): Eukaryota > Metazoa > Chordata > Amphibia > Anura > Myobatrachidae > Pseudophryne > Pseudophryne corroboree. Next base: position 200,186,223 of record NC_086444.1, read on the forward strand.
TCCCGGGTAAGACTCATACCAGCCACACCAATCACACCGTATAACTCGTGATACTATACCCAGTTAACAGTATGAATATAACTGAGCCTCTCAACAGATGGCTCAACAATAACCCTTTAGTTAGGCAATAACTATATACAAGTATTGCAGACAATCCGCACTTGGGATGGGCGCCCAGCATCCACTACGGACTACGAGAAATAGATTTACCGGTGAGTAAAATCTTATTTTCTCTGACGTCCTAGTGGATGCTGGGAACTCCGTAAGGACCATGGGGATTATACCAAAGCTCCCAAACGGGCGGGAGAGTGCGGGTGACTCTGCAGCACCGAATGAGAGAACTCCAGGTCCCCCTCAGCCAGGGTATCAATTTTGTAGAATTTTGCAAACGTGTTTGCCCCTGACCAAGTAACAGCTCGGCAAAGTTGTAAAGCCGAGACCCCTCGGGCAGCCGCCCAAGATGAGCCCACCTTCCCTGTGGAATGGGCTTTCACTGATTTAAGATGCGGCAGTCCAGCCGTAGAATTCGCCTGCTGAATCGTGTCACAGATCCAGCGAGCGATAGCCTGCTTAGAAGCAGGAGCACCCAGCCTGTTGGGTGCATACAGGATAAACAGCGAGTCAATTTTTCTGACTCTAGCCGTCCTGGAAACATAATTTTTCAAGGCCCTGACTACGTCCAGTAACTTGGAATCCTCCAAGTCCCTAGTAGCCGCAGGCACCACAATAGGTTGGTTCAAGTGAAAAGCTGATACCACCTTAGGGAGAAACTGGGGACGAGTCCTCAATTCTGCCCTATCCATATGGAAAATCAGATAAGGACTTTTATATGACAAAGCCGCCAATTCTGATACACGCCTGGCCGAAACCAAGGCCAATAACATGACCACTTTCAACGTGAGATATTTTAAATCCACGGTTTTTAGTGGTTCAAACCAATGTTATTTTAAGAAACTCAACACCACGTTGAGATCCCAAGGTGCCACTGGAGGCACAACCGGGGGCTGAATATGCAGCACTCCTTTTACAATGTCTGAACTTCAGGTACTGAAGCTAATGCTTTCTGGAAGAAAATCGACAGAGCCGAGATCTGTATCTTAATGGAGCCTAATTTTAGGCCCATAGACACTCCTGCTTGTAGGAAATGCAGAAATCGACCTAGTTGAAATTCCTCTGTTGGGGCCTTTTTTGGCCTCACACCAAGCAACATATTTCCACCATATGCGGTGATAATGTTTTGCAGTTACATCTTTCCTGGCTTGAATCAGCGTAGGAATGACTTCCTCCGGAATGCCCTTTTCCTTTAGGATCCGGCGTTCAATCGCCATGCCATCAAAACGTAGCCGCGGTAAGTCTTGGAACAGACAGGGCCCCTGCTGCAGCAGGTCCTGTCTGAGCGGCAGAGGCCATGGGTCCTCTGATACATTTTCTTGAAGTTCTGGGTACCAGGCTCTTCTTGGCCAATCCGGTACCACGAGTATCGTTCTTACTCCTCGCCTTCTTATTATTCTCAGTACCTTTGGTATGAGAGGCAGAGGGGGGGAACACATAAAACGACTGGTACACCCACGGTGTTACCAGCGCGTCCACAGCTATCGCCTGAAGGTCCCTTGACCTGGCGCAATATCTTTTATAGCTTTTTGTTGAGGCGGGACGCCTTCATGTCCACCTGTGGCCTTTCCCAATGGTGTACAATTCTTTGGAAGACTTCTGGATGAAGTCCCCACACTCTCGGGTGGAAGTCGTGTCTGCTGAGAAGATCTGCTTCCCAGTTGTCCACTCCGGGAATGAACACTGCTGACAGTGCTAACACATGATTTTCCGCCCATCGGAGAATCCTTGTGGCTTCTGCCATCGCCATCCTGCTTCTTGTGCCGCCCTGTTGGTTTACATGGGCGACTGCCGTGATGTTGCCCGATTGGATCAGGACCGGCTGGTTTTGAAGCAGAGGCCTTGCCTGACTCAGGGCATTGTAAATGGCCCTCTGTTCCAGAATTTTATGTAGGGAAGTCACCTGACTAGACCAAAGTCCCTGGAAGTTTCTTCCCTGTGTGACTGCCCCCCAGCCTCAAAGGCTGGCATCCATGGTCACTAGGACCTAGTCCTGTATGTCGAACCTGCGGCCCTCTTGAAGATGGGCACTCTGCAGCCACTACAGTAGAAATACCCTGGTCCTTGGAGACAGGGTTATCAGCCTAATGCATCTGGAGATGCGACCCGGACCACTTGTCTAACAGGTCCCCCTGAAAAGTTCTTGCATGGAACCTGCCGAATGGGATAGCTTTGTAGGAAGCTAACATTTTTCCCAGGACTCGCGTGCAAAGATGCACCGATAACTGTTTTGGCTTCAGGAGGTCTCTGACTAGAGATGACAGCTCCTTGGCTTTCTCCACCGGGAGAAACACTTATTTCTGGTCTGTGTCCAGAACCATCCCCAGGAACAGTAGACGTGTCGTAGGAACCAGCTGTGACTCTGGACTGTTTAGAGTCCAACCGTGCTGTTGTAGCACTTTCCAAAATAGTGCTACCCCGACTAGCAACTGCTCCTTGGACCTCGCCCTTATAAGGAGATTGTCCATGTACAGGATAATTAAAACTCCCCTTTTTCGAAGGAGTATCATCATTCCGGCCATTACCTTGGTAACACCCTCGGTGCCATGTACAGTCCAAACGGCAGAGTCTGGACTTGGTAATGGTAATCCCGTACCACAAATCTGAGGTACTCCTGACGAGGATAGTAAATAGGGACATGCAGGTAAGCATCCTTGATGTCCCGGGATACCATGTAATCCCCCTCGTCCAGGCTTGCAATAACCGCCCTGAGCGATTCCATCTTGAACTTTAATTTTTTATACATGTGTTCAAGGATTTTAAATATAAAGAAGGGTCACACCGAACCATGCGGTTTCGGTACCCCAACCGTGTGGAATAGTAACCCCGTCCTTGTTGAAGTAGGGGCACCTTAAGTATTACCTGCTGGGAATACAGTTTATTAATTGCCTCTAGCACAGCCTCCCTGCCTGAGGGAGTTGTCGGCAAGGCATATCTGAGGAAACGGCGGGGGGAAGACATCTCGAATTCCAGCTTGAACCCCTGAAATACTACTTGAATGAAACAGGGATCCACCTGTGAGCGAGCCCACTGATCGCTGAAACTTTTGAGACGGCCCCCCACCGTACCTGGCTACACCTGTGGAGCCCCCGCGTCATGCGGTGGACTCAGAGGAAGCGAGAGAAGAATTATGATTCTGGGAACAGGCTGACTAGTGCAGCTTTTTCCCTCTTCCCTTGTCTTTGTACAGAAAGGAAGCGCCTTTGACCCGCTTGCTTTTCTGAAGCCGAAAGGACTGTACCTGATAATACAGTGCTTTCTTAGTCTGTGAGGAAAACTGAGGAAAAAATATTTCTTCCCAGCTGTTGCTGCGGATACGAGGTCCCAGAGACCATCCCCAAATAATTCCTCACCCTTATAAGGCAGAATCTCTATGCGCCTTTTAAGGTCAGCATCACCTGTCCAGGGACAGGTCTCTAATACCCTCCTGACAGAATGGACATTACATTCATTTTGGATGCCAGCCGGCAAAATATCCCTCTGTGCATCCCTCATATATAAGACGACGTCTTTAATATGTTCTCATGTTAGCAAACTAGTATGTTTGACAGGGTCACCGACCACGCTGCAGCAGCACGCTCTGCAGGTTTCAGTCTAGTACCTGAGTGTGTAAATACAGACTTCAGGATAGCCTCCTGCTTTTTATCAACAGGTACCTTCAAAGTGGCCGTTCCTAAAACGGCAGTGCCACCTATTTTGACAACCGTTTGAGCGCCTTATCCACCCTAGGGGATATCTCCCAGCGTAACTTATCCTCTGGCGGGAAAAGGTACGCCATCAGTAACTTTTTAGAAATTACCAGTTTCTTATCAGGGGGAACCCACGCTTTTCACACACTTCATTCATTCATCTGATGGGGGAATAAAACACTGCCTGCTTTTTCTCACCAAACATAAAAACCCAATTTTTAGAGGTTAATGTCAGAAATGTGTAACACATTATTTTTATTGCCGGGATCAAGTCACGGATGTTCCTAGTGGATTGTGTATATGTCTCAACCTTGTCGACACTGGAGTCAGACTCCGTGTCGACATCTGTGTCTGCCATCTGAATGAGCGGGCGTTTTTGAGCCCCTGATGGTCTTTGAGATGCCTGGGCAGACACGGGCTGAGAAGCCGGCTGTCCCACAGCTGTTACGTCATCCACCCTTTTATGTAAGAAGTTGACCTGTCGGTTAATACCTTTCACCTAACCATCCACTCTGGTGTCGGCCCCACAGGGGGCGACATCACATTTATCGGCATCTGCTCCGTCACTATATAAGCCTCCTCCTCAAACATGTCGACACAGCTGTACCGACACACCGCACACACACAGGGAATGCTCTGACTGAGGACAGGACCCACAAAGCCCTTTGGGGAGACAGAGAGAGAGTATGCCAGCACACACCAGAGCGCTATATAATGAGGGGATTAACACTATAACTGAGTGAATTTTCCCCCATAGCTGCTTGTATATACAATATTGCGCCTAAATTTAGTGCCACCCCCTCTCTTTTTTACCCTTTGAGCCTGAAAACTACAGGGGAGAGCCAGGGAGCTTCCTTCCAGCGGATCTGTGAAGGAGAAATGGCGCCAGTGTGCTGCAGGAGATAGCTCCGCCCCTTTTCCGCGGCCTATTCTCCCGCTTTTTTCCATATTCTGGCAGGGGTATTTTCCACATATATAGCCTCTGGGACTATATATTGTGGAGTTTTTGCCAGCCAAGGTGTTTTTATTGCTTCTCAGGGCGCCCCCCCCCCCAGCGCCCTGCACCCTCAGTGACCGGAGTATGAAGTGTGTGTGAGGAGCAATGGCGCACAGCTGCAGTGCTGTGCGCTACCTTGGTGAAGACTGATGTCTTCTGCCGCCGTTTTTCCGGACCTCTTCTTGCTTCTTGCTCTGTAAGGGGGACGGCGGCGCGGCTCCGGGACCGAACACCAAGGACTGGGCCTGCGGTCGATCCCTCTGGAGCTAATGGTGTCCAGTAGCCTAAGAAGCCCAATCCGGCTGCAAGCAGGCGAGTTCGCTTCTTCTCCCCTTAGTCCCTCGCTGCAGTGAGCCTGTTGCCAGCAGGTCTCACTGAAAATAAAAAACCTAAATCTATACTTTCTTTCTAAGGGCTCAGGAGAGCCCCTAGTGTGCATCCAACCTCGGCCGGGCACAAGATCTAACTGAGGCTTGGAGGAGGGTCATAGTGGGAGGAGCCAGTGCACACCAGGTAGTCATAAATCTTTCTAGAGTGCCCAGCCTCCTTCGGAGCCCGCTATTCCCCATGGTCCTTACGGAGTTCCCAGCATCCACTAGGACGTCAGAGAAAAAAACAGTACACAGACACCGTGAAAGTAAAACTTTATTACATACATGCATACCGACACACACATACTTACCTATGTTGACACGAGGCTCGGTCCACTTCTCCAAGTAGAATCCACGGTGTACCTGAAAATAAAATTATACTCACCAAAATCCAGTGTAGATCTGTCCTCTTCATTTTTGTAATCCACGTACTTGGCAGAAAAAGAAAACGCATTTACCCGGACCACGCACTGAAAGGGGTCCCATGTTTACACATGGGACCCCTTTCCCCGAATGCCGGTACCCCACGTGACTCCTGTCACAGAGGGTCCCTTCAGCCAATCAGGGAGCGCCACGTCGTGGCACTCTCCTGATTGGCTGTGCGCGTCTGAGCTGTCAGACGGGCATAGCATATGCCACTCCATTATCTTCAATGATGGGAACTTTGCGGTTAGCGGTGAGGTTACTCGCGGTCAGCCGCTGACCACGAGTAACCTCACCGCTGACCGCAAAGTTCCCACCATTGAAGATAATGGAGCGGCTATGTGCTATGCGCGTCTGACAGCTTAGACGCGCACAGCCAATCAGGAGAGTGCCACGACGTGGCGCTCCCTGATTGGCTGAAGGGACCCTCTGTGACAGGAGTCACGTGGGGTCCCGGCATTCAGGGAAAGGGGTCCCATGTGTAAACATGGGACCCCTTTCAGTGTGTGGTCCGGGTAAATGCGTTTTCTTTTTTTGCCAAGGACGTGGATTACAAAAAAGAAGAGGACGGAGCTACACTGGATTTGGTGAGTATAGTTTTATTTTCAGGTACACCGTGGATTCTACTTGGATAAGTGAACCGAACCTCGTGTGAACATAGGTAAGTATGTGTGTATGTTGGTGTGCATGTATATAATACAGTTTTACTTTCACGGTGTGCGTGTACTGTTTTTATTTGGGTATTTTTTTGCAGTAGAACTACAGGTACCAGCAGGCCCCCCCCCCCCCCCCCCCGCATGCTGGTACTTGTGGTTCTCCAAGTACCAGCTTGCGGGGGAGGCTTGCTGGGACTTTTTAGTACTGCTACAAAAAACAATACTCTTTTATTTGACACAAGGCTATCAGCCCCCCCATCCGCAGCCCTTGGATGGGGGGGGACAGCCTCTGGCTTCACCCCTGGCCCTTGGGTGGCTGGAGGGGGGGACCCCTTGATTTAAGGGGTCCCCACTAATCCAGGGTACCCCGGCCAGGGGTGACTAGTTGGGGATTTAATGCCACGGCCGCAGGGACCGGTATAAAAGTGTCCCCCGGCTGTGTCATTATCTCTCCAGCTAGTGGAGCCTGGTGCTGGTGTTGAAAATACGGGGGATCCCTACGTCTTTTGTCCCCCGTATTTTTTGCACCAGGACCGGAGGCAGAGCCTGGTGCTGGTTGTAAAAATACGGGGGATCCCCTGTCAATTTTCCCCCCGTATTTTTACAACCAGGACCGGCTCAAAGAGACCGAGGCTGATTATGCTTAGGAGGGGGGACCCCACGCATTTTATTTGGTGATTTTTAACCCATTCCCACTAAAAAACATGCTCTGATCTCTCCATATTATTTTAGTCAGTAAAAAAAAATATATATTCTTTTAAAAAATATATAAATACTACTTGTGGCTCCTAATAGACAAACCAAGTAGATAATCCCTTCTAATATAAATAGACTTGCTAATAGCAAAAAAAAAACCGGACTGAAATTGACGAAATGACTGTCGAAAAGCACTGTTGTCGAATCGACATTCTTCAATTGAATATACTTTTGTCGAAAAGCCGCATTTTTACCATTGCAGACATGTCGAATTTAACAACTGTCGAATTTCAAAAAGTCGAATCTGAAACGTCCGTTCGTCCGTTTTTTTTGTCGAAAAGTACTGTATTGCATTGTCGATTTTTTTTTTGTGTCGAAAATGCCCCGTTTTTCGACATTTGCGGCAATTCGACCGCAATTGCATATACCCCTATGTCTTCAGCAGCATCACACAGACCATGGTCTCAGCTGAAGATAATGTTGCTCTAAGTAGTTTAAAATGAATGAAAACTGCCATAATAACCCACATACACTTTTTGGCAAATACTTAAAAGTTCCACAGATCTTTCTTCCAAATCTCTGAGAAGCATCATAAATACTGCACAAAAATGCAGAGATGTTTACTCTTCCAAGTTATACTATTCATTTGCAAATAAGTGAAATGTAAAATAAATAACTGTAAATAAAAAACCCAAACGAATAACATTTTCAGAGATACAGGAAATCTTTTCCTGCCATAGGCGACGAGGACGCATCATGTGAAATTCTGAATTGAAGCAACAAAGACTGACTCCAGAAGATCAAGATGTCTTGCTGAAAAGTAACTTTTTTTTCTTAAACAGAAGAGCTACCAGCTTGTTAACAGGTTTCCTATGCAGTGAGATATTTATACAATGTTATCAATGTCCATGCATATAATACTATACTATAAGGAATGACATCTGTGTGAATTGATAATTGTTATCCGCAGGAAGTTCAGCCAATGACTTCCTGCAGCTGAAAGACTTCTGTTAAGATAAGATACTGACATGGAATCTTTGGATGTTACAATAGAACGGCTTTGCTTGCCTGGAGTACATTTGAGAAAGGGATCCATATATATGGGAAGTGTTATTAAGCAATAGGACAATCTAGGAAGGCTAGAAATTATGGGGTATATTTACTAAAGTGCAGGTTATCAGAAATGAAGATGTTGCCCATAGCAACCAATCAGATTCTACTGCAACATATCCAATTTTGAAAACCCATACTTTAGTAAATATACCCCTACAATTTTAAAATAGTAATATATCCCATTAAAGACTGAAGACAGCTGACTAATTAGTATCAGAAACATAGCATTATAGACATAAACTTTACAGTCACAGCCCCCAGGCCAATGTAGACACGCAACAAAGACTTAATGGTTGTCAAGCAAAACTGTACTAACAAAGAGACTATCAGAAAGAATTTCAGCGCAAAACAGAAAAATTCAGTACTGGTCAGCATATCCAAATAAATAATCCTGCCTCAAAGAGTAACGGAGATCTGATGTTCAGGCCATCTATCTGTTGCCCAGTTACTTGTATGGGCATGCATGCACTACCACCTGCTCACTTCCACCTGGAGAGTGCTTCCAGTTACAAAAAGGCAGGGTTGGCAGTCAGCCAGAATCAGGGTACACAATGGGGCAGGTGTATTATGCCTGGAGAAGGGATAAAGAAGTGATAAAGCAGTGATAAGTGCAAGGTGGTGGCGTGGACCACCAGCTGTGTAGGGATTCCGACCACCAGTATTTCACCGTCGGTATCCTGACCGCTGGGATCCCGGCAGCCGGCAACTTGATTGCCTCCCAGGATATAGGGGTTTGGGTTAGGGCAGTGGTTTCCAAACTTTTTGAATCACGGCGCCCTAGAATATCACAATTTTTTTCACGGCACCCCTAGGCCAAAAATTTCTTATTGAGAAATTTAGAAAGAAATATTACATTAAGTAGATCGCGTTTATATGTCATCCTTAGGGTCAGTTGTGTGGTGAGGGACAAGATTTGCTTCTGTTTGGCCACATACATTGACCATGAATAATTTGAATTGGTCCTGGACCACCAACCCAGGGCACCCCTGGGAGCCACGGCACACAGTTTGGGAACCTCTGGGTTAGGGTATGGTTCTGCTATCTCAGTTGTCACTGTTTTGGGGTCCAGGAAGGTTTTCCCTATTTTTCCATTCTCTTCTCCCAGTTTGCTTTTTGTATAAAATTGTCCACTAAGTTTAATTTTCTTCTCCCAGGTACAATAATTATATAAAAGGCGCTCACCAAGAATCCGTATACCAGTCTACAAAAACTTACACACCTGGCTAAAACAGTGACTTACATGGCAAGAGAACATGGTAACATCTGAAGTTAGGTAACAGTCTACAATGAATGCTGAATATCTTGTCCAAGATATAAAAAGCTGTGTGAGTTTATTATATTGGAGAATAAAGAAAAAGAACATAAACTATACTTATATACGTATATATAAGGAGAACCACAAAATTGAAAGTTTCATATAAAAACTATAGATGTAAAATAGTTTGCATTACAATGCATCTTGTTATACAATGTTCTTATGTCATTGCAGACAAATGAAGCTCCGCACATATCTTTAGGACTCTGTACTCATGACATCTCAAACAGTTGAAAAAACTGAGAAACACGTGGAGATGGGATGGCCATCAGTGGCTTAAACATCAATGATGCCATTGGTGGTTAACATCAATGGCATGATCACATTAACGGGGAACAACTGATGGTTTTCATCCATTGATGGAGATCCCCGCTGTGTGGAATGGCAGATGGTTGTCCAATTATGGAAGGGTGAAGGTCTTAAAGGTGCCCATACACCTAAAGATTTATCTTCCAATCTGGCTGGTTGGAATGAAAATATGGTAATGGATGGGAGCAAATGACATGGATGGGACCATTTCAAATGGTCAATTGTCATTTGCTCCCATCCATTACCAGATTTTCATTCCAACCAGCCAGAATGGAAGATAAATCTTTAGGTGTATGGACACCTTTAGTGAGCCGCCAGGGGCAGGCCTGAGCTCTGTGTTGTCTATGTACTCGCAACTAACCGTTGGGATTCTGACTGTTTGGATGCAACGGTCGGCATTCTGACCATTGGGAAATCAACCACTGGGATCCTGACTGCATTCCCCAAACAGTTCCCCTGTTTGAAAAGCTACAACTCTCTCTGCATGTTGAGTTAGAGAAGGACCGCCCCACTGGCATGGCAGTCTGTTGCAGAGGGCCGTCATAGAGGAAGGTGGACCTATTTCGATAAATATAAATACTCCAATTATTACATGTATATTATTCATCGCAAAAATGCGTAGCATTTCTTAGATTCATTTCAAATACTGACTTTATTTCCTTTTTAAAGCTGTACTATCACCTGGAGGAGGGTCATACCAGCTCTGTCCCTTTACCAGAACCCAGAATACTTTTCTGTATATCTGTTTCCTGAGGATTCTGTCCTGGATTTCACAGACACTGAAAAATGGGCAAAATTAAAATGGCTCCGTTCTACAACCATTTCAATTCAGTGAGCAAAGATGTCCACCACTAAAAGTGGTAATATAGCTATAAGGGAGTTCAGCAAATAGTAGGTTAATCAAACCTGAGTGTGGATCAACTATCAATTCCGAGGAATTGGGGAGCACCATATGGATATATGTGACCCATATCTTTATTGAATAAAATGGAACTCCGCAATGCTAGAAAAAGGTTATCTTGTGTAAATTATGCAAATGATGCAACAAATAAGCACAATAGGGTTACTGCAGCATTTCAGTTATTTTTTGTTAACAATTATTTCTATAGTGCAGGGCAGCGCAGAATGTTTGATCATGCTCATCAGTCCCTGTCTAAGGGGCTGATTTTCAGGTGGGAGTAAAGCAAACAGCAGCAAGTAACTGGCAAGTGGGGTAAACCATGCTGCACTGCAGGCGGGGCACATGTAATTGTGCATCTGGGCTAAACCTTTGTGCACTGCAGATGGGGCAGATGTAGATTTAGATTTAGATTTTGCCAGAGAAATTTAGATTTCGGAGGGGTGTGTCCAAACTCAAATCTAAATTGCAGTTTAATAAAAAAGCAGTCCAGTATTTGTGTGTTACATGCAGAAGCAGTCAATATTTACCCTGCATGCAAAAATATTACATTTATTTGTACAGGATGTGGTTTAGATCCCGGCAGTCGGAATACCGACACCTGTCAGAATGCCAGTGCCGGAATCCCGAATAGGGGGGTTAGGATTAGGTACCACAGAAGTATTTTCGGTTTAGGCACTACGGGGGGAGGGTTAGCGTTAGGCACTAAGGGGGGAAGTTAGGGTTTGGCTGCGGGAAAGGAGGGTTAGGGGGTAGGGGAGAGGGTATGTACTGGTGCAAAGTTACTTGCTTTTTCATGTTCTATTCCCACCTCAGAAACAGATTCTAAATTCTCTACCACACATAGAAGAACACTAAAATGTGTGGGTGGGGCAGAGGTGAGTGGTCTGCTTTGGGAGTGGTTGGGGCAGAGGTGAGTGGTCTCTTTTGGGAGGGTATGCTGGGGTTAATGGTCTGCATCTTGGAAGTAGTCTTAAGGGGGGTACACACGGAGAGATCAGTGCTTACATTTCTAAGCAATCTGACTAGATTGCAGAGAATTTAAGCACGGATCTCTCCGTGTGTATGCCCTACAGCGATAGCTATGCGCTGCGCTATCGCCGGTGCTAGATTGCAGGTCGCTCATTTCACCGCTGGGTGAAATGAGTGCCCCCCTGATCCACCCCCCTCACTCAGCACATAGCGCGCTGTGCTGAGCGGGGTGAAAGATGTGTGCTGAGTCAGTGGTCACTGATAGTAAGAGAAAAGCCCTGTAGACAATACGATCTATTAGTGACAGCTCAGCATACTCTTACTAAGACAATAGGCGTGCCTATGCACAGAATCCATGGAATCAGCAATGTGAGATAACAATGCTAATCACTGTGCTACCATACCACCAAATTGATCTACATATTAATTAAAACAACACTTATATTTCCTGTGTAACAAACTGGACCCGGTTCTGTAATATTACTTTATTTACTCGGCCCAGTGAATCAGACACACAGATTATCTAATACCAGTAGATATAGTTCAAGTCATATGGTAACATGTTAACACTAATTTTTAGTTCATTCATATACAGACTAGAATTGAACATTTTCAGGGCAGCAAAACTCTGAGTCATGTTCCAACACAGTTACAAAGCCAAGTGATGAGCAAGATTACAAGGGAAGGTCCCCAACACTACGCTCTTCACATCACAGATGGATGTAAAGCTTTACAGCAAGGTTATTTAAACAGAGCCAGCTGCATTTCCACTGCCTTGACAGGATAACACAACATTCACTTTTCCTGCACTTTGAAGACGCAACCTTAGTTCTTGAAACCTTTGGCAAAGCAGAGGAAGGAAAATCCTGAAAAACAACTAGTTGTAAGGGATTACTGGTGTCAAAAAGGCACTTTGAGGGTTACTTGCATTTCTGAAACAAATTTATCTGTCACAAGTTATAGTATGCAACAGAGATGTATTGTTTTGCCATTTAAAAGACAGCATCAAAAACGTCCTTTTCCCTCCACGCAAAACAGGAGGGGAAAAACAACTAAAACAAGCTGCTACTGTATCTGCAAACATAAGTACTGCAAGTAAAAGGAGTACAACAGTGCAGAAAACAATGCAAAGTTACATATTTTTTTATCTAAAGATCTAGTCCTTCAATATGACAAAGAACTGCTGTGTGGACACAACTGTAACCAATATAGAGCAGAACCGCACAGAGCTGTGCCGTGTCATATTCAAGGACACGAAAAGTGCTCAAATTAGAAACTAGGAAAATAAAACAATGCATATGGCAAAAATTACAGGATGCTACATTATAACAAGCCAATTTATTTTAGTCATTTTAACCCATAAAATAATATACGTTATGGTAAGAACTTACTGTTGGTAACGGTATTTCACCTAAGTCCACAGGATCCACAGGATAACAATGGGATATGATTAAGCGACAGCGGACTTGCACCAATCGGTCAAAGCTTTCTGGTCTCCCAGCATGCAACGGGCCATTCCATATATCCCCGCCTCCTAGCTCAGGCAAATCGATTGTATTCCAAAGCTCAAGGCAGGAGCATCATAGATAGACCTAATCAGGCGAGAAGAACACACATGCACAGCCTTCTGTACAAGAAGGAAGAGGTTAGTGAGTAAAAGGATCCTCAAATCAGGTGCGTCAGGGTGGGATCCCTGTGGATCCTGTGGACTTAGGAGAAATACCGTTATCAACGGTAAGTTCTTACCATAACGTATATTTCTCCAGCAGGGTCCACAGGTTATCCACAGAATAACAATGGGATTTCCAAAAGCAACTTAGTGGTGGGGATGCTCCTGATTGGACAGGAGAATCCTTCGCCCGAATTCAGCGTCATGAGAGGCAAAGGTATCTAAGGCATTATGTCTAATGAATGTGTTCATGGAAGACCATGTGGCTGCCTTACATATCTGCTCTACTGAAGCACCACGTTGTACTGCCCATGATGGACCTACCTTACGAGTAGAGTGAGCAGAGACATTAGCCGGAACAGAGAGATCAGCTTGAGAATATTCTTCTGAAATCGTCATCCAAAGCCATCTTGCCAGTGTCTGCTTATCATCAGGCCATACTCTCTTGTGAAATCCATACAGAATGAATAGAGTATCTGTCTTTCTGATAGCACTGGTACGATCCACGTAGATCCAGCGATATATCTCCCGCAGAAAGGCCCGGTACCTGGAAAGCCGGGACTACAATTTCTTCATTAAGGTGGAATTTAGACACCACCTTCGGAAGATACCCAGATCTAGTTCTTAGAACAGCTTTATCTGGATAAAAAAAAATCAGAAATAGGGAACGACATGATAAAGCCCCTAAATCTGATACTCTTCTAGCTGACGCCATAGCCAGTAGGAAGAGAACTTTAGCTGTCAACCATTTAAGATCCACTATATTAAGTGTTTCAAATGGGGCAACTTGAAGGGCTTTCAGGACTAGACTTAAGTCCCAAGACACTATAGGAGGAACAAAGGGAGGTTGAATGCGCAGCATTCCCTGGAAAAAAGTATGCACATCCTGTAAGTTGGCAATTTTCTTTTGGAACCATACAGGCAATGCCGACACTTGCACTCTCTAGGAATCCACCTTCAAACCTTTATCCATTCCTGCCTGAAGGAATGCTAAGACCCTGAAAACTTAAACTTAGGGTCCATTTTCCGCTCACTGCGCCAATTAATATAGGTTTGCCATATTCAGTGATAAATGCGAGCTGAGGAAGGTTTCCTTGCTCTAAGCATAGTTTGAATTACCTGTTGTGAGAATCCTCTTGACTTCAGGATAGAGGTTTCAAGAGCCACGCCGTCAAAGACAGTCGATCCAGAGGTCTGTGATAACAAGGACCCTGCATCAGTAGATCTGGACGTTGAGGGAGCAGAAGTGGAGCATCCATCGACATTCTCTGCAGATCTGTGTACCAATGCCTTCTGGGCCAGGCTAGAGCTATTAGTATCACGGCACCTTTCCCTTGCTTTAATGTTTCTCACCACCCTTGGTAATAGGGTGATTGGAGGAAACACATAAGCCAGATGAAAGACCCATCTCACTGACAGGGCATCCACATAGATCGCTCTGGGATCCTTTGTTCTTGACCCATATGCAAGCACTTTGTTGTTAGACGGGATGCCATGAGGTCTATCTCTGGCAACCACCACTTGTCTACTAGAGTCTGGAAGACCTCTGGGTGAAGAGCCCATTCACTTGCCCGAATGGCGTATTGACTGAGAAAGTCCACTTCCCAGTTTAGGACTCCCGGAATGAATAATGCAGACAAGGCTGGAAGATGATGTTCTGCTCACTTTAGTATGTGACTTGTCTCCATCGCTTTTTGGCTGCGAGTTCCTCCCTGATGGTTGAGGCACGCTACTGCCGGTGCATTGTCTGAGCGGATCTGGACCGGTTTTCCCAGAAGAACGTCCTTTGTCTGAATCAGTGCCATGTATATGGCCCGAAGTTCCAATATATTTATTGGCAGGCAACCTTCTTCCTTGGTCCATTGCCCCTGGAAACACAACCTTCCTGACACAGCTCCCCAGCCCTGGAGACTGGCATCCGTTGTCAGAATTTCCCAATCTGATATCCACAAGGGTCTCCCCTTGTCCAGATGGGATGTCTGTAGCCACCAGGCTAATGACCTTCTTCTGTCGTAAGCACCATAGTCTGTATTTTTATTGTCTGATACAGCCCATTCCATTTGGCAGGAATCAGACGCTGCAGAGACCTCGAGTGCAATTGTGCATACTCCACCATGTCGAATGTTGACACCATCAAACCCATCACACGCATTGCTGCGTGAATGGATACCTTTTGACTGTGTAGCAAGTCCTGAATCCTTGACTGAACCTTATATCTTGTTCAGAGGTAACATTACTCTCTGAAGACTTTAATCCAGTACAGCCCCCAAGTGAGTCATCCGCTGTGACAGAACCAGAGACGATTTTGCCCAATTTATGAGCCACCCGTGTTTCTGCAGACACAATATTATCTGTTGCAGATGACATAGGAGCAATTCCTGCGACTGTACCAGGATTAAAAGATTGCCGGGGTATGGAAAAATTCTTATCCCCTGCTGTCGGAGATAAGCTGCCATTACCACCATAATCTTGGTAAATACTCTGGGGGCTGTGGCTAACCCAAAAGGTAGGGCCTGGAACCGAAAATGCTGTTGGAGGATAGCGAACCTGAGATAGCACTGATGGGACAGTGCTATAGGAACATGTAGTTAAGCATCCTGTATATCCAGGGATACCATCTAATCCCCTGGCTCCATGTCCAAAATGATGGAACGTAAGGTCTCCAAGTGAAACCGAGGTACCCAAATTTATTTGTTCAGCAGTTTGAGAATGAGAATGGGCCGAAATAACCCATTTGGCTTCTGAACTAAAAACAGGTTGGAGTAAAAACCCTGTCCTCGTTGTGCAGGAGGAACTGGAATGACTACTCCTGACTGAAGCAATTTCTGAACTGCCTATTGCAAAGCCCTGGCCTTCGTCTCTACCCAAGATGGGCTGGTACAGCAAAAACCTTTGAGGAGGGTACTTTTTGAAGGCAAAAGCATAACCTAGAGATACCGTATCCTGCACCCTAGCATCTGTTGTATACTGCTGCCATATATGTTTAAACTTGTCGAAGTCGAAAATATTATTGTCACACGCATCACGTACAAACACCACACAGATGGCCTCCGTGCGTGTACTTGTTCTGCCGTACGTGCACATGCCCGCAAGTTGCATAAAATCGCTCACGCGGTAGTGCGTATTAGCGTGTGGTATGAGTAATTACGGTAGCATATGTATTTGCATGGAAAAGCCAAAGACACATTTCATATTTAATCCACATAGTGCACGATTTACACATAGCCCACATGCACCACACCAGCGAGTTACACTTAAAGGTACAACAACAAAGGGATTCACCTTTACAGGATATGAGGGGACAGAATTAGGTTAGGAGGTGGTGTTTGGTATCCAGCAGTACAGTATTTTAAGAGCAATATTCCCGGAGCAGTTTGCAGAAGATAGCACGCTCCTGCGCATAGATATGCGCAGGAACAGAATATTAATATTACACTATATTTACTGTACTCTGATATTCGGCGGGAACCCAGTGGAGACCATCTGCAAGTGCACCTGGACCAGGTATCGCCCACCTATTCAAACCGACCTATGACCCCTCCTGTACTGTAAATGACCAGCCCTTTGACCTATGGGTGAAGAGATTACAGTTTCTATTGTATCATGATTTGGACAAATGTATAAAAGCCACGCTGCCTGGCCGGTCATTCACATTCTCTGAAGGTCATCTATCTTGATTGACTGAGGACCGGGACCTGGTGGCGCTGGCGAAACAAACGTATGTATCATTGATTGTAGCCTTTTCTCTCATTGTGTTTGTATTATCGTTGTAACCCCCTTTGAGTAAATAACTGTTGGTGGGTCGGATCCCAACATATTTAAATACAATTGGTGTCGTGTTCCTTTCCTGCTAAAGGTTTAAAGTGTATTTCAGCCACACGTGTAGCTGCATTGTGCTTACAGCGTGACGGTGTGTGTGTACGCAAAGTGTGTACTTTGTACGTCCGTTGCGGCGTGTGTACGCAAAGTGCGTACACGGTACGGGCCTGTGTACGCTAAGTGGGTAAAAAGTACGTAGGTTAAGGATTACATCTAGTGGCCGCAGCGGCTCGAATTTCAGTGTAAAAGGTATTGCTTTTTCGTCCTGTAAGTTAACCAGCTTTAACAAACTGAAGAAGGTGACCCCCCACCCTGGTGTCCCCCAGGTGGAGGCCTGCACCATCAGGCTGATGGCTTATTATCTGTTTTACCAACTGGTCCTCTGGCAGCCCAATAATTTTTAGTCTTACCAGACTTGTTGTATTGGGACTGCCTGCTATCACTTTTGCCTTTAGCTTTTCCTTGAGACCGAAAGGGCCGAAACTGTAGGTTTGAATTTGTATGTGGAAGAAAACTCGACCTTCTTGGTGTCTGCTGCTGACTCCAAAATATCTGTCAATTCTTTACCAAAAAGAATATCTCCAGAAAAGGGCAAAGATTCCAAAACCTTCTTAGATTCTGAATCAGCTTTTCACATACATAGCCAAACTGCTCTGCAAGCAGCTATTCTTGAAGCTGATTCCCTGGAGGCAATAGTACCCATATCCAATGCTGCTTTTTCCAAGAACATTGCAGCCTGTTTTATATGTGCTATATGGGATTTTTGCTCTCTAGATGCTATTGAAAAATCCCCCTCCAATGCATCAGCCCAGGCAGTCACTGCCATTGCCATTCAAGCTGAAGCTATGGCTGGCCTTATGACTGCCCCAAACAGGGAAAAAATGGTTTATAGAAAACCATCCACTCTCCTATCCGTGACAGCATTTAATGATGTTGAAGGCAAAGGTAATGTAGATTTTTGAACTAATCGAATCACATGCGTATCTACTTTAGGAGCCACCTCCCTTTTTAAACAATCCCCAGCTGGAAGAGGATAATTGGAATTCCATTTCTTAGGAATTCTAAACTTATTAGGTGTAGCCCAAGCCTCTTCCATGATTTCCGTCAGCTGATCTGACCCTGGAAACTCAGTCTTAACTGTTTTGGAACGTTTAAACACAGGTGCCTTGGTTTTTAACACAGGCTCTGCTGAATCCTCTAAGGATAGAATGGCTTTCATTGCTTTAATTAACTCCGCTATATCCACTGAGCTGAGACCTCTCTCCTCATCTTCGTATGCCATATTAATTGAGCTTTCACCCTCTGATGAATCCCCATCTGAACCATGTGTAGCCTGTGAGGATGAAGATTTACTACTGCTGCTGGAAGTGATACACCACAAGTGGGAAGCTGCATGTAAGGGTTAATCGTGTAACCTATCCCCGGTACAGGAGTTGGAGGAATTATCCGTTCAGCTATACTGGATAAAGGCCCTCATTCCGAGTTGTTCGCTCGGTATTTTTCATCGCATCGCAGTGAAAATCCGCTTAGTACGCATGCGCAATGTTCGCACTGCGACTGCGCCAAGTAACTTTACTATGAAGAAAGTATTTTTACTCACGGCTTTTTCTTCGCTCCGGCGATCGTAATGTGATTGACAGGAAATGGGTGTTACTGGGCGGAAACACGGCGTTTCAGGGGCGTGTGGCTGAAAACGCTACCGTTTCCGGAAAAAACGCAGGAGTGGCCGGAGAAACGGTGGGAGTGCCTGGGCGAACGCTGGGTGTGTTTGTGACGTCAACCAGGAACGACAAGCACTGAAATGATCGCACAGGCAGAGTAAGTCTGGAGCTACTCTGAAACTGCTAAGTAGTTAGTAATCGCATTATTGCGAATACATCGGTCGCAATTTTAAGAAGCTAAGATTCACTCCCAGTAGGCGGCGGCTTAGCGTGTGTAACTCTGCTAAATTCGCCTTGCGACCGATCAACTCGGAATGAGGGCCAAAGTCTGTGCAAACATAGCGTAAGGTGGATCAACCTGCACCTGAAACTGCCTTGTATTTTTCAAGAACCCCTGGTGAAAACTAAAACAATTTGCACACAAACCATCCTGAACCAGATCCTGAGAGGATAACACAGCTTTGCAAGTCAAACATGATATGACTGTTGGTGTTGCTGTGAGTTTATCTTCTTCACCTTTGCCGCTCTTAGACCTGATAAATAATCAACACTTCCACAGTGTACTACACAATTTGTGACTGTAATCACTTTAAGTTTTTTAAAGTGACATACAATCCGACCCTTCCCATGCACCAGCATTGAGGATCGGAATAAAACAAAACTGACAGAATATAGTAAAGTCAGCAATCACACTAGCAGTCAGTCTTATGTTATACATTAGTATAATAAGCAATGAGCACATCATCATTTACAACTAAATTTCAAGTTTGTAGGAGAACATATTACTGAATCATATTTAAACAGATATACCGTATTCAAACGCATTGCGAAAGAAACAACAGTATATGTATACAGACTCATATGCAACAGGCACTTATCTAACTATTCATACTCAAAAGGTACATAGAGACTTAGGGGATCATTCCGAGTTGATCGTAGCTGTGCTAAATTTAGCACAGCTACGATCATTCACTGACATGCGGAGGGACGCTGAGCACAGAGCTAGTCCCCTCCACATGTCAGTGCCAGCCCTCCCCACAGAAGTGCAAAAGCATCGCACAGCAGCGATGCCCTTGCACTTCAAGAGTAGCTCCCGACCAGCGCAGCTTTAACGTGCTGGCCGGGAGGTACTCGTTGCTCCCCGGCCCGCAGCGGCTGCGTGTGACGTCACGCAGCCGCCGCGGCACGCCCACCCAATGGTCTGGCCACGCCTGCGTTGTCCAGACCGCGCCCCCGTAACGGTGGCTTAACGCAGCCGTCCAGCCCCCTCCCGCTGAGCGACCGCCTCTGCCTCAGAGGCGATCACTAGGCAACGATGGATGGCATGCGCCGGCGCACTGTGGCACGGGCGCATGCGCAGTTCCGCCCCGATCGCTGTGCTGCGAGAAACTGCAGTGAGCGATCGGGTCAGAATAACCCCCTTAGTGCTGTATTACCCGTACTCAGTAGAGTGGGATACAGCAAGACTCACCTCGCTTCTAGGACCGATCAATACGCTAGCGAACGCTGAGTGAATCCAGACACTACTAGTGTACACTGTCGCTCCATGAACCTATGGTGAACACAGACGCACCAGTCACACAGCCGCCTATGCTGCGACTGGGTCCCCCTCGTGTACAGTGTCTGAGACGGAAGCGGGAAAACAGTTCATGGAGGGAGACTCGGAGGAAACTGGTCACGAACCGGGGGAAGGGGTGACCGGGAAAGTGTCTGACTCCTCACTGCTGACATCAACCCTAGGGATCGCGGCCTCATACTATTCCTGGAGCCTATGATCCCTAAGGCCTAGCGCTGGTGCAACCGAGGTGGCAATCGCGTCAGCGACTGTTTGGTAGTCTCCTCCCAAAACAGTGCGGCTGTGTCCGTATTCCCCTTCTAAGCAGAACCGATGCCTTACCTTCTCCCTGTGCTCCGGCCACAGCCTGGTAACGTCTGCTGGACCTGCTAGAATATCAGACACAGACGCCCGCCGAAACAGCACTGTACTCGTGGGTAAGCGTTGTCGCGACCCGGCGGAGAGTTGTTAGAGCGACTCTTTCTAAAGGTACGTATAAGATGCTGTTTAGAAAGATTGCTCAGAAAACATAGTAAGACTATAAAAAATAAAATAAAAAAGCTTAGAGCTGCTAAAACCAGCACAAAAACTGATTGTGTTAATGTCAATGCCCGTACTAAAAATAGACAAGATCTTTGGACACCAAAAGAGAGATTAACAGGATCTTAATACGTTTCTTTTGAAAGTATGAGTATGCATTCTCATTTATAGCCCCGTACCTGAATTACTACTGCTAATCAATTTTAAATGTTGTGCCATTGTATCAATATTGTAAGTTCTCACAAGCAGGGACCTCCTCCCTAATGTACTTTTCCTTCCCTTACTTTTACCATAATCTACTCCCTACTGCCTGCAATGGCTGCCTATTATGATTGCTGATGCGACAGTGTTTATACAATGTACGAGTCCTGCAATGTTCCATACCGTGGGGTGTTTTTATTGAAGTTCAATTTTGTATTCGATTTTAAGTATGATTTAAAATCGACTGAAATCAAATTAACATTCTTTTTCATACATCAAATCACAATTTACTAAAGATTTGATTTCAAAATCGATTTCGAATTTGTTCAATTTTGACTAGTGATTTTGTGTTCAGTTTAGGATATCCATTTCAAAATCACCTATAAAATCGAATGCAAAATCAAATACAAAATTGAAAAAAAAAAAGTCCTCATTTATTTCTATTGGTCTAAATATATCACATGCAAGAAGCTGCTATGGTTCCTCAAATTGTGGTTTGCGTACATCACCAATGGTGGGGATCTGCGCATGCACAGGATCTATTCCGTGCATGTGCAGAACGTGTCCTGCGTCGTCGCACAGACTGCTCCTAAGCCACAGCCTGTCCCTGTTTGGGGGTGGGGAATCTAAAGATACAGGAGCGATGTGCACTGCATCCCTTTCTGAATGGGGCCCATAATCCCTACAGCCACAATGATGTGCACAGATTCTCAAGTGTTTCTTGATTTGTTTAAAAATTTATAAAAATATCTAAAATCATGTAATTTGGTCCTGTCACGTAAAGCCTTTATACTGTAGTATTATTAATATCTGGCATGATCCACTGACAGACAATATGGCGACTGTACATGTTGAGGATGTGCAAAATTATTTTAAAAACCCAGCAGCCCTGAAAAGTACAGAGACGCCCAGAGGAGCCATCGCAAAACCACAGAAACTGTGTACACGAATATCTTTCGATAATAGCTCGATTTAATCAATGGCCACACAGCATGGCATCCTGAACAGAGGCATGCTGCTTGTGTACAGATTTGCAGGGGCACCCAGCAACACGCCCCAAAAACAACAGCAACACGCCTGTGTTTTTGCCACTCCCTCATCTCTACTTCTTAAGGCATCTTCTTAAGGTTTATGGAATAGAATGTTGTCTAGAAGCTAAAATCGCTTGTCTGCTATTAGTCTATTACTTTGGGGATTTGTAGTTACATTTTTTAGTTTGATTTTCAATTCAAATATTAGTAAATCTGGGGATCCTATATTTGTGTATGTAAGTACCGATATTTTACCGGTATTCGATTTTGAGTGGGATTTGGTTTTATATTTGATTTTGCCTTTAATAAATCTCCCAAAATAACAAAAACATATGCCCTGTAAGTTATACCTCTTTCAGACTGCATAGCCGGGTCACACCTGGGATTTGTACACGGGTCATTCCCGGATGCAACCCGACTAAGATCCCTTTCAGACTGGCGACCTGGCTTATTGCCGGGTTGGTGACGTCACCACTGACGCGTGCAGATGCGGTGTTTGGAGATAAGATGATCTCCTAGAGCTGCCTCTTCCTATTCAGTGAATGGGTGCTGGGTTGCATAGACTTGGCCTACACGTTCACACACGACCACGAGCCAGGCTGAACCCTTGCTCAACTCTGCTCACTACCCAGGTTGAAATACCGGGTCACTCGACCTTTTCATACCACGCCACGACCCGGGTTGTTGCACATTCACATGTAATAACCCAGGTTATTGCTGGTGGGCTGAAAGGGGAATTACTTTTTTATACCATGTCAGTATAAAGCAATGTTCTGTACTGTAAGTCACTTTTCTTGTTTTGTTCATTCTGTTTCTGCTTACCCCTTGTAGTGTCATTTAACAAAATAAATAATAATAATAATAATAATACTATATGCTTAACTCCTTCTGTAAACAGGATCTAATTTCTCTGAATAATTGCATTCATTACTAATAAATCAACCATCAGAGTCTGCTGCAATTAATAGCGCAGTTTAGATAAGGAAAGTGAATGTCTGGATGTTCACTCTGGATTACTTACACCTTCTGCACACTGGCACTCGTGCTTAGGCCCAGCCCACACAATGGCTGTCTGCACTCTCTGTAGGTAATGGTGCTACTTTTAAGTGGTCTTAAACCTTGTTCATGAGTCTTTGAGAGACTGATGATCCAGAAATATCACTTTGTTCCAGCAGAGACCACTCTACTGACTCATTTACAATCTTTTCGTTTGAATCACTAGAATCACGTCTACCTTTCAGTAGTATCTCAAGTAGTGTTTCCCTCTGCACGGTGACAATCTGTATAGCATTCTCCTTTTTGAGTGCACAACTTGTTATTTGGTGACTTAAGCATTGAATAGAATCTGCAGTGTCAGAAAAAGCCTTCAGACATTTCCAGTAAATGAGATACAAATGCTGGTGTATATTTATAGCTTTTCCTAATTCCAGTGTGATACGGCAATCAAACTTCTGGTGCAGACACAAAGGCAGACAATTTTGGAATGAAATGCAGCACATTTGTGGTTCTTGTACACTCCGTCAGCTTTCACAGATAAAATTGGAATGATTAGTGGCTGAATCATAGCTTGTTGTGAGTCTCAGTGATGTCACTACTTTCTAGAGATTTGATTGACTGAATTCTCATGGATATTAGTTCAGCTGTGAATATGGCAGCTTATTCTGAGTAGAGGGGACTGGCATATAGTCAATAGGATTGTTGAAAGCTGCACACCTATATTAGGCAACCAGCTCATATCCAAGAAGGTTTGCATTACCTACTCCCTGCCCCCTCCCTCCCCCCACCCCCCTAGCCCAGATTGATATCCAGAATGGAGTGGTTTAACTGTGTACCCTGCCTTGGGTAATAAATAAGTTGGCCAACTAGGACAACAGTCTGGTGTCACCAATTTTCTGCTAGAATTTTGGAAGCAAGGGCTGCTAGGTCCCATGTACACTTGTAAAGAGCGTTAGATTTGCCTCTTTTATCAGAAAAACTATTTATTTTAACCTGGGAAAGTAGACAAGTCACCTGCAGCCGCCCAAACTCTGCCATCAAGCTGGACACTGACCGAGGGGGCAGACTGGGTGGCTGATGATGCGATACATGGTGAATCGCATCATTGTAGCCACCCTCGTTGTATAATGTCGGTAATCTCAGAATTGTACAACGGGGGTCGTGGCTACAATAACACAGCCACACCCCCACCCTATTTCGTCGCATCACACCCTCTCCCCAACCCCTATTACAACCCAGCCCAACTATGTGCTGACCCGGGGCAGCCATGAAGCCGTCAACTATGAATTATGTGAATATGTCTCTATATACTGTGTGTGTGTGTGCGCGTGTGTGTGTGTGTGTGTATATATATATATATATATATATATACACATACACACACACACCTTACACAGAAAAATAAACATTAGCATTTAGGCTCAGAGATCTTAATGGTGGGATTCATTTTTGGTAATGGCTGCGAAACGCCTTAGGTAAGGTTGGTCAATGGTACTGTATGATCAGTACTGTATTTTTGTTAATTTTACCTCACAAAACATGGGGCAATGGAAATAGATGCAAGGGGGGCGAGTTGCAGTTGTAATTGTGTAGGAATGCCACAAACACAAACTGCAATGCCGATCTTGCCAGAGTCTGGAGGTACCATAAATGCGACCTAAAGCTGCACTTATTCATGGCCGCAAATGATTCATTGCTAATTATTAAAGATTATCTGCAACTGAGCATCGACAGCAGTTGAATTCCCCCCATACTGTAAGGATGGTGTCATTATTATTTCCAACCTAGCATTCACAGAAGCTGAATCATTAGAATTACTGAGCAGTAAGGTCCTGCAATTGGTAGTATCACTGTGTAAGTAAAGAGCATCACATACAGTACTGCTGAACTAAAGACAAGCACTTGCATACAACACATTGTCTTCATAGTTCACAAATCCTGATGCGGAGTACTGTTCCCATTGCCAATAACTAACCTCACAGTAATTGCTCATACTTCTAACACTGCCTCAGTGACATTCCTTATAGAAAACACCATCTAACATACTACCCAAAGTAGTTTTTAAAAGTCGAATGAGCACAATTTATGGCAAGTAGATATGAGGGTCACCACACACATACCGGAGCTGTAGACTGATAGCAGACTCGCTGTGTACGTTTACACTGAATCACTGAAAGACAACGGATGTGTAATTTGTTATATAGATTTTATTTTCCGCAATGTGATAAAATAAGGGGAACGGACTTGAGCTTTAAGACATACTGTACCAGAGATGTTTGAGGGAAAGTAGTTTGCAGCTGACTTATCCCAAGCGACTAGCTGGTTAAAAATGGTTAATTACTTTTACAGAGGTAAAAGTGACTCCAGAAACAACCTTAAAGCAACACATTACCTAATAGAGCCTTCAGAATATATAGCAATAACACGCACTGAGTATCTCTAATACTACAAGAGGCACCATAACCCACTAGTTTACAGATGATTTCCAGTGCTCTGCACATGTTTGGCTTCTGAAGTCCAGGCACTGAGCATATTAAATGGAAATCGCTTAATAAAAGTTACTGTCAGTATTATTATTTGACACTGGTTCTTAACCAGTCCAGATATTAATATAGATCTGTATATATTATTTATTATTATTATTATTATTATTTATTACCAGTTATTTATATAGTGCACACATATTCCGCAGCACTTTCCAGATAATATTTGGCCATTCACATCAGTCCCTGCCCCAGTGGAGATTACAATCTATATTCCCTACCACATGTACACAAACACTCACTAGGGTTCATTTTGTTGGGAGCCAATTAACCTATATAACGAACCAATGTTTTTCCAAAAAAAAAAAAAAAAAAAATTTACATTTTCATAGTCACATACAGCATGATAAAGGGATGACCAATCCGCAGTTCATTCTATAATTAAATGAATAATGTGGTTTGTGGTGTGCACCGTTATCAATAAGACAAAGTTTGTAAGTGTCAAATTGTTCTCTTAGTTAAGTTAGTCAATAGGGAGATATGTTTTTCTTTAATATAGATAATCAAAAGTAGATATGGAATATCAAAAAGGAGGAAAACTTATGTCCAGGAATATACCTTTACATAACTCAATGTATTTTAAACTAAGATACTATTGGTGGATAATTGATCCCCGGGGTGTTATTCAATTTAAGACAATAGCCAGCATTATCAGGGATTTTGTTTCACCTGTCCAGAGGCAGAATCAAAATCTGCTATAAGGTTTTTTTTAGCAGCCTCAAAAACACATGGATCCATGAACGAATACCAGATCCCGTGTGCTTTTGCTCGAAAATGGGTAGATTTTTCTGCACAAAAAGGGGGCATTACTTGAAATGACTGAAAAAACATCAGTCAACTACCCCCTCCGAAACAATAAAAATAAAAATAAACATTTCTTGCGCGTGAAAAATTTACTGCAGGCATTTGAAGGCACTTTATCCCCCTCCATATATCTATGCCTGCTATTTTCAGAACTAGTGAAGAAAAAGAAATAAGTTTCAGATACACTTTAACAAGCAATATATGTATAAGAGATGATCATCTTACATGAATATTACAAAACATATTGCAAAAAAACTTATATTGCAAAATGTGACTATTCAGAGAGACACAGAGGTGCTCGAAGATTATACATTCCCCCAGTTACTGTTTAAGCAAGAAATATATTTTTTTAAATATATGATTTATAATAATATGATGATTATGATATAAGAAGGTAGAAACAGAAAAAATTACCCAAAATAAATTTATACTTTTTTTTAACCTTACACTTCTTTTCTTTCACTTTAACGTGAACAAGTATTTATTATTTTAAATAAATACTTATTATTAAAGGCTTCATTGCAGTGTTACTGTAGTAGGTACGCCAGCTGAACCCCACTGTGATTACCAGAATTGTCTAATAATCGCTGTTGGCAGGGTGGAATGGAGGGTTAATTGTGGGCAGGTTTGATGCAGTTCAGCTGTTGGAATTCCGTAACCCATACACACCTAACACTATACAGTAGTATATGCTGAATCATTGAGTGCTTCAATTTAAGACATTTTAAAGGGCAAACAAAACCAATTCTAATGGGGTCTTTCCTCACAACTATTGGTCACTCTAGGTAAAATATGGCTACAAACCCAGAATTTATATTTCATAATAATATATTAGTACTAACTAGCAGTCGACAGTTTAGAAAAAGGCAATATTTACAATACTACAAATAATTAATCATTATAAAAAAAGTAAAGTGATCATATTATAATAAAATAAAATTTTGAGCAAATTTGCAGTTTTACTAGAATAACATATTCCATGCTCTAACTTTCCATTAACTCTCCCTGCTTCTCATTCCTGCAAACAGATGTTGTGGCCGCTGACATTACTACTATTCCCTTTTTAGCTGGAGGTCATAAACGATTAGCTACGGAGCCGTGGTGTAAAGTTCATGTTATTCTTTCCTGTTCTACACCCAGAAAATGTCTAGAAAATTAATGCAACTATATCGGGATTTGAAATTAACTTTTGCTAGCTAAGAGCAATAAACTGCTTGGGGGGAGGAAAACCTATTATAACTGTGTTGGCATCTGATTGCTTGTAGACAGTTAGCGCTTGCACATAACATTTCATGTGATGAAATACTGGATATACCATAATCTGCCCCTTATTGATTAATCAGTAATTTGCTTATGAACTGATAAGGCATACCAGGCAAAACCAGCTCTTGTTAAATGACAGTTCTATTACTAAAAGGTCAGAATAAGACCCAAACTGTCCAATATTAAAAACAAAACAGTTTGAACATTGTCAGATCTAGAAATAAAAGAAGAAAAAAAAAAACAGAAAGGAAGGAAGAAAGAAAGGAAAGTGCTGGTTAATTTGGTATTTTATATATATATATATATATATATATATATATATATATATATATATATATGAATACCAAGTTATTTTTTTACTTAAACAACTGAGAAAATACAGAAGAACATATGACTAGAACCGTAGGACAATCTAAGCTGTTTTACACTATTTACCAATAAACTCTTGGTGTGCATTAGTGTCATAGGAATATATACACGCTTACCCCAAAAGTTTTCACAGTAGTACACATAGACTGGGACCACAGTGAATGATTTCCATATTGTAGCAGTGGCTGTATAATTTGTCCACTGCCAAGAACTCTGCACAACAAAGAGGAATTCACATTGAAACAATTAAGATCGCCCTACTTGACCACTTCCTTGCTGGTGGAACTTCTAGTACCCTAATAAATAATACATTTGCAGCTACTCCAGCAATGAAGAGGTTCATGGAATCTTCCCGGATGAACACGATACAAACTGCACTGGGCACCGAGTACACAGGCCTGACAGATTACTGTAGTTTATGCTGAAAGCTTGTCTCTTTCAATCTAACGTTTTGCATAAATGTCTTAATCATGACTGGAAAAAAAAAAAATCCCAATTACACATCTGAAAGCTCTGCTTGTTCCTTTCTGATCAGCTTACGTTTTATTATTGTCTAACACAGTCAAGGTTTTTCCATATGCAAACAGGTTAAAAACAAGTCCCACATTTTCTCATTATACAGGTTGAGTATCCCTTATCCAGAATGCTTGGGACCAGAAGTATTTTGGATATCGGATTTTTCTGTATTTTGGAATAATTGCATACCATAATGAGATATCATGGCGATGGGACCTAAGTCTAAGCACAGAATGCATTTATGTTACATATACACCTTATACACACATCCTGGAGGTAATTTTAGCCAATATTTTTTATAACTTTGTGTATTAAACAAAGTGTGTCTACATTCACACAATTCATTTATGTTTCATATACACCTTATACACACAGCCTGAAGGTCATTTAATACAATATTTTTAATAACTTTGTGTATTAAACAAAGTTTGTGTACATTGAGCCATCAGAAAACAAAGGTTTCACTATCTCAGTCTCACTCGAAAAAGTCTGTATTTCGGAATATTCCGTATTTCGGAATATTTGGATATGGGATACTCAACCTGTATATTATTGCAGTACCTCTATTGCTACCTGATTATCTACATCTCTAAAAGTAATAGAATGCATCTCAAATCTCTTATAAAATCATTTCGGTTATACGAATACCATACAGTAATGATACAGAGATACCTTTTTTTTTTTTTTTAATCTGTACATAAAATGAAAAAACAAGAGCATTTTGTACAGTTCGGCAAATTATATTTTATAGACCATCAAGTAAAACTTATTTTCTTATTCCTTATAACATTACAAATATTTACAACTGTACATGATTGTTGCCTGTAAAGCTATAGAATATTATATGGTCTATATAACTTCTTCATGGCCGGGACCTCTGCCTTGTTATGCAGGCTGCACACTTACTGTATTTCAAGCACTCTCTACACTTGTGGAGCTTTATAATGAACACTAGGCCAAATATAATGCTGTTGTTAATGGACCTGGGAAACACAAGAGGTTAAAGTACACATACATGTTCTAAACCAATACGTTGAAACCCCAAATTGCTTTCATTGATTTTTTGGGGAAAATGCACTATCAACTACTTCATCATAAATAAAGTGCACTATCAACTACCTAATCGTAAATAAAATGCACTATCAACTACTTAATCGTAAAAAAAATGCACTATCAACTACTTAATAATAAATAAAATGCACTATCAACTACTTAATCGTAAAAAAAATGCACTATCAACTACTTAATCATAAATAAAATGCACTATCAACTACTTCATCATAAATATGCTGTTTCCATGAGACGCCAAGTTAATTTCTTAGCGGTTTTAATAAAGTAATAAAACTTATAGTGAAAAGTGATTAACAGGAAACAGTTTAAACTTAAAACTAAACTGTGGGTCCCACGTGAGTGTAAACGTGATGCTAGGAGAAAAGAGTGTTGTTCTCTGGAATTAAATTGGCAATATTTCAATCAATCCCTTAGGGTAATTTTAAATTAATATGAAATAGATAGATAGATAGATAGATAGATAGATAGATAGATAGATAGACAGACAGATAAGCAAAGAAAAGACGAATAATAGAATTCATAGATTCCAACAACCTTTTATGTATGTTAAAAACAAAAGAAAAACATTTTAAACAATGTACTGGTGGGATTTATCATTATTTCTTTATTGGCTAGCAACCAAATATGTGCCTGTCAGATATCAATCCTACCCAAGTAAAATATACATGTACAGAGGAAGAGGGAATATATGTGCACATCTACATTTATCTTTTTATCCCACTGTGCTTGTGGACTTGGCTGATATTCAGCTGACCTGCGGTTAATGCAAATCTCTATAAAGCTGTAATTCCTGCTCTTACTTCCTTTGTAAAGATGCTCAGCCACATGCTGGCTTGCAGTACGGCTGCTGGGGGTATACACACCTGGTCACTGGACATACTTGGTGCGGAGGAGAATGACATATCTAGAGCATGGAGAAATTACTCTGCTTCTCTGCCCTACTTGGAGTCTCCTCTATACAGGAGGTGGTTGGACTACACTATGGAATTAACACTTCCTGGCTGCTCAGCTGAACACACTGATGCCTTTTTTTTTCTTTATTAAATACATTTTGTGCACTTATATACATTTTAATAAAACAATGATGGCACAATCCTGGGAATCGTCACTGAACATTCAGAGGATAAGCAGCGCCCTCTAGTGACAATTGGAAACGCAGGAAGGTTTCTGGAGCGACTGTACATAAATTAACTTCTTTCAATAAAGTTCACAAATATATATAGTATAGAAAATGATATGATTATCAAATAAATACAGCATATACGTTGTAGTGAATGAGAATACACTTGTCGCACTCTACGTACTGATTACACCTGTCTCATGTTACCTGCATGCAAGGCTACCACTGAAGGAAATACTGCAGGGGGGGACCCTGAAAAATGAGCTCTTCACTAAAACCCATCAGAGGTGCTAGGTGATGAGAAGACTCCGAATTATGACAACAGTACATGATTTTTAATTAATTTTGTCTTTTATATAATTTTTTTTTAAATGACAGCGCTAAAAAAATATAAAAAAATTATAGTTAATATTTAAGAGTAGGACAGTCAACAGTTACCATATACTAGCAGGTTTGTCACCAAATGATAACTTCATTCTCCATTAGATTATAAAGCCAGCATGAAACAGTTAAAACATAATCCCACCCTCCTCCCCCCACACAAAAAAAGCCTCTACAAAACACAAAGCCCAGGTACTGTAACATAAGAGCATCTGCTGGAAATAGCAGGCCACAGGTGTCAGCATAGCCCCGCTGTGCCCTGAACTGTGAAGATGTCTCAACCAAACGGTGGATGGCATATATGGCAGCATGGGCTGAATGACTAAATTGGAATGTCTGGGGCCCAGACAGGAGGTTTCAGAAGCACTGTGGATCATAATACTAGGTAATGGTAGGTTTTGCAAAAAAGCTTTTTTCTTTTTTTTTTTCCCCCCTTCTTTCTGGAGCCATTATTTTTAACCCCTACTTTGCTAAAAGTGGCAGTAATGGATTGCAACATGCTGCTTTGAAGCCCCGCTGGATGTGAAATGATACAGGTGCCGCCTCTCAGAGATTAAAGTCACCTTTTGTTCTTCTTTTGTGTATTGTGTCCTGAAAGTGGTAGTTTATATAAATGTGCCAGAGGACTGTAACAAACAACAAACAATGCAAAAGCCAAACAGCAGAAAGTATTTTCAAGGTTCACAGGAAGCTATATCTGTTATGAATATATACTTTCAATGAACTATTCTTTGCAAAGCAACAACACATTAAAAGAAGCTGTGCAATACAGAAACCATTTAGAGAGAACATGATGGCCAAACATATTCATACAGAGACTGGTCCAACAAATAAAGTTAGTAAAACAGAATACTAAAACAGAGGATGTTTATTACTGAGATGAAGAAAAAAGACAGATGAAAAGAATCAGGTATTAAATAAGTATTATCCATTTAATGCATTATGTACACAAGTTATTTTAATATACAGTAGGCTTATAATAATGTCATTTTAAACTGGGACACTAATGAATTACCCAGGTTCTGTGACTGCTTAAACAGGTTTGACGTCAGCCAGCCACAGAACCTGTGTAATTCATGTGTCCGGTTTAAAGGGACAGTATGGCAAGTCCAGAGGAGAATTTACCACAAGGCAACCAAAGCAACTGCTTAGGGCCCTGTTGG